>NW_023596746.1:19270605-19460772 GCF_011947565.3 Pollicipes pollicipes
TTTTGCTTTTGAACTTAACCTTATTTGACTTCTTGTCCTTCAACTTCTTGGCTTTCGGCTTTTTTGTTCGGTCGCCGTTGGAAACTGCATGAAGGCGCGACCCGCGGTCGGATTAACATCCCACTTTATAAACAATAACGACCGATTCAAGGCAGGCCGTTAAAGTGCAAATGTCCTCATAGGTCAAGCGAAACTCCCCGGTTTCCGGTCCTCACTCGTAATGAAGAACCTGGCAGCTATCAGTGTGAATTATTCCACCCCTTTCGTGCACTGCCAAATTTGCCCACTAGTATGATAGTTTTGTCTTCAATTTACATAGATTGAATTAAGGCGTTGGGTGCGTCCATTGAATGCGAAATACATTCTTTGAAACGTTCGCAACTGATATAAGGCAGTGCGTCACAAGCGGCCCGGAGCACCATAATCCTGGCTTTAGGAGGCGGGCGCCCACGGAGTGCACTGCAGACCAGAACACATCACATCGGATCAACGCGGTGAGACGAATGGCATGGACGGCGAGTGAGACGGTAAGACGGCGAGCGGTGAGAAGGTCCATTACAAATTAGACCCAGCAATCAGTGCCACAGGCACGCCGTTGCAAAACGCGTGGGCAGTAAGCAAATATGGTTGTAACAGCTTAACGCGCATACTATTGTGCATGAGCACGTGGCAAGTGGTGTGCGATTCCACTGCTACAAATATCCACACCTTTACAAACGTCGGCCTATGCCCCGCGGCGCCCGCCTTTCCTGCCAGGGTTAGAGGCAGGCGAAGCCATGTAGCCCTGCAGCCGAGTGCGCCGTTAAGCCGTGATGATCGTGTGCAGACTTCGAATGCTGGCTTTGACCTAGATTGTAGAGCACCTAGTGAATAATTGTATAATGTCATGTTGTGAATGTTCAAATACCTGTTTAAATCATGTGGGTCCGCTACTCTTACAAAACG
Source organism: Pollicipes pollicipes (assembly GCF_011947565.3). Lineage (NCBI taxonomy): Eukaryota > Metazoa > Arthropoda > Thecostraca > Pollicipedomorpha > Pollicipedidae > Pollicipes > Pollicipes pollicipes. Next base: position 19,271,551 of record NW_023596746.1, read on the forward strand.
CAGTCTTTTGTGCATATATTAATCCATAATTGGTTCACAACGTAAATGTTACTAAAAGGCCGTCAGTTGTTCCAGGTTGCATAATCGTCGACTACAAATAACAAAAAAAGCTATAATTTCGGGGAGCCTGTTTGGTCGCACAACCTGGTGGTCGGCTCTAACAACACAACTCTGTTTTTGCGCTTCAGAAGCGCGCTACGATGCAATAAAACCTTGAAGCTCGAGGTCAGGTCAAGATGGTGAAACTGGTCGAAATGCTCGAAGTCATGCCAGGCTAAGGTCAGGTCACCTAATTGGACATAAGCTCACTGCTTTTCCGGTACACATGGCATAAGGAAGTTATTGGTTTGAAATTAGGTCGGTAATGGTGACTTATCTATAGTAAATGGGCATCACAAATCATTTTTGACTTATCTATGGTAAGTGGGTGGAGCAAATCATTTTGTTTCTACGTCCATCAGTTAATCTCGCATGCATTTGGTGGTACTTTGTATGGCCTCGTATGCTTGCGGTGACGCCGGGCTGGCAGACAATCGAACCAAGCACTGAATTGCATGAAACCAGTGTGACAGAAAACCAGTGAAAACAAAAAGGGAACTGCGAATTACTGCATGCAGAGGCAGAACTCATCGTGCGTGTATTTACTGCTTATATTTACTATGTCATAGCTTAGGTGCATGACCTCACACGACACGATTCGGAAACTATTCCAGGAACTCGAACAGCTTGCCAAGTGGTGTCATTTTCACTTGCCCCGCCCCAAGGCAGTCACGGGTTTAATTGCATGACCTGGGCGCCTGTTACACTCGACCGAGCACGAGACCCCAGTGGCCAGTGCGGTGAGGACGCGCCAGTACACTCGACCGAGCACGAGACCCAGCAGCCAGTGCGGTGAGGACGCGCCAGTCTCTAGCTGGTGCGGGTGCGGTGCCAGCTCAGACCCTCCGGAAGCCCACGATATCTCCGTGACGTCACTATGATAACGGACATGGCATGACATGCAAGAACGGACCAGGAGATGACAATTAAAGGCGACGGGAATGACGAAGGACTGAAAGACCGATTATGGGAAGTGTCTCAGGTGGAGTTTCCGTGAACGCGACAGGTAACGGTGGCCGTTTGTCAGGCTCGTTTCCCAATGCAGCTGCCACCGTGGCCCCGCACCATCGACGTCTGCCATAGTTTGGTCTTGGGACGACCCAAGCACTACCACCTCCAAGGCTTGGTTAGCATGGCACGCGTGTTTCAACCGGCTTAGTAACCACTTGTGGTTCCTCTTAGGGTGTTATATCTTGCCCCAGGCCCAGCGCACCGTCCTCGCCATGCGCGGAAAAAATAACAGTTATAAATGAACAGTTTTGAGAGACAACCGCGTCATCCACCCAGCCACGATATCTGTCCGATGGGGCCCACTACAAGATCCTGGTACCTATCAAGCTTTGAGTCTCGAAGTCTCGACGCAGTGCAACTTTGACTGGCGGTAGCCTTGGCCATGCGGTCATGGCAAGGCTGCGGAGTTTTGTATCGCATAACACCAAATCAGCCCTTGTACCCAAAACTTCGTTTCGAAAAGACTTAAATAATTAGTTCGGGGTTATCGTGGACAATATTTCAGAAATCACAGGCTATAGAATGAGAGAATGACGCAAAGTCGCCCACTTCCGCAGTAAAAACTCGAGGTTAAAAACCCATTCCACTCATATTTTAGGGCCAAGGTCACAAAGGACTTTCTCATCGCCTTGGCTGGGCCGTTGGATGTAACAACATTCTGCCGATCTATAATGCCCCAAAGTATGGGCGGAATTTTGGGAGAGGCAAAACTTTCTGCTTGCTTTCTGCTTCCCTGCAAAACTTTAAAAAACTTGACAACAACTTTCTGTTTTTGCAACCTGGTTAGGAATCGAACAGACTTTGCAACATGTATTCAAAATTTGCATTTCCCTGCCTTGTCGCGCCAGCTCCTGAAAGGCGCTGAGGCTTCGACTGCAGCGCACAGCAGCGGCCACTGGCGACGCCAGCGTGGCCAGAGCCGCCACCTCAGGCGCCGCCTCTGCGACCCACTGCGTCCGGCCGCCGGCGGCGCTGCGTCGGGCGGCGCCGGCCAATGATCACGGCTCTGCAGGCGGCCTGATGTGGCGCGCCCCTCGAGCGCGGCGTGGAGTGGCGCGGCGCCCACCACCACGGCTCAGCCACGTCCCGAGGCGGCGGCGAACAGAGCGCGGAAACACTGACGGCGTGCGGAGTGTGGCAGCGTGCCGACTGGGTCGTAGTGCGCGGGGGTGAGAGGACTGTGAGGACTGAGGTCACCGTGCCGACAGTCCTCACGAGTTCGCAGGAACGGGAGGACTGCGCGTGCTGAGAATACTGTGCGGCGGTCCTCGTGAGCGTGGCGGGAGCGTAGTGAGTGGGGCCGGGCCGCGCGGACTGCGCGGACGTGCCAACCGCGAGAGGAAGTCCTCACTGACGGGAGGACACCGGCGGGACGCGCGCGGCTCGACCGCCGCCGGGGCGGACCGTTACGCCACTTAGGAGGCTGCCTTCTGGGGCTCCTGCGCGTGATTAGAGGTGGGTCGACGTGGCGCTGTGGCCTGAGTGGCGCGGCCTGCGGTTGAGCAGCATTGTGCCACCTGACTTCGCCCGTAGTGCTTGACTGTGAATGAGTATTTTTGACTGCAACTGCATGCTACATATTGATAGCCGCATGCTTCATCCCGCGCATATGTACCTCTCTTGCTCTACTCAGCTATGGTGCCGAAACGAAATCAGCCCTTGGACTGAGCTTGAGTTAGGAAGGTGCCGCTTTTGTAGCCAACTTACCTATTGGGTTAAGTGATACACGCCCTGAGCCGCTCCTCCTTCTCACGCCAGATGCCAATGCTGGTATGATCACCATCGTCGCAGTCCCTCACGCGACCTGCAATCAAGAAAATCAAAAGACCTATGGCTTCCCTGAGGCCAACATCACGTGTGCGAAGCCCCCGAAATCCTGTATTAAAAAGCGAGAATTTTGGGACCAACGGTTTTGTAGTTCGCGCAGGGTTTGTGGTGACTGCGTTTCGCGACAGTTGCATCGCAAAGCTGGCAACAATCAGATACTTTTGGCTTGCTTGGTAAGACTCACAGGAAGAACAGCTGCATTGTCATAATGGTGAAGTAAGCCTTGAGCCAAATTCCGAACGGCCCCGGAATATTCAGTGATAAATGTCCTATGGTGTCAACAAAAACAAAGCTTAACCGTCAGAGCAGAACATGACAAAAAACTCTCGCTAACCTCAAACAATGAGCTGACCGACTGTTCCAAGTATAGTAATGCTTTTGCTATAAGTATAACTGATGTCGGTGGTCCAAAAAACCATAAATTTTGATCAGAATCGTAAAACGATTTTTTGTCGTACAAATACCAGCACTATAAAAGTGTGATGATGACATGGGATTATAAATCAAACTACGTTTTGTCATCTTCGGGCAAAAAATGTATCTCGCTGGTCGTAACGGCTTCCTAACGAAGACATCCAATAAAGGGAATGTTTGATCGTGATATGAATTTTGTATCGGTGACAACTGGTGTTCAGACCATGTTGGAGGAACGTGTGATGGTAGACATGTTTGAAATGGGCTTCACCACACTTGCGTCGATTTACTTGATATAATTACCGAGAGGTTGACACAAGCATGCATCACATATGACTCGCGGCACATCACCTATTTTTCTTAGTCTTGTATTCTCAGGCTTTACACATTTGGAAAACCTTCGAGACTGTATGTTTGCGAAATGTTCCAAGGGCTATGGGGCAGGAATATGGGGCAGCTATGGGGCAGGAATGTTTAGATGGCTGATGCACGCTTCCTGCCGCCTACGTTTGCTGTCCGGTAGCAGCACAGAAGGTCCGGTTTTGAGCATGTGTTTAGCTATGAAATCGGTGGAATTGTTCTGTTTCCGGTGGATGCTTACAAGGATCATTTTCAAAGTTTCAAATTCCGTTGCATTTTTCGCTGGGAATGAATTATTACAAGCCTATACGATTTTGCATAAAAGGACGAATCGTTAATATTTTTTGCAGCCTAACAGACCAGACATTATCACGCTGCATGTCAGCACGTTGCAATACATCATGATAGTTCAGACTATACAAAAAAATGCGTAAGAAACCGACCAAAAGGCGTGATAATGCGTATGCTACTACGTACGTGTACCGTATACGTATTCACCTTTTGTAAATGCCTTGTGTTGTTCCAGTACAAAGTCTGTTATTTTTTCCGGCAGCCGGTTGCAAAGGCAGCGGCAAGCGACTGCGCAGATTCCAGTGGTAACTTGACCCGGATTTTTCTTGTGCTTGCATTTTGGTCCTCTTCCATGTGGCTCAAAGACCGGAGGGAAAAAATTCGTGACATGTGAATTCCCATTTCCCGATGATGACAGAATACAAATAATAAAAAAGGGATTGACACTAGGTGCACGAACACCAGTTTGTGCTTTATTGGAGTATAATTAGAGCAACACTAAACGAGCAATCCATTCATGCTTAGCTGTACATCATCTTTGTCCAAGATCGCGAAGAACAACCAAAAAATTAGCCTCAGACGTGGACAAACTTGGGGTATTTGTAACATAGTGTTTGCTTGTTCCCCAAATTTGATAGCATCTTAAAGTCTAAGCACCGTAGTTTTTTAGCAAGGTAGCTGCATGAAGATACCGCAGTACATAAAATCATAATGTCAGGTTTGTCAGTGGAAAACAATGAAATACTTGGATTCGTTGCCTTCGCACACCTGCCAATCCAGAAGATTGGCCTGGATGAGCTCGGGGTCCTCAGACAAAACCTGGGAGCCAAACCCAATGTATACAATATCACACCTGTTGGGCGGAAGCTTATATGGCGGGCTTGTTTCAAGGCTGATGACCCGGGTGCATGCTTGCACGAACAATTAAGAGCATGTTTGATTAATGGTGTTTTTTGCTAGATGCAGTGCTAATATTTACAGGCATCTATTAATATTTCAGGTCGCTTTAAGGGTAGGAAACGATTCTTGGTTGCAAAGAAAGGCAAATGATGCTTTAAACATCTTATACGTGAAAATAATAAACAATGGCGTCGAACCAGAGAAGAAAATCAAATAGATCAATAAAACCTACTGACCGAAAATGTAAAAAGCTAACAAAAATATTCGATATGGATCACAAAGTAGTGGAAGGGGGATTTTTTGGCAACGGGTAACGTCAGTGAGCATACCTTTTCCTGTCTACTGATGCCCTTCCAACAACGAACAACAAATTGCTTGTGGGACCTGGAATAAGCTCATGTGGCCTTATCTCCAAGGTTTTTGTGTGTTTTTTATTTGTTTTCTGCAAGGGGCTGTTTTTTACTGTACAATGGCGTGCGATGCTAGATCGTTGCTTTTTCTTTCCCTTTGCAAGAAGGAATCATAACCCGGTAACAAAAATTGTCCTCCGACCAGTCCGACTTTGAGTTTCCAAAGAGAATTAGCGCTTGCATGAATTCGCACCAAAAAGATTGGGTGAATTATATCGAGCAATCATGCATAGTAACAATAAACCCAATGCATCAACCGTTTTTCGATTAATATTTCCGATGAGATATCGAAGGCAATAATTTTCAGCCCGCAAGACGAGGAGGTGGTATTTGCCTCCACAACCGTCATTTCTTCAGCGATTATTGTTTGGCATGATCGGTGGAATGCGCTACTGGTCCTATTTATCCTATCCTTCATATACCTACGTTTTAGTGAATCACCATCCTTTGCGCTATGTTTTGAAGGTACTTCGCATAGTGCGTGGCGCCAGTAACAGCTGCGTTGCATACATAGTAGAGGACGGTCCTTTAGTATAATAGTAGGTAGGCACGGTAAGCCACGATGCGTCTCTAAGAGGAACTCAACTGAGAGACGAGCACATGCAGTTGGTCAGCTATGAGAAATTGCCTCAAATTGCCGCCCTCCTACATTTGGTAACTCGTCTCAGCGCAACGATTACGGCGCCTTACTCATCACACACCGTCCGAGCCGTCCGACCGGCCAGCTACAGCAGGCATTGGGCCGGAACGTCACAGGTGAAGGCTCTCGCCGAAACCGTCCGGTGGCATCCAGGGTTATGTGGTCCTCGACCCGAAACAAAACACTTGAACACGTTCTCCGGCGCTAGCCAGCCCTCCGTGTGGGCGCGGCGCTCCCGTTCTCCGTTGCGAGCCAACCCCTCCGTGTGAGCGCGGCGCTCCCATTCTCCGGTGCGAGTCAGCCCTCCATGTGAACGCGGCGCTCCCGTTCTCCGGTGCGAGCCAGCCCTCCGTGTGAGCGCGGCGCTCTCATTCTCCGGTGCGAGCCAGCCCTCCGTGTGAGCGCGGCGCTCCCGTTCTCCGGCGCGAGCCAGCCCTCTGTGTGAGCGCGGCGCTCCCGTTCTCCGGTGCGAGCCAGCCCTCCGTGTGAGCGCGGCGCTCCCATTCTCCGGTGCGAGCCAGCCCTCCGTGTGAGCGCGGCGCTCCCGTTCTCCGGCGCGAGCCAGCCCTCTGTGTGAGCGCGGCGCTCCCGTTCTCCGGTGCGAGCCAGCCCTCCGTGTGAGCGCGGCGCTCCCGTCCTCCGGCGCGAGCCAGCCCTCCGCGTGAGCGCGGCGCTCCCGCGCTGACGCGGCGGTCGCCCGCCCTGGAAGTCGGCGCCACTCAGCCCAGATTAGCCCGACGGCGTTGTTTGTTGTGATCCGTCGCGGTGCCGCTTCACTGTGCCGGGCCGGGCGGCCGCCGGCTGAGCCGGTCCGGTGGGGCCCATGGCCAGCGTGGGGTCAGCAGCTCTGATCGGTCAGTCTGACCCCGCTGGCCACCGCACCAACATCAGGCGGGGTTGGGCCGTCACCTCTGATCGGTCAGTCTGACCCCGCTGGCCGCCGCACCAGCATCAGGCGGGGGTTGGGCCGTCACCTCTGATCGGTCAGTCTGACCCCCCTGGCCGCCGCACCAACATCAGGCGGGGTTGGGCCGTCACCTCTGATCGGTCAGTTTGACCCTGCTGGCCGCCGCACCAGCATCAGGCGGAGTCGGGCCGGCACCTCTGATCGGTCAGTCTGACCCTGCTGGCCGCCGCACCAGCATCAGGCGGAGTCGGGGCCGGCACCTCTGATCGGCCAGTCTGACTCCGCTTGCCGCCGCACCAGCATCAGGCGGAGCCGGGCCGGCACCTCTGATCGGCCAGTCTGACTCCGCTTGCCGCCGCACCATCAGGCGGAGTCGGGCCGTCTCCACTGATCGGTCGGTCTGACCCCGCTGGCCGCGGCACCAACATCAGGCGGGCGGCAGCCCCGATCCGTCGAAATCCGATCTGGCTGATCCGGCTCAGCCAGAGGCGCAGCGCCGGTGAACACTGAAGTGACAGATACCCAGACAGGCCGCACGGTCGGCCGGCGAAGCGGCGTGGGTTAGCCAGAGAAGCCGTACGGCCAGCCGGCGAAGCGGAGTGGGTTAGCCAGAGATGCCGCACGGCCAGCCGGCGAAGCGGCGTGGGTTAGCCACCGAAGCCGCACGGCCAGCCACCGAAGCGGTGAGGGTTAGCCAGAGAAGCCGCACGGCCAGCCGGCGAAGCGGCGTGGGTTAGCCAGAGAAGCAGCCCGTCCGGGCTGGTGAAGCGGCTGGTGTTCGCGAAAGAAACAGCGCGTGGGGACTGGCGAAGCGGCCACTGGCGGTCACAGAAAAGGCACAGGCAAGCTGGGATCACGGCGCCGGTTAGATAAAAAGTCCGCAAAGGTTAGCTGATATGGATAGCACAGAGAAGTGGTACAAAACCCTTGGGGAAGTAGCACAGGAAGGCAGTTAAATGACAGGCTGGCCAAACAAGCGACACAGGGCAGATGACGAGCAGCGCAGGTCAGCTGGTAAGGTGGCACGTGTTATCCGGAGGGGGACATATATTAGCCGGGAGAGCAGCAAGGTCTGGTTGAAAGTGGTCTCACTCTTGTAATCTCTCTCTCACTTGGTTGTGTGTAATTTTAGTGGCTCACGGTGCGGTGCAATGTTCAGATATGGGAAACAGATCGTTAAACATTGCTGAGCCCCAAACATTGCGCCGCACCATGCGCCCTGCATGATAAGAGGGCAGCAAAAATGCTCAAATTGCTCTGCTCAAAATGGGCTTTCAGTAACAAAGCTTTTGATGACCAGTAAGCTAAGGGCATTTTCTGTGCGATGGAGTCCACCTTTTATCAGCATGCGCGCAAACCTCTACAGTCGTTACAGGGAGGATCCCACATTTCTATGGGTTTTATAGGGTTCCGCATTACGGGGCTTTGGGCTGGACTTATGGAACAGTTCACAGCCATGCCTTCCTCAAGACTTAAACCCTTCTAGTTTCTGAGGTATACACGTCGCGAAGATGTGCAGACTAATTAGGGGGAGACTATTTCAAGGTCATTCAGGCATCCTTAACGCCGTAATAACTTAATTCAAATACTGCCATTGCATTAGCCATGCGGCGATCAAGGTCAACAAAAATATAGCTGTCAAGTCGTTCACATCTGGCGTTCGTGGGCACGATTTCCAGATATGGCGGCCGTCAATTTGCTCTCAATCAATGCTGTACAAGGTACGACGACGTAATCAAACAATGACGTAGTGAGGAACATCTTTACTAAACAAAGAAGTTGTGTTGTCTCGAACAATTTTCCACTTCCAGGTACGCCAGTAGTTGTCAGTGAGCTTATTTCATAATATCTAATGTTTGCCTTCTAATCTTAAAATGTGGAGCATTCTCTTCAGTTAATTGACATCCATTTAAAGCAATTCTGGGAAGTTTGAGGGTAGTGAAGCGTTATGTAAGCGTAGGTCTCTGCTTCCAGAGGCAAGAGATGTTCACAAAAGGCTATGGCATGTACATTACCTATGCTAGATGTCGGGCTACAAACGTTTCTTAATCTTCCTGCCATCTCCCGACTCTGGGAAGCATCTCCGTCCGGGCACACAGACATGTCAAAACATTGCCTAGCCCTGCGAAATCTGCTTAAAGAATACTTAACCACATCCTTTTCCACTTGAGCTGGTGCAGTCATGTACAAACAGCCCGTTACAACCTGCGGTATGTCTGATGTGATCGCAAGCAAAAATGACTGTCGCCGCAAGACATGACAGCTCCCTGGGCGATTCCGCACTTCTGGACGTCATCCGGGGGTCCTCCGTACTTCTGGACGCCATCCGAGGGTCCTCCGTACTTTTGGACGTCATCCGAGGGTCCTCCGCACTTCTGGACGCCATCCGAGCGTCCTCCGTACTTCTGGACGCCAACCAAGAGTCCTCCGTGCTTCTGGACGCCATCCGAGGGTCCTGTCGCAGTACGGTTCGGCTCCAAGTCCTCTCCTGCCCGAAGCTCCGCACAGGCTGGATACAATCATGGTGTTATGGCTCCGGACGACGACACGTGGGCTCGCCGAGAGCCCGGGCTCCCTTCAGAGTAATATATTTTGACAACCGTTCCCTGTGGTTTACATCTGCGTCTATCACTTTCTGTTTATCGTCAAATGCAAATTTTCCGCTGCTAATTTTACTCGGGATAACTTTGCTTGCTAACTTCTTTGAGGATGACCTGGATATCATGCTTTGTTTTTTGCATAGGCATCTGTAAAGTTTTTCTTCGACTGCACTACTCTGCATTACAGCAAATTATTGTTAATAAAGCTGTTTTTATCTCGTGCAGCATATCCATCCGAAGAATTAGGCCTCCGGCAGACCTGCAGTTCGAAACCAACGCCTGAACCAGATGCCTTAAAAAACCCCAGCGACATACCAGGATTAGGCCAGCTGGTTTCGGATGAACAGCAGTATCCGTAGTGTCATATGCCTGCATCCTCTTATCGACACGCAATACGAGCATACGTGGCGCGTCGCTTGGCTCCCAGATGGAGCGCCCGAGTCTCAGCCCGGCTGACGAATGCAATGCTCTGAAGAATCTCCAGTAATCGCCACCTGTTCCGGTGCCGCGGAGCTCTTCTGCTCGCGGAGCGCAGCTCTGACTAACACATTGTTGTGTTTGTACCATTGTTAATCTACGTCTCCGACGTGTTTCCTCTGAGCAGCGAACGAACATCAGTTATAAGCTTCGTCAGATGGTGGGGCGAGAAGTATGTGTGTCCAACATTTGCAAGGGATGTTTTTCCTGTCCACGTTGAAGGAAAAAATAACTTCTGAACTCCCACATCCCCGTAGCTTCTGACCCGTGCCACAGTCTGCACACCCATTAATAATATGAAATTGCAGTACGCTTGTAAAACACGACAAGACATGCTATAACACGATGTCATCCGTTGAAATGCTTTTAAATGTAATAATAAAATTGTTACAGCTAGGTAAGGTGCAACACGAGAAGAACTTGCTTAATCACACGGGAGGTCCCCAGTGGTTTATACCATCCCTGATAGTGGATTGATGGTCGGTTACTTCGACTTACGGACCTTGACAAGTTTCTTCATCGATGCGGCGTTTCAGTTAGCTTGGCATCATCTTGGCATCCTGTTGCGACCGTCTCCTCCTTTGCCAGAATTTTTGGTGCCTTTGTTAACTTCAGCCGATACGTCACACTTCTTGCGTATCCGCCAATCATTCGCTGCCTCAATTATACTGCCAAACTAGTAAGCCTCTAGTCGGTCAGTACCCCGCATATAACTCAAACAGTCGGGCGTGTATACAGGCTGGATACTGGCTCACAAACGTCAAAACCGCATCATGGATAAGTATTCAGTCATTCATGGCCATATGAATGCTTTGCATGCCTTTTTATGGCACAGGCACGCACTGACGAGCAGATAAAGCACGAACACCGTTCTCGCGCGCTCGCCGCGTCTGCCGCAAATCCCCAAATACTTACGCTCCAGTCGGACCGGAAATACCGCCGGCGCCGCCCCACTGGGACGATTAATGGCAGCCGTCTCTAGAACAGACGGCCGCTTTGCCAAAATACCCGAATCGGCAGTTAACTGGTGCTTTAAATGGCTTTTAGAGCCGTTGTTCTCGGCAATGAGCAAATCGCGGCCAGCCGGCTATCACCCGATCTGTCCCCAGCGCTTGTGTTGCGCGCGCGGCCGCAGCACGCTTTAGCCGAGGCTGTTCTCTTCCAGCTGTGGACGCTGATCAAGGTTATAACATATCAGCTTAAAGGTGCGCACACATTTTGCGCATCTGTATCAAGCCTGGGGATCAAACGCCGCAGTTTGCAGCATTCACCGATCTAGAGTTGGACGCAGACACTCCGGCATTTTGGTGCATCTTCTGGGCGATATGATCGAAAGTCAGGAAGGTTTGGGAGGCTTCATTTGCAAACTGTCGTTTTTTCTCGTCTGTTTGACGTTTCGTTCACGTTGCTGTCGCCCATGCTATCTTGGATACGAGAGGAATGCTTTTTGAAATGAAAGCGTTCGGCCGCTTGGACGCATTTTTCTTTTCTGGAAGAATCTTCCAACCGGTCACTGGTGGCCGCCGATTGTTCAGGAGTTACCTTTAGAACAGAAGACCAACGGCTTCAAAGGCATGATGAAGACGGAACAACACGGTGATGTATTCCTGTGATGTATATATATATATATATATATATATACACATATATATATACATGTATATACATATATGTATATATATATGTATATATATATATATATATATATATATATATATATATATATATATATATATAGCAGCTATATATACATATATAGGCTAGACGACATATATTATCAGTCAAAATGACGTATATACACACACACACACACACACACACACATATATATATATATATATATATATATGTATATATATATATATATATATATATATATCATTCTGATATGGAATTTGCATATCTGATATTGAGTTGTTCCTTAGATGAAACCATACCCTCCAAATAATCGTTTACCATCATCGGGAGAACAACCGACTTTGACTTTGAAAGGTGCGTATGTTATTTCATGTTCCGTTTCATTGGTCCTGCTAACATCATCAGACAACATCGGCGCGACAATGCCTGACAACAAGGTACACTTGTACATTTGTGAGCGCGTCGGTTCAAACTTATGCTTCTGCATCTATCTTGCTTTTGAGCAGTGTTTCCAACGATTGAAAACGATTAACTCGGAGAACAGAACCACCATTTAAGTTGCAAGTCAATGTCAATTATGCTGCCATTTCCAATGTATCATGTGCCAGAAAAACCTGTTCCCTAACTCCACTGATATATATATATATATATATATATATATATATATATATATATATATATACCACTTCTATAGGCTTTCAATAGGGCTGCTAGATGCAGAATCGTGCAGCCCCATTGCCGAATTATTGGGTGGAGATAGATCATTTCACTTCGCCTTCAGGCCTTGCCGGAGCGAAAATACACGCAGATATATGTGCTGTTTATATGATGTACGGGCTCACGGACACACGGTAGATAGCAAAGACCGTCATCCTTTATTAAGCTGAAAGCTGTCGTCCAGCCGACTGCATATCATCTACTGGTCACGCTTCCTTATCCTGCCGAGCGCACGCTGCATTCCTGCATGCATGCATGCAGTTCCTACCTTCCCCTAGCTGATATACAATGCTTATGCGTTGCAACTCTATACAAATATTTAACACCAATGCGCGCGCACCGATTTGTGCGGACTGGTCAACTAAAGGGAGACGAGCCGTCCCACGGCGCGGGTGTCTGAACACAGGATGGCTCGACCCCAGCGCTGCACTCGGGCGGGCTGTCCGTTTAAGACCTGCTGCTAACAATCGATAGCATGCACGATCTCATCAGCCCCTTGTTACGGACGTCTGGGGTGACGGTAATGATGACAGATTGCTGTAGATGCTCACGATAAGGCACTCGCCTCTTTTCGTAGCTCATAATTTTGCACGGTTTAGCTCTGCCAATTGTTCTGTTAAGATATGATTCTGAATATTGATTAGATCTAAAGCCGGCTTTCATTGCTGTCCGTTGTAATATATTGCGATCCCGCGTCATGGGAATGTCAGCGCTATGTTCAAATGTCATGGCTCTACATTCGGCTGCATTCCACTACTGATCCATTAAAACGGAACTTTGGAAATTAACTATCCGCAGACGACATAGGTCGAACGTTCGACCAGTATCATAAACTTCACGCTAACCCAAGTAACTCTAGTATTCCTTGCTGCAATTTGTGCAGGCATTTCATCCGCGTACAAACATTTTTTAGCATAGAAACAACAATGGCAAAGACACACAAGGGCTAGGAATGTAAATGGACTGTATGATAGACGTTCAGACATTTCACTTCAACCGCTGCCGTGAAGCCTGAGGGTAGCTCGGCCCAGCCCAGATCACCGTGCCTGCGGCTAGGATGGCTTCATCGTAGATCCCTCGGCAGCTTCTGTTTAGGCTTGTCAGTGTTTGCTTTTCTTAACACTGACAGCCAGTGTGGTTGGAATGCATGCAAGCATTTAGTACCGATTCACTCATATCGGCCTGGTCTGTTAAAGCTGTCTCCTTGGATCATAGCGTAATCTTTGTTAAGTGCGTAAGACGCTTAAATTAGTCAAGGCTTGAGCATATGCCAAGATTTCCTCGAGCCAGAAGATGACATGATTAGGCAAGGCAGTACCAGACGGGATCCCTTCAGTTGGTTGCATGGACACGGGGCACGTGGAAGGCAGGGGATCTGGGTCCCAACTCTAAAAAATTAGTATTGGCTCCGCGGGTGGTTAGATAGAAATAACCAAAAACGGTAGCCGCCCCTCCCCCCTCCACCCCAACTTAGGGCACTTCCGTTGTCCCTGGTTGGATGACGAGGTCCAAGATCTTTCAGTGCTTTAACTTGACCAAAATATGAAGTTACTTTATTGGTTTAGAGTCTTTATGCTGGTTTACCGACCTCCAACGTATGGGGAGGTACTGGTTTAACGACAAGTATAAGCAATATTGACAGTACCTGACGCTTCAAGCCGTGCTTATTATCACGAGAGAGGCTCAGCTTGCAGCGTCGCGTACGGTCAATGCTATTAATGCTTGGTCTGTCGCGTCATTTTAACAGTGCCTCCCGTAGAAGGTCGATAACTTAGGGTAAGAACTCTGAACCCGTCATGCCGAATAACCAGGAGCTGAAGGCATTTTTGCTCATATCCAATAAGGTTTTTTTCTCAAACCCTTTATCCCAGCGCGATAATGATCTACAGGAAATTGAAGGATAGAACTAGATTTCTGAATTTGTACCATATAACACTCTTGATTCTAAATATAGCTGCGTGACAAAAGAAAGCTGCGTGAACCACGTGAACCAAGGAACATTGGCCAAAGCTCCCGTCGGCCTTCCATGAAGTCATGCCTGCTGTAAGAACAGGGGAAGAAGGTTTAAATCCCCGTGTAACGTTATTAGTCTTAACCGTTTGCCTCGACTACACAACACGAAGCCCTGTCATTTTGAGACACCCGTCAAACAATGACATTGAAGGAAAGCTGTCTAAAATGACTTATTACTGTTGTTTGTACCATAGATTGCAAAACAACTAGTCGTGAGGACACTTTTTCTCAGGATTGTCTACAGCTACATCGCATTGCAGAGTTCCGCCTCCGTGGCTGAAAAGATCACGTCAAGCCACATGCGTGCCACCGTGATGATTTCAGCTCTGTAAGTCACGTGGAAAGATCCAATCTGGCGCTGGCGTGGCCTGTCAATTCTCATTTCCCTGCAGGATCAGCCATGGCTTATCGACACTGTGCCTGCGATCTCAGTTATTCCCAGATGGCATCGCAGATACTTTAAATGGTAAGTCATGGCGGCCAGCGCATCTGACACTCATCAGCCTTCGTGGATGTATTTTTTTCTGTGCGGTGACGGACGCCTGGCCGGCCGTTGGGCCCGGTAGCCGCGCGACGGACGGACTGCAGTCGACTGACTGCACTGCACCGGACTGCACCGTATCAGGCGTTATCGGCAATCGCTGCTGGACGCGCGAGCATGTCGCAGGTGCCCCTCGCAAAGAAAGAATGGGCTTTGCCAGCAGGATTGACACCTGACAACGTGTGATGGACCTGCAGCGCTCTTGGGAGTGGGCCGCGAGCAGTCACTGCTGCCGGGCCTGCGATGTAGAGATCTGGGCTAGAGAGGTCACTTTTCAACCCGCCAAACCTCACATCTGACTCGACATGAGCCCGCGGGCTTTTAGCTGGCCTGGGGGCTAGACTTGGTGGGCCTTTTACGGGGCAAGAATTGCAAAAAGTGGAAAATGCATGTTCTGCAGTACCTAATTTTCCAAGCCGTCCGAAAATCAGAGTGCACTGCTACACACAATGCAATAATGGCAAATGCATTTGTTGATTCTTCTAGCAACGGCCATCGGAGCAGAAATCCACGGCAGACATGACACATCAGTGAACCACGTTACACAAAATAAACAATTTTTGCAAATATTTCGCCAAAAAGTGAACTATCAATCCTACCCAAACCATTAACATTTAGCCTAATCTCATTAATCAGTAGTCAAGTAGGCTCTTGGTATAATCACAATGACTTGACTTTATCTAAGTATACTGCATTTGGCTCTTATTGTGAGGGTGAGGTACACTTAACTTATCAACTGTTTTGTACACAAACCATGCCTCAAAAACAATATGAATGATCTCACATATCAGTTCATTCTGCAGATATGGATGCATCACATGCACAGCAATTGTCGGAGCCCCAATAGTGAAAATGCACCCGTATCTTTTTATATGCCTGCGTTTTTCGAGCAAAGAGATACACACTGTTTATAACTACCGTAATAGAGCTCTTACCATATCATACTTTTAAACCCACTGAGGTTGTTTTTAATTTTCAACGCACATTTCTCGTAATGAGTTTAACATATGAAGTTAACCAATTATTCGATATAGTTTCGAAATTTACATTCAGTAGGCTATGTGGACTGATATCTTAAACATGCCCTGTCCAGTATTTCTTCGTGTCAAAATATTGTTCCAGATGTAGCCTCATCTTACGTTTTTGTGACACTATTTAGAGTGGCTGATGTCACTTGATTAGCACGGGCAACGTTTCTTTACTATCGCTTTCGTTGCACGAAGTCTCACACAAATGGCGCGACGACGTGCGCTTTAGAAGGGAACATTTACGGTGGTAGGAAGACAACGCGAATTATTTAACTGCTCTGTGAAATCTCTTTTGGCGCCGTTGCAAGATGCATCTACTCCATGTGGGCAATTACCATGTGAGAACCTGAATTTCTGCCTTGAATGCGGGTCATGAGTTTGCCGCTAATGTGACGTGCTCACCTTCTGTGATGTGGACAGACTGGCGATATCCGATGATGTGATATGCCGGTGACGTCATTTCAGAGTACCTTCACATTCATAGCATTGTATGATATTAGCGGTTCGTATTCGTATACAGGGTGATACATTGAGGAGACTTTCCACGATTTAAAACACCCAGCATCTCTCTGTCCATCGCCAAGATAGATCCGTCAGTGAGTGCGATCAGTTTTAGAAGACCCAGCCTTTGGTTTACTTAGGTGCGTTACTAGGTGAATTTTCAGGTACAGTTTGGTGAGAAGGCGTCTGCTCCCTTCCTCGTCATTTGTTGTTGAAAGCTGTCATAACAGTGTTTAAGATGTTAGATGGTAATCTATAAATCCCGTGGTGCAGATTACGAGAGTTTCATTACTGCTGTTTTAGCCCCACCATTGGTATTAGCCAACAACGCTGTGCATTAGTCGACACTGTGAGCGTATTTGGTGCACATTGCATGCGCAGGTCTGAGGTTGAGAGAAAGGCTGCAGAATACAGCGTGCGCTTAACTCAATATTTGTGAGTCGGTGCCAGGTCAGCATGGTGGCACAGCGGGCTTGTGAGGGCTGGATCGCTAGGTCGCCGGGACGGGACGGGGCGGGTTACGGGCTGGATCCCTAGCTGGCCAGGGCGGGGCGGGTTACGGGCTGGATCCCTAGGTGGCCCAGGGCCGGGCGGGTTAAGAGCTGACATTTTGAGAAAACTTGCGTTCTTATCGGGACCATGCTGCAGGCAACGGGCACGTATGTACTAGGTAGCACGTAAGCCAGTGTCATAATAATACGAAAATCAAAAAAAATAGTCAGAGAATGAGATATCGCGTGGTCGACCAGGCTTAGTAGTGGGAGAATAAACATGATTGTTGGCTTTCAGTGATGGATCTGGTTTAGCTCGTGGAACAGAAGGAGCCAGGATAGGTGTAAGGCAGTAACGATCCCGACGTAGTTTATGGAAGGGTGAGAGAGACGGGACAGCAGCAGGGACATCGTTTGACGGAGCCGAGGTAGCTCTGAGCGGATTCTGGGGCGTAAGGGCAGACTTAGGGCTGCGCCGTGTCCAATTAGCCGATGGTGACAGAGCTTGTCGTGGATAAAGGATCAATCTTCACACCTGAACAACAGTGTTGGATGTAAGCCACCCCGAGACAAGATGTCCAGCGGTATAGCTGCTCAGAATTCCGGGAAATACCCGCGACGATGACAATTATAACATCTTCAGGGACAGCTCACCAAGGCCCCGGCCTTTCCAACGTGCGCCAGTGGATCTGGCCACAGCCTGAGCTGGTAAACGACATGCAACAAAGTGCTAAGGATTTCGATGGTGAAATTCGAGCACGAGAATAAATAATACAAAAGACACCTCAACAAATAGCCATAGTTTGTGACTCAATCCCAATTCTTCACCAGGCGAAAAGACCGGATGTTAACACGACACAGGGGAATTTAAGGCAAGTGCTTGTCTGGTATCCCACAGGGTACCAGGAAACCAGGATACCGGGGCACTATAAACGCCACAGGCAGCCCCATGTCCTGTACTGCATTTTGAAATGTGAGCGAACGCTAGGCTTATGACGTCAGTTTTGCTCTGGCGTTATCTACATGGCAGTGACGCGTGCAGCCTGCGTTGTAGGGTTACACTCACCTCATCTCTCGCCGAGGGTGGAGCCTCGTAAAAAGCATTCTACCCTATTTCTTCCGCATTATTTCTTTCACCTTATATCTTCCGCATGAATTCTTCCACATTATTGCTCCCTTCACTTCTCCCACCCTGCTTCTTGTTAAGTTCCGTCCATATTTCTAGACGGCTCATTCCTTTACGAGGCCTTCTGGTTTCAAATCGCCAGCCATTCGTCCTCTGTCTCTTAGAACAGCGGGCTTAGTGCTTGCTTTCCACTGGCTCAGAGCAGCGGACTTAGCGCCGGCTTTCCACTGGCTCAGAGCAGCGAACTTAGTGGTGACCTTTTATTGGCTTAGAAGCGGCTACGTCATTTATTCTGGCTTGATTTCGTCGGGCGGCGCCGTGTATGCATATTAACGGGGAGGAAGCTGAGGTATTTACGTGTGCATGAAGTATTAAATCTAGGAGATTCTTTATTTCCTCGTTTGGTCACTAACTGCCAAAGCATCTCCCACTCTCTCCCACTCTCTGTGTTTTACCCTCTTCTTCCTTCTCTGCATGTGTCTGTCGGCCTGTATGTCCGTCTGTCTGTCTGTCTATCTGTCTGTCTGTCTGTTGTTCACCTCCTCTCTCTCCCGCTCTCTCTCTCCCTTTTCCTCCCTCCCGCAGCCGTGGCCTGTTGTGACGCATGACTCTCTCCGTCCCCCAGGGGGCTGGCTACAGCTCACTACCTGGACGCTGAGCGGGCGCTGAGCGAGGCGCTGAGCGGACGCTGAGCGGACGTTGAACGGACGTTGAACGGACGTTGAGTGGGCGCTGAGTAGGCGCTGAGCGAGGCTCTGAGCGGGCGCTGAGCGAGGCGTTTGAGCGCCGATGACGCCGCAGCTGGGCCCGTCTCTTCACGCCCCATGGACCCGTTCACCGGTGAGTACAGCACCGCCCCAGTCGGCCCGACCGCTCGGCTCTGCTCGGCTCGGCAGCTCTGCCGCGCAGCTGGGCCTGGCTGTTGTCGGTGCAGCCCAGGCCGTCTCCGCGCGCCGGAGCCAGCGCGCCGGCAGCGGAGGCGTCCGACCGGCGCGGGACCCCCGGGGACCCCCGTCCAGTGCCGCCCGGCCGTCTGCGTCCGACCGACGCCAGCGACCCCCGGCGACCCCCGGCCAGTGCCGCCCGACCGTCTGCGTCCGACCGACGCCGACGACCCCCGGCTACCCCCGGCGACCCCCGGCCAGTGCCGCCCGGCCGTCTGCGTCCGACCGACGCCGACGACCCCCGGCGACACCCGGCGACACCCGGCCAGTGCCGTCCCGGCCGTCTGCGTCCGACCGACGCCGACGACCCCCGGCGACCCCCGGCGACCCCCGGCCGGTGCCGATCGCGGACTTTACGAGCGGGACCCCCGCCGTCCGCGTCGGATTAAGCATCAGCTTGCAATCGTCAATCGCGGCCCGTTTCGTGCCCCGGTGTGCGCCGCATGTGGGCACGGCCTGCAGCTGAGGCGTCCTGCTCGGGCCGCGACGAGCAGGGGTGGCTAGGGTTAAAGACTTACTCCCGGCTCTGAGCGCCTGCTGATTAACTAATCAATTTCAAGCTGTTAATTAACATCTAGAACAACGATTGCGTGAGAGTCGTAATGACCTAACGCGCAGGTGGGTAATGAAGCGCATGGGAGGAGATGCACGCAGTCGCAGGCCGCGTGTCGCCGATCCTCGCGCAGCTGGCGCGCGGTGCTACGCTCCTGCTGCCAAACGCGGTCTCCGCGGGTGTGTCCGTGTCGTCGAGCGTCGGTCGCATTCTGGCGGGGAGTCGCACGCTGGGAGAAACGTAACCGCGAGCTCTGTGCCAGACCGCTCTGGCATTGTCTGCGAGCCTGTGCCAGACTGCTCTGGCAGTGTCTGCGGGCCTGTGCCAGACTGTTCTGACACTGTCTGCAGGCCTGTGTCAGACCGCTCTGACATTGTCTGCAGGCGTGCTGAGATGGGACAGCTGAAGTCCGCGGCCGGAGTTCACGGAAAATTAGCGTTTTATGTGGTCGTTATCCGCAAACGGCTCTTTTAAAAGGGGTCTTCGACACACTTGGTTTGTTCAACTCTAATTATGATCACGAATGCACCAGCTGCGTGTTCTATTTGCAGATAATTATAGATAATTCTACACTTGATATGGAATTGCAAGTTTTTCTCGGTCTCACTTTCGTCGGGAAGAATTAGCAGAATTCCCATTTCAAAAATGGATTATCTTAATCGTACCTTCCGAGACCTTAAATGTTCAACAATTGCTCTCTTGTTTTTCGTGTTTCAGTGTGTGCTGAATGTGTTCTCAAAGGCGTCAATGTTGATTTCATTGTTGTCCACTCTTTCGGCGTTTGACCAAATTGTTTTAACATGGCAAGACCTTCAACCAAAAAAAAAGAAGAAAAAATAGCGCCTCACGTCTCGCCGCTCACCATGGTCACTGGCGCAATGCCAACACTTCTCGAAGTTATCTTTAATGCATTCCTCAGTGTGATTTATAATCACCACTTCTGCTTTGCTTCTCTTAACTACCGTATCCTGATAGCTGAGCAAATATCACTGCAAGCTTTAGGCCAAAACAAACAGAACGAGTTTGTAGTGCAGCTAAAAGCTCTACCAGGTTCGGAAGCAGAAAAACTACTGACATCGGCAATAAGGATAGATGTGCCTACGGATAGTACACACAGACTCTATAGTAAGAGGCTGTACGCCCCGGTGCTGGCACACTGAGGCCCGATAGATGTGCCTACAGATAGTACACCCAGACCCTATAATAAGAGGCTGTATGTCCGGTGCTGGCACACCTAGGCCCGATGCTTAATGACGCTGTATAGGTCTGTCACAGCTAGGCCCAATGTTATGGGCTGATATGACCGAGGCTGGTCTGTCCAGGGGACACAGGAGCGGCCGGCGTAGGCAGCCGTGAGCGGCCGTGGCCAGCCGCGGCCAGCCGTGGTCAGCCGTGGTCAGCCGTGGCCAGCCGTGGTCAGCCGTGGCCAGCTGTGGCCAGCCGTGGTCAGCAGTGGCCAGCCGTGGCCAGCCGTGGTCAGCCGTGAGCGGCCGTGGCCAGCCGTGGTCAGCCGTGGCCAGCCGTGGCCAGCCGTGGCCAGCCGTGGCCAGCCGTGGTCAGCCGTGGCCAGCCGTGGTCAGCCGTGGCCAGCCGTGGTCAGCCGTAGCCGGCCGTGGCCAGCCGTGGTCAGCCGTGGTCAGCCGTGGTCAGCCGTGGTCAGCCGTGGCCAGCCGTGTCAGCCGTGGCCAGCCGTAGCCGGCCGTGGCCAGCCGTGGCCAGCCGTAGCCACCGTAGCCGGCCGTGGCCAGCCGTGGTCAGCCGTGAGCGGCCGTGACCAGCCGTAGCCGGCCGTGGCCAGCCGTGGTCAGCCGTGGGCCGTTGCCAGCTGTGGCAGCCGGTCGTCGCGACATCGCCCAGCCGATCGCCGGTTTGTCCGGCCGTCACTGTAATGGCTGGTTGTGATTTACGACCTGAAGCGTCGGCCGCACAGGCTCGGGTGGCGGCCGCTGCAGCCGGTGGACCCGTCAGCTGCCGCCTGCTGTCCTGCGCTGCAGGCCCCAGCGGGTCCTGCGCTGATGCGGGTGTTGACTCAGACGCGCTGATGTCGGGTTGGTCCAAGTCTCAGCGTCCATCGGCTGAGTAAATTGACCGACTGCCGGAATGGGCAGGACTGTTTGGTTTGACCTCTGCGTCCCAGACCCGCCGACGGGCAGAGTCGAGCTGCTAGCTTGTTGCGGTCCAGAACGAGTATGCTCCATTCAGCAGTGCCGACGCCTGAGGACGGCGGAGATCGGGAGTCGTGTAACTCCCTGCATGTTGCACAGCATCGGACGCAGCTTCATAAGTTTAGTCGGACGCTAACATCTAGTTCGGACAAGGCTTCTCTCACCAGCTGACGATGTTGTAGGAACGGCATTACCAACTTGCATCGTCCCAGATTTCATCATAATTCCATCAAAGTTTTCCATATCGTCCGGTCAAGTTAACTCCATAATAGATATGTCTTCACTCCATTAATCACATGTCCTCTTAATCCATGCCAAGGGGTGTCACTCCTTGAAGTAGCTCATCCTGGATCTCGTATGCATGGCCAACGATAGATTATACACATGGGCTGCAAGATGCATCCGTGGCACATTTTGTGCAATCTGCGAAGAAGCAGCCCACCTAAGGCTTGCATGCCATTAGATAAACAGGTATAAACAGCACTCTAGAATGCCTTAGACATATCTTGTTTGTTTCTAACTCGCTTATTATGTGAAAGAACCTGGGGAAGACAAATCTGTAACCGGTGTTGAACTTTTTGGTAGTATGCACTTAAATATTACTTTTTGCAGAGCAGTTCGTGCAGAAGACGTTTTGTGCCCACCTCGATAATCACGTGTTTTTATCGCATACAGGGAGGCACAATTAATCAGTTAACTTGTGGCTAGCATAAACATTTCCCTCAGCTAAAAGGTCATTATTTGACATGCAAGGGCCAAACTTCTGATCCCTGGTTCTTTTTTGCCAGCCTGCCCGTTCATTTTGAAGCCAAACTTCATCCTGGAGCCCAGTAAAGAATGTCTGCCCATCTCCCATTCCTCGGCGCTCTCTCCCTCTCACGGCACCCTCTCCCTCTCCGCGGCACCCTCTCCTTCTCCGCGGCGCCCTCTCCCTCTCCGCGGCACCCTCTTCTTCTCCGCGGCGCCCTTTCCCTCTCTGCGGCGCCCTCTCCATCTAGTCGGCGCCCTCCCATCTCCTCAGTTCTCCTTCTCTCTACGCGGCGCCCTCTCTCTCTCTCTCTCTCTCTCTCTCTCTCTCTCTCTCTCTCTCTCTCTCTCTCTCTCTCTCTCTCTCTCTCTCTGTCTCTCTCTCCGCGGCGCCCTCTCTTTCTCTCTATCTCTCTCTCCGCGGCGCCCTCTCTCTCTCTCCCTCTCTCTCTCTCTCTCCTCTCTCTCTCTCTCTCTCTCTCTCTCTCTCCGGCACCCTCTCCTTCTCCTCCGCTCCCTCTCCCTATCCTCGGCACCCTCTCCCTTTTCGTGGCGCCCTCTCCCCCCGCCGCGGCGTGCCCGCCCGGTCAGCCGCCTCTCCTGTCCGGCTCGGATGGCACCGCCGGGCATGGGTCGGCTTCCGACAGACGGCCCGCCGTCGACGCACGTGCGTGCCGCTATCGGAGGGCGTGCCGCGGGTCGGCGCGGTGAGATGGGATGCGGAGGTCGGTGCGGAGTGAGCTGCAGGCAACATTCCGTGGTTGAGGCGTGGCGAGTTATATGTGCTACGAGCGCATCGAAACAACAAATCTGAAAGGCCTGGACCCGTATTGCTATAACTTGCGGGCTGTGGAGGATCTGATCATGAGCTTAAGTCTGTTTGTGTGTTTGCGTGTAGGGAGGAGCTCCAAGTTTGATGTCAGTTTTGCCAAAGCCAAGCAAAAATGGCTCAGATATTTATGATGGACGCTGAATTGGGAGCGACTGTATGTAGCCCGTAGGTCACCATTTATTTCACCGGAACGGGAGTTCGTAGTTTTTTGGGTCGAAAACATCCGGTGTACCCCATCAACCTAACGCTCTTCTAGGAGTCGGTTGGCCCGCATTCTCACCAGAATCTTCAGCGATGACTGTTATTACTGGTAAAAAACATGAAGACTGTTGCTAGCAAAACACCATATCATAATGTTAGGTTATGTTTCGTGAACAAAACAACCTTTCTTCCAGGGTCTTATAAATGCCTTGACCGGGGTACGCTCGACCCATGCTTCCCAGTGTTGTGAGCTCCCGCTCCAGAACACCCCTACGCCTCCTCTGAAGCGCTGCTGCCTCCGGCCACATTCGCACCAGCCGTGAAGAATCAGGTTATAAATTAGCCGAATTGGGTCAGGACAAATGGTATTTTGCGCGCACGGCCGGCCCGCCCCCGCCGCGGCGTCCGCGCTGGGAACGCGCTGATTGAGTCGCATTCCAGGCCGGGGGTCGGCCCGCCTGTCTGGCCCAATGAAAGGGAGGACGAGGCCCAATCACCGACTGTGTCCTAATCAGCCGCGGCCGCCGCTCCCCGCCGGCTGGCCGCGCGACGCCGCTGTTTGGCGGCGGCGCGTGCCGGCGGGTGGCGCGATTTCGCGACCTGTCGCCGGTGTTTGCGCGCCCGTCTGGCTGTTCATGACTGACGGAGCGGCGGCTGGTAATGCAGTGAGGACCGTGCGGCAGGTGCCGCCGGAAGGCTCGGCTCTGGCGGCTGATCAGGCGGCCGCCCCCGCTCCTGGACGGTCGGACGGAGCGGAGCGGCGGGCCGCGCTGGCTCAACGGCCGGCAGCGCGCCTCCGAATGGGCTGACCAAAGCCGGATTTGACCGATTCAGGCGGGCTGAACGGTTCGCAGCGGAAATCCGATAAAACGGTGTCCCCCTGTTACACACCTGTTGACATGGGCTAAGCGCTTTGTTGAGTTAGTTCATAGCTATTGTAAATCTTGACATGGATTGAGCTTTATAGTAGTTAGGTTCCATTCCTGCCTCTGACTGAGATGTAAGCAACTATCGTAGCTACGATGTGTAGGAGGTGCGATAGACTACACCAAACTGAAATTCGAGACAGACACCAGCGTGGACGATACTGAGTAGGCGCCAGATGGGCGATATGGAATTGCAGCAAACATCTAGGATCTAGCCATCCTTCGGATGAGTTGTCGAAATACGCTTTTTGTGCGCAGCGCTTGATTATGACAATAACAGTTCTTGTGTGAAATGCAGGGGTCTCACTTCTAAAAATGGTTGGAGGGAAGGCCCAGCCAAAAAGGTTGCCCAACTTGACCCCAAAACCAACCCCAAAGAACCGAAAACAAAACCCCAAAACCTAATTTGTCTTTGCAATTTGCGGCCCCGAAAAGTGGCCCTGAAGTTGGCCACTTGAATCTGCGTCTTCAATGTAACAATTAAAAACTTAAGTATTTTAATACACCGTAGATTCAAACTTGTTTTCATGCGGAAGAATGACTTCCAATATTAAGTTAATGTAAGCCGCCTCTTCGTGAAATGCTTAAAATGGGGTGTAATTAACAGAAAAAACATCTTAGTAAATCCTGGTAAGGGATCGCTGAAGACTAACGCTATCGCTGATCGTGTTTTATAACCACCACAGCCACGGCTGTGCAAGAAATACACTTTCCGCCGTTGGGTAAAACATGCGTTAACTTTTATCTGGCCAACCTGTACTTCCAAACGCTGCCGCATATTGCAGTTAATTGTTCGTTATCCCAATCCTAGTGTTTTCATTTGAAAAAAACGTGTCAAACATTCGCAGACTGACTTAGCGTATGAAAGAGCCAGCAGTGCAATAGCATTAGGTACGAACAGAGTGCTATTTGGTACAAAATTGATATGCTACTAGTAGTGATGCGATTGGGCTTCTACTACCTAGTACACTAATAGCTAATATAACTGTTATGTATTTATTTGGCCCAGTATTCCCTCTTTGATCATATGTACTAAGGGCTCAAAAAAACATTGAGTGTTTCAAGTCAGCAGTAAATATGCCTCTCAATACATCATTGTTTGATTACGTCATCGTACCATGCACAACATTGATGGAGCGCCAATTGACGGCCATGATTTCTGGAAATCGTGCTGATGACCGCCAGATATAAGCGACTCGACTATTATATTCTTCTCGGCCTTGATCGCCACATGGCTTATGGAGTCACAGGATTTAAATGACGTTATTATGACGTCACGAATGCCAAGGTAACCTTGAAATGATCTCCCCATATTCGTGGGTGTGTAGCTCAGAAACTACAGCGGCTGAGGTCTTAAGAAGCGCACGTTTGTGAGCTGCACAGAAAGGTCTTCATGGGGGCGTCCCAGTTCAAATCCTATATAAGTGCGGAACACTCTCTTTAAATATGATGATCCTGTGGGGAGCGTAAAAAGGTCACTTTTTGGCAAGCGCACCTGGCCTTTTCGTGGACGGATGCAAAGAGAGTGTTTCGGTGAAGCTTTTTGGAAGAATATATTCATACCGCATTCATACATAGACATATATATATATATATATATATATATATATATATATATATATATAAATTACCTACCACCTATACTTATAGAGTTAACCGGTACAAACCCTTCGGGAACCCTAACGCGCATTTTGTAATTACAAGCAATAGATCATGGCCTTTTCAGGCCTCCTGATATCTCCTAATGTATTATTTAACGAGAAATTAAGTGCTCCAACCAGCTACACCCGGGGTGTTTTGCTGCTCGGCACCGCTGGCGGCTGCTTTCGCTCGCCAGCGCTAGGTGTCGCCGGCGGCGGCTGCGGTCGGCGCGGCCCGCAGGCTCCGCTCTTAGCCGCGGCCCATCACAGCGCGGTCGGCGCGGGCCCGGCCGGCGGCGCGTCGGCGCAAACACAGCGCGGCCGCAGATGACACGTTAGCGCCGGCCGCCGGGAGGGGGCGGGCCGCGCCGCCGCCGGCGGCCGGCCGTCACCGCTGACGGCCTAATCACGGCACGCCGGCCGGCCTGGCGGCGCCGCGCCGCGCCGCACCGCTGGGCGGCGGCGCGCCAATTAGCGCGTTAGTCGCACCTGTCCTGCGGCCGGCCCAGCACAGCCGTCCTGCGGCTGATCTGGCGACTGAGCCGCAGCCCGCCCCGCGGACGGCATGGCGCACTGTGCTGACCTGCCCTGCGGACGGCATGGCGCACTGTGCTGACCTGCCCTGCGGACGGCATGGCGCACTGTGCTGACTTGCCCCGCGGACGGCATGGCGCGCTGTGCTCATCTGCTCCGCGGACGACATGGCGCATTGTGCTGACCTGCCCCGCGGACAGCATGGCGCGCTGTGCTCATCTGCTCCGCGGACGACATAGAGCACTGTGCTGACCTGCCCCGTGGGGCATGTCTTGTATATTTGCCCTGCGGATCCTCTGACGCACTATGCCGATCGGTTCTGCGGCGGATGTGTCGCTCTTTCCTTTGTGGCGGATCTGGCGCACCCAGCTGGGACACGCTGTGGCGCTGCGGCTGATCTGGCGCGCCAACCTGAGATGCCCTGCGTCGGGTTTGGCGCACCATGTGCTGTAGCCGATCTGACGCAGTGCGTCACGTAGTTAAAAGGCCGCTCTGTCAGCCCGTTGTGCGGATGATGAGACGCGGCAGTAGCAATAACCTCGCCTGACAGCGTCGGCCGTCAGGATGGCCTGCACCAGGAGGGCGCTGGGACAGCGGTCTCCCGGCACAGTCTCCACACGCAGTGACAACACCGCCCCACAGACTGCCCACAGCTCACTGGGCGACCAGCGGCCCGCGCTGTCCGGTCTGCCCGACCCGGTACCGGCCGACCACTTGCTAGTGTTTGTCGCATACCTCAGTTGTGGACGAGCTCAAGCTCCTTATTGTCCATGACTTCGAGGATCAGCACCGAACAAAACAAAAACGGAGCGCCAGGAATCCATATCACTCAGATATAGACCGCCATCTTTGTATGATCTCGTATGAGTAGCTACTGTTAGGAGGTGTGGGTAGCTTCACTGTGCTTCAGTTGTCGAGCACGCGATTCGCCGAGATTGACCTCGTCCCGATTTGCCGATGGTTGCTGCAGTTGCTGCGAACCTGGCGTCGATAACACCAAGGCTACAGTGCAACAGCCGGCGTCGGAGCACGCCCTCCCAGCCTCCCGACTTTCACCTGTGTTTTGACGGCGTTAATTTGAGGCGGGAGTCCGTGACGGATTCCCTGATTTGCTGTGCTCGGCCGGGCCCCCGAGCGGCGCGGAAAACGCGAGACGAATGCGCCGCGAGTGGCAAACCGGTGGCTGACTGGAGGCGGCCCGGCCGACAGATGTTTCAGCTCGAGACCGGCTCGGCTCGGCCGCGTCCAATCACGCGCGGTGGTGAGCAGCCAGCGCGGGCTCTCGAGCCGCTGGTGCCGGCCGACCGAGAGGAAAGGATATAGCAATTACCACACCACTCCTCTCTCCCAGTAATGACCTGGCTGCAGTCCTAATTACTTTATGAACTTCAACCTTTCCTTTCCACGGTAACCGTACTCAAAGGGTTCGTTCAAGACATGCCTTTTGGTGCATTTTTAGGGGTAATGTCGTTGCGTGTAGTTTTGCCAAGAAAACCGTCCCAATGTCTAATGATCCAGCTCCAACATGTGGTCGACAACAAATTAGACTGACATTTACGCAGGCTTGTGCGTGATCTGATTATGATTCAGCATGGAATCAACAGTCACCCCAATATCCAAGTGAGCCAAATTTGAATCGCACTTCTATTTCCTGACGTGGTGGCGTAAATACGTTAGAAATAACTTTTTATCTTGAGCAGCCGATTCATTAAGCCCGGGCGCATCTCTGACCCCAAGTATTGTTCGAGGCAGGGCAGCCATCCCAGATTGTTTGAGCCCACGGCTGTTTTGATTCGCCGTTTAATATGTAACTTTCACTCGAATAATCTTTCAGCTCCCACGTACTTTGAGATATTATTAATTCGATTGTTATGGAGATGATTCAAGCGCATGTCTGCGTTTAACTTGATGTAAGTCGAGAGCATTCGCGATTTGCTGTAAAAACCGGCAGATTTGTACCTTAGTATGACATGGTTATATACATCACGTTGATCGTAAGAAGCAGGCTACAATAATGAAACAGTCTGTGATATAATGAAGAGAAAGACTAATGAAAGGTCAATAACGATCAGCAAGATTTATAGACCCGTATGTGCGCGACCCTGACGCATAAACACGACATGGAGTAGAGAAATGGCCTGTAGAACATGTGGATTGCTCCAAAACGAAACATAGTCCAAATCTTGGCCTACAATCAACTGGCAAGACATCGGTACAATAACGCACACTGAATAGCTTGTTCTTTGTGCAGCTCGTGCAGAATGTGATCTCAAATTTTTCCATTTGTGACGGAATGTTTGCCACCAGTTCACCTGATCCAGGGTTAGCACAGCTGTGGAGCTGGAGTAAATCCCTTCCTTCTTTGGCGGCTGATGCTTCTAAACTGGACACCAAGCTTCAATCCTGTGTACACCCACATGACGTAAGGTCTTACCAGATGCTGCTCATTAAGCCAGCCGCGTCAGTGTCCGCCCGCTAGCGCCGTTGATTTGTTGAACACATGCAGACCGACCGCACTATCTGTATTATTTACAACGGCCCGCGTGTCCGTTCGTGAATGCCGTGGCGAGGCACGGCCGCGTGTAGAAGTGGGCGCCTTTGTGCTGCGACACGGCTCTCGAGCCGAGCGGGCTGGTTCCGGGGTCGGCCCGGGCTTGTCAGGCCGAGCCGCGCCGGCGAAATCTCCATTGCCGATGATTGGTGGCCGGGGCGGGCGGCGGGAACACCAAAGCGGCACGATACAGATCAGTCTAGTTTATGAGTCGGTTCATTATTTTCTACCGTGTAGTTAGGGGTCGGCTGTTTTCTCCGGCTGTATCGACTATAGTGATGGAGCTGCCGCCCGGCCAGCCGCGGCCGTTAAATGAACACATATTAGCTGCCCCAGAAAGCACGCGCCGCGCCAGTGCCTTTGTTATTCTAAACAGAAACAGAATGAATCAATTACCCTCGGCTGGGCTTGCCGTGGCAAAGTCGGACTCGCGTTTTAATGCTATGCATTCCGATGGCTCTTCAGAAGGCAACGACTCCTGGAAAATTTAAATCACTACTAATGGATTGTGGGCGAGGGTGGCGGGGCCGGGCCGACGGGCCGCCGCTGAAGAGTAAGGAGGATCAGGCAGGCAGCCTGGTCACAAAAGGTCACCAGACATCCTCTCTAATAAAATTATCCAGACTTCCTCTCCAGCTGAGGTCCCCTGGCTTCCTATCCAGCTGGGGCAGTAGGCTTCCTCTCCAGCGGAGGCCACCAGACTTTCTCTTCAGTGGAAGTCGCCAGACTTCCTCTCCAGTGGAAGTCGCCAAACTTCCTCTCAGCAGAAGTCACCAGACTTCCTGTCCAGCGGAGGTCACCAGACTTTCTCTCCAGTGGAAGTCACCAGACTTCCTCTCCAGCAGAAGTCGCCAGACTTCCGCTCCAACAGAGGTCACCAGGATTCCTCTCCAGCGGAGGTCACCAGGCTTCCCCTCCAGCTGAGGTCACCAGGCGTCAGCGCCACTCGGCGGAGGTGTGCAGGTGACACCGCGCGCGAGCGTCTGCGCTGCTGCAGGCGAGGCGCCGCGGCTCGCAGGCGCGCGCTGTTTTCGCCCGATGGCGCGATAGCAGGCGCCTATCCGGCGGCTATCGCGCCCGACAGCTGGGTGATGTATGACCCGTCTGATGGCCGACGTCACGGGCCGCGCGCGACGCGGCAGGGCGAGGCGCGCTGACCGCTGTCTGCCGCGCCGTGTCTGGTGTCCTGCCCCGCCTGCCCCGGGCAGCAGGCGCTGCCCGTCGCCGCTCGGCTGGCTCGTGTCGAGGGCTGCTGGATATAGCCATGCAAGCCGGAACGCTGGCGGTGGAGCAGTCTTTATTTCATCTGCTGTTGACGAATATTTTCTGTGAAGAGTGACAGACTACGCGTGAAATGTGCTGTTACCACCGGCATGAAATATGCTGGTGGCACCAAGATAACGGTTTAAGATTGGCTTCCCCGGGTCGCCGAACGACGCGTTAGGGCTTCCAAAAAAGGTTTTTGGTTAGTTACATAGAAAGTTGCGACATGCTTTCCTGATTCACATGGCTTCCTTCTCTTCTTGCACTTTTTAAGCTGTTATAACTCTGGAAACTTTTGGCGGAAACGCGCGGTCAATTGGATGTGAGAAGTGCCTGATGGGCCTTCCGTTAAGTAGTGATTTTCCATAGTGTGCAAATGAATGCAAACCAAAAAGGAACAGTGTTTCAGGTGCTTGGAATTTATCTAGCTTACGGTGGTAAATTCTGTGATGAGAATCTCCTGATGTTTTAGGAAAAATCGGACCAGAAAACCGGCCTTTATGCCCAGTTTCTAAACAGCAACGGGCTTTTTGTGCAGGTAGAGGACTTGGGGTGCAGCGTACTTGTGACTAATGCGCTAATTTGTACTGAAGACAGAGGCATGAGTTGGTACATGTCACTGAGGTGCGAGTTTTGCGTCCCACGCACGTGTTCCACTTGCTCTAATGTGAGCAGGCGCACAGGGAGGATGCTGCGATTTCACCGAGCGTGACATTTCCGTGGACTGCATATTTGATCAAATGAACTAGGTGTTCAATGCCTGAGGGTATACACCTTACTTATTTCTAACCTGACCTGTTTGGTGATTCTTATTTTTGTTCTTATTTGTCCTTGTTCTGTTTTTTTCCCGTTGTTACTTCTCTTTGCATTCTGCTGTCCTTTGGTCATTTTCTGTTTGTCCCCGTTCGTTTTTCTTCCTGTTACATTCTGTTCTCTCTCTCTCCTCTCTCTCTCTCTCTCTCTCTCTCTCTCTCTCTCTCTCTCTCTCTCTCTCTCTCTCTCTCTTTCTCTCTCTCTCTCTCTCTCTCTCTCTCTCTTCCTCTCCGTCACTTCCTTTTCCTCTCCTCAACGTCGGGTTTGGACGCGCGGGGCCGGTCGGGCCCAGCGCGCCGGCGGGACCCGACTGACGGCTGGCTCATCAGCGCCATCAGCGGCCCACGAGCCAGCGTCAGTGTTTTGACACGGCGCGTTAGCTCGCGCGAAGAGGTGCGCATAGCCCGCAGCCCATTTAGGGCGCCTCGTTCACACTCACTCCCAGGCGACTGGCGGGCGCCCGATCAATTGGCGCGAAGGCGGCGCGAATGGCGGGAAAATTGGGACGGTGCGGCCGGCCGGCGGCCGGCGCGGCGCGCGGCTGCCTCCGGCCGGCGGTCACGTGCCGAGACGCGGTCACGTGACGCGCAGAGGTGCTGCGGTTTGAGGCGGCGCGGCGGATCAAAGGCACGCCGGTGCCAATGCACCTGCGTCGATGGAGATGTGGGACGAAGGCGGCGAATGACTTGGGCTTTGGTCACGGTTCGTGGATCGATAGCTTGTGAGCCACTTCCTGGTCATGCGATCCAGCAGGAGGCGTCCAGAAAAGATCACAAATTGCTCCTCACAAATGTAGCATCTGTTCAAGATCACTGCTGCTCACCACTTGTAAATACGCATGCCGTCTGTTCAGGACGGCGTTGCGAACAATGCAGGAGCAGTGTTGTTCGCAAGTGGAATATACCACGTTCGAAGTTTCAACGTTGCTTACTTTTGCTTTACCTTGCTCTCATATCCGCGATCAAAGTCTGAAAGTTGTTTACTATTGCTTTTTATCTTGCCCTAATGTCATGCCCTCTTATTTGGCGTCAAAGTGCAAAATACCTCGCTGTAAGGTAGAATTTCCCCCAAATTTAACGATTTTTTGCATATAAGCCCCAGAAATAATGTTGCTTTTTATTGCACCGGGTTTTCTTCATGACTTCCAGTTTAGCTCATTCATGAGAAAGCCTTGTACGGATGAACAAGGTTTCAGAACAACGAGCTCCAAGTGGAGCACTGCGCGAAGAACGACAGTCATAGAGTGATCATGCAGAGAGCGCAGCAGGATCGATCATCGAGAGACGTAAGCACATAGTACCCCACCCCCTCCCCCACCAAATTTGTGACATATGTCATGTACGCGACTAAATGTTGACCGCGCAAATTTCAGAGAGACACGTCAAACCACAAATTTGAGGCAACGCCGTACTGTTCCACGACACGCAAGAAATTCCGCGCGACTGCGATGTGTTGAACTCAGCACATCGTTTTCAGTGGTTTTACTTTCGTCCTCCCGCATTGTGAAATTCTTCGTATTCCCCTACAACCATTCACCGGAGCTGTCTCCGGCAAGCGATCGTCGGTCGCGCGTACATATGCACCCGTATGCATATGCACCCTCTCCCCCCCCAGAGACGCACGCCTGGCGCCGCCCTTGCCCGGCGCACACGCCGCGCCGGACCGACCCCGGCCGCGCCCGGGCGGCGTCCAGACGCGCTGTCAGCGCCAGCGCGAAGGTCAGGAGTGCCCAGGCGGACGCGGAACAAACGGCGCGCGGGATGCGGCCGACGCGGCCACTATAACGAGAGAGCTGCTACAAGGGCGCAAGGCCACCGGCTGCAGCGCGTCCTTAGTGTTATCATCGTCTGAGCGAGCCTTCAGCCGTGCCTGTGACGAGAAAGAGGGGCGCAGTCAAAGTTCGGCCGGGCCTGCTCCCTCACTCTAAAGTCCGGTATTTTTTCGTTTTTCGCCATGTAGATGACTCCAGACAGAACGTTACACATCAGCGCGAGGCGTATTCACTGAGATCGCTCCCCTGAAAATCTTGGTTGCGTCCCCTGACGAGAGGAGCGGGGCTCACTCATCCGCCAAACCTGCTGCTTGCCTGGAACCAACCGTCTGGGTGTTACCACACGTAAATGTATGTAACACATATCTGCACATAATGACTAAAAAGAACGGAGGGAGAGCGATATATATATATATATATATATATATATATATCGAATAAGTATGCTAGTTTATTCAGATGTTTAACAGCACGTGCGTATTTCCCGCTGCCCTTTACCAAAACATAATAAACCAAAGCCTTCTTCAGGGTCGTGGCTGCCTAGGAAGGAAAAATAGGCTACCCCGAAATGTCGCAAGATCAAAACACGGCGTTGTTGGAAAAAAGAGTAACAAAGGCAGCATTTGCAGATAATTTCAGAGGCTCTCAACCTCATCGCACCAGCTGAACAGCAGATCCGATCCCCCTCTTTTGATCATTTTTTGAGCTCTATAGACACCGTGGCTGGCTTTTTACCCCATCATTTTAGAACCTACTAGCCATGTTTATCATCGGAAGATAAATAGGTCTGATTTGAAGGTTCCTGCTGTAAGCAGGCCTCAGAGGTTGGAGCCTAACCCCGAGGTTGGAGCCTAACCCCGAAATGTGTGAATCCTACAACAGCACGCAGAGCCCGTCCATTGTTATAAGATACGGTAGCCGATAATATCAGGCATAAAGGACTAATAGCTCCTAATTGATTCAAGCATTTCGAAACGCCCTATAAAAAATCACCCACGTTCCCCATATAATTAACCCGTTTCTGCGCGATAAGAAAGGGCCCGCGCGGCGGGCGGCGCGGCGAGGCCGAATCGGCGCGTCCGCGGCGATCTCGGCTGTCGATGGGCCCATCGCGGCGTGAGTTGTGGCCGCCGCGCCAATTACGCCGCCGGCTGGGCTGCAGCGAGCGGCGGCCATTGCGGCGCGGCGGGAGGACGGGTCGGCGCGGCGGCTGGCCACGCCACTTACGGCCGCCAAACCCGGCAGCACTTCACACAAAAACGCATCGCCGTATAATTACGTCTCACTTTACGGAATGGCCGCCGGCGGTCGGCCGGGCCCGCGCGGTTCGCCAGTGCTCTATCATGGCCGGCTAATTACAAAGCTGGGCATGAAGAGGTCCTAACTGCCAGCCCGGCAGTATTTACTGCAATCTAACGACACGTCTGCGATTTTACGACACCTGCTCAACAGCGCGGCGCGGGATCGGGCCTGTAGGTAATCAAGTTATTTGGCGGGGGGGGGGGGGGGGTGAGGGAGGGGGTGACTCATCGGTGTACAAACAGATTACCTGGCCGATTGGTGTGCGCCTGGGGGCGGCTCTGAACCGTCGCGCCGTGCCCGGCTCTGACGACGGGAATGTACTGCCGCATTGTCGCATTAACTCGGGATCGGCCGATCTGTCGCACTAGATCCGGATCTGCGCGGCGGGAAACACCGCCCAACTGTCGCGCTATCTCAGCATAACCAAGTGGAGGTGTTTATCCCACGAGACATCCGCTTGTAGGCAGCGCTTTGTCAAGGTGAGATTGCGATTTGTACCGCTTTGAAGGCATTTTAAAGAAGCGGTGCGCCTAAAGCCTTTATACTTTTGTTACATTTGCCAAAGACAGATTTCCACTTAACAAAATTTGAAACCATGAAATGACTTCCGCTTTTGCCCACAGCCTTTGAACGTAATGTTCACGGCGGAACGCCGTCCCTGAATCCTCAGTAACGCCAAAAGTTTTACAGAATTATTATCGCGTAAAACACAAAGTCCAGGTGAAAAGGAATACACCAAACGAACCAGGAGATTCACATACGAGACACGAGAAACGGGTGTACGCATGTAACTGAAAGGTGTGTTTTCGGTAGCTTCAGTCAGTTCAATCACACCGCATAAACGTAGGAGCGAGAGCATTTTATAGTTTTTTACACTCTTTCCATTTATCAATGACTGTAGCACCAAACACTTGAAACATGTCCCCGGCTGTCATGCACAGTGCAATCCAGAAACCACATGGGTGGTAGTCTCACTTTATAAAATACGCCAGTGAAGGCATCTGGATCGGTGACGGTGGCAACGCACACCGGCAACACCTTAGTACACGTGTGCCCAGGAGCTGGACCCATTCAGTCATCAAAACAGCGAACGGTATGGCACGCGGACGCGTCTCGGGTAACGGGTAACGTGAACTGGAGGGAACGCCTCGGGTAACGGGTAACGTGAACGGGAGAGAACGTCTCGGGTAACGGGTAACGTGAACGGGAGAGAACGTCTCGGGTAACGGGTAACGTGAGCGGGAGAGAACGTCTCGGGTAACGGGTAACGTGAACGGGAGAGAACGTCTCGGGTAACGGGTAACGTGAACGGGAGAGAACGTCTCGGGTAACCGGTAACGTGAACGGGGGAGAACGTCTCGGGTAACGGGTAACGTGAACGGGAGAGAACGTCTCGGGTAACGGGTAACGTGAACGGGAAAGAACGTCTCGGGTAACGGGTAACGTGAACGGGGGAGAACGTCTCGGGTAACGGGTAACGTGAACGGGAGAGAACGTCTCGGGTAACGGGTAACGTGAACGGGAGAGAACGTCTCGGGTAACGGGTAACGTGAGCGAGAGAGAACGTCTCGGTTAACGGATAACGTGAACGGGAGAGAACGTCTCGGTTAACGGATAACGTGAACGGGAGAGAACGTCTCGGTTAACGGATAACGTGAACGGGAGAGAACGTCTCGGTTAACGGATAACGTGAACGGGAGAGAGCGCATTAGTGTCGGGCACGCGGTGTGCACCAATTATTTCTCATTTGTGTTCGCACATATTTAGGCAAATTAAGTGTGATGTTCATGCTGACCAAGATCCCAAAAAGATACTTGTTACCTATCACTCTCTTTGGGATGCTTACATGTATGAATATCTCTGGATTTCGGCTTTTGATTCAGGTCAGTTAGGTGTCAGTCGCTCGCCCACGTTGTAAGGAGTATCGTCAATTGTTGAGTCACAATAACGCAGTCGCCAAGTTGTCATAATAGATTATGCCACGCCTGTCTCACGAATAAGTTCAAGCACGCACGGTGCTAAATTCGACTGAACTTGGAGAATATCACGACACCTAAGCCTGCAACACAAAAATGGTCTGATCGCGGGCCTGGGAAGCAGATCTGGTGAGTTGGCAACACGAGATGGCCATCGGGCCTGAAATGGCTTCAGGTGACTCATAATCCATGAGCAGCCCGATGGGAAATCAAAGGACTCTGGGACGACTAAGCACCAAAAAAGCTTGTCTAGGTCACAGAAGCGGTCAAGGTACTCACGGCCGTGCTTGGTGGCTTCGAGATGTTTGGGCAGGATGTCAAGTGTCCTCGCGGATGGTCAGGTATCCCCAGGTAGTTCCAGGCTTCTCCTGGGGGATCAGTGCCCTTTGCTAAGGTCCGAGACGGTCTAAGCTCCAAGGGCAATCAATGGCCCAAATGAACTGGGCCTTATGATGCCCGTGGGTCTCCGAACCCAACAGAGGCATCTGAACGAACAGAAGACCATGCGTTGATCAAGGGGCCTTTGTAACTACACTTAGGATGCCTAGGTATGATGGTTTCCTAAAAAAGCCAAGGACTCCAGTAGCGGTTATTGACCTGAAGAGGTCTATGGCCGCCGAAAGGCTTGTCAGGGCTCTCGACGACAATCAGGTAATTATCGAGACGGTGAATAAGCGCCTGAAACCTGAAGGACTGAAGGGCCATCTAGTGCCTCCAGAGGCCCAAGATGATCAGGCATGTGAAACAGAGAATACTACTTGGGGACAGAAATGATATGGTCCCAATTTTACAGAAATGAGGCCATGGCACCTCCAAGTACCCGTACAGTGCATGTTTTTGACGTATTCCCATTCAAAATTTCATTTTCAGTTTCTTCCAGGTTTTCAATATCATTTTCAGGTTTCAGGTTTCAGGATATCTCCAGGCTCCAGTCTGATTCGCCAATCCTGATTTGTCCCCCAACCTCAAAGACGCGGTTTCATACATGTAATCAGAGTCTCAAAACAGGTAGAGAAGGCTGAAACTCTCAGCGATCAAAGAAGGGGACCATCACAGGCGGCACAGAGGCCACCGTCGGCAGCCCTGTTGCTGAGGCGGCCATCTCAGAGGTACCGGACCTCCAGAGGTGGCCTTTGTGCATTGTCTGCTCGCACCCCTCCGTAACTTCCGACCACCGCCGCTCGTTTGCGCGATTGCCGTGACATTGCAGTCCTTATCAGGCCATTTGACTGTAAGATCGTTACACAAAATTATTTCTGAGCTGTAATTTCGCCCGTAAAACGTCGGCAATTATCTCCCATTGTGTGATCAATTGTCATTGAATGCAAATTGCCGTGCGCGGTGGGCGCCGGGCCATTTGCTAAGGAGCAGGTAGTCGCGCCGCTCGGGTCGGCTAACCGCCAGGCTGCGGCCAGCGGAGCCGTGCGCCCGGCCTGTGGTGAATTGAGTCATCCTGAATAATGCATGGCGCCTGTAATTGGCGGGAGCGCGGGGCGCCGGCCGCGCCGCCGCCGCCGCCGCCGCGGGCCGCTCCGCCGCCGACTCGCGACTCACGGCTCGCGGCGTCTCATCACGGCTCACGCTCGTGCTGAGACGCCGTGCCGGGTGGGCAGGGAGGAGGGTACCGGCCGTCGTTGTATCCGGGCTGGAGACACTGAGGACGCCGAGCGGGCGGGTGAGGTTGCCGCCTGCCGTCGGGCCTCAACGGCGAACCGGTCGGCCTCTGGTGCGACGCCATGGGCGCATAACCCAACCTCACGACCGGTCCGCCACTGGATTAAGCACACTTTTGTCGCTGACGGTTCCCATCATTGAGTTTTTTACTCCACTTCTTGTGTCAGGCTGGTCGTGCAGTCGATTTTGACTCGTTTAAAAAGTGGCCCTCGTTACTGGCATTGTGTTGTCGTTTTTTTTTTTGCGCTAAAAGCGCGTATAATTCGGTCCACTATGATATGCGATATTATTTCAGTTAGTGTAACCTCACATTTTTCCTGAGATCAGCTTTTTATGTTTTAGTTGGCCGCGATCATTCAATCGCCAAAAAAATTCGCGGGAAATTAAAAGGAATCAGCTCTCCATTCGACAGCCCTTTTAACACGCCAGATGTGACGGCCCGCAGCTAGTTTTCATAATGAGCGCAGATGACCTCACATTCAAACTTCGGTCACAAATGCGTACACAGCCGGCCAGCTCGGCGGCGAGTTTGTGCTGCAGCCGTGCCATTGCCGCAATGTACGGAAAACACTGCCACGCAATGCTGTTATTCTCAGATTCACCCCTCCCCAAACGGGAACCTTCCTCGATCTGCTGGTGGTAGCACCCTGGTGATATGCTATGGCTACTGATAGTCCATGGTTCATGGTGCTCCCGTCGCAGTGCAGCACAGTACAGCCCCGCGGCCTTACCTGTACTCCCACACCCCCACCCGGCCGACCCCGCGCCCCCGGCGTCTCTCCCGCCTTTGACCCGGCGGACATGGATACGTGCGGACTCCGGGGCAGGCCCTGTCGACGGCACCTTGTTTTTGTTTCATCATATTTCAATTATTCGACAAGCGACGATTATGAATATGGATGAGCTGGCAAGCGTCTGTAATAGCGGCCGAGGGCGGCCAGCGTCGAACGGCCGGTACCATGAGGACAGCCGCCGGGACGAAGAGAGCGAGCAGTGTGGAGGGAGGGGAGACGGAGTGAAATGAAGAGGAGAGAACAGTGCGTAGTGGGGAGAGGCAAGTGAGAGGAAGTGAGGAGGAGAGAGGAAGGGAGGGAGGACGGAAAGATGAAGGAGGGAAGGAGAGAATAAATAGGGAGGGAGAGAGTGGAAGTGAGAAAGGGAGAGAGGAAATGAGGGAGAGAGGGAGTGGGGGAAGAAAGGCAGGAGAGAGGGAGAGTGTGAGGGTGGGTGAGCGAGAGGGGGGAGAATGAAGAGAAAGGCGTGTTAGGGATCACGCTTTTCCTGTCAGGTGGTTCCATTTTACCCTATTTCTATAATCGTTTCGTTTCCTGTTCACCAAGTCAAAAAGCACTGTCTTATTTGGTCCTCAATTTTCAAGATCTTCCTCAACGCATCTCGACCCCTCAAACACCGCCTGTTCTTACTCCACCCCCAGTCTTTGCCGTCAGATTATCTCCGCCCACTGAGCACTCTCTTCATTGTGTCTCCGCTCATTATCTGCTCATCAGACAGTGCTGTCCGCCCGTTTCCGCTCATCAGACAGCTCGTCCGTCTGTCTCCGTTCATCAGACACTCATGTTCGCCTGTCTCCGCTCTCCGCTCATCAGACAGCCCATCCGCCTGTCTCCGCTCATCAGACAGCCCATCCGCCTGTCTCCGCTCATCAGACAGCCCATCCGCCTGTCTCTGCTCATCAGACACTCCTGTCCGCCTGTCTCCGCTCATCAGACAGCCCATCCGCCTGTCTCCGCTCATCAGACAGCCCATCCGCCTGTCTCCGCTCATCAGACAGCACGTCCGCCTGCCTCCGCTCATCAGACACTCCTGTTCGCCTGTCTCCGCTCATCAGACACTCCTGTCCGCCTGTCTCCGCTCATCAGACAGCCCGTCCGCCCGTCTGGAGCCGTCACCGGCGCACCGCTCACGCCGTCGGCGGCTGATTTGATGGGCGGCGTGGACGGCTCCGCTAAATGAGCCGTCACCGGCGCTGCGGCGCCGCCGGACACCAGCCCGCCGCCCGCGCCCGCCGCCCGATTCATATGCCACAAAACATAAATACCTTTCACTTAGAGGGCGGCTGGCCGGCGCTGGCTGTCGGCCAGGTGCGCGTGACGGGTAACCCCGGGGGCACGCATCCCCTTCCCGGCCCCACCTCACCGAGAGCGAGGCAGCGCCTCCGGTGCCGGCCGCCGTGGGTTCCGGTGTGTTCGGGGTGAGCTGACGCGCTCGGGGCTGCCGGCTTTGTCGTTGCAGACGTGGCAGGCTAACGATATTAATGGGTCTGTTTGCATGCCTCGTGGGTCGGCGGTATGCGACCAGTTTCTCTGATACCATCCGAGCCTGCCAAATGCACATTTAAATGCTGGTTTCCGGGCCCATGTTCCGTAACGTGGCGCCGCACGCTCCTTCTCTGGCGTGGAGGGTGCGGGTCACGTTCATGACAGCGGTGTCTCCGGTGCCGGGCGCTGCTGCGCCCGTCCGCATCTGCTCTGACACCGGACAGCCGGCCGTCCGCACCTGCCCTGACACCGGACAGCCGGCCGTCCGCACCTGCCCTGACACCGGACAGCCGGCCGTCCGCACCTGCCCTGACACCGGACAGCCGGCCGTCCGCACCTGCCCTGACACCGGACAGCCGGCCGTCCGCACCTGTCCTGACACCGGACAGCCGGCCGTCCGCACCTGTCCTGACACCGGACAGCCGGCCGTCCACACCTGTCCTGACACCGGACAGCCGGCCGTCCACACCTGCCCTGACACTGGACAGCCGGCCGTCCGCACCTGCCCTGACACTGGACAGCCGGCCGTCCGCACCTGTCCTGACACTGGACAGCCGGCCGTCCGCACCTGCCCTGACACTGGACAGCCGGCTCCGCCCGCCGCCGGCCGACAGTTCAGGACGCAGCCTTGATCATGTGACCCGAGCTGACCTGATGACTCGTGACGTGCCATCAGGCATGCAGATCACGCCGGCGGGACGGGACGGCGCAGGGACGAGTGGAGGCGAGGCGAGGTGAGACGAGACGAGACAAAACAAAACGAAACGAAGCAAAGCAAAGCGAAGCAAAGCGAAACGAAACGAAGTGAAACGAAGCGAAACGAAGCGAAGCGAAACGAAACGAAACGTAACGTAACGTAACGTAACGAAACGAAACGAAACAAAGCAAAACAAAACGAAACGAAACGAAACGAAGCAAAGTGAAACGAAATGAAGCAAAACGAAACGAAACGAAACGAAACGAAACGAAACGAAACGAAACTAAACAAAATGAGACGAGTCGAGACGAGACGAGACGACACGCCGCGAGACGCGACGAGGCCGCCATGGGTAGCACAGAGTGGGCCGCCATGGATCGGGACGGGCTCTGGGTAACACAGAGCCGACTGTTATGGCTCGCGCCGGCGCAGGGTCGCACTGGGTAGGACGGAGTAGACCGTCATGGCTCAAGACGGACAGTGGGTATGACAGGATGGACCGTCATGGCTCGGGACGGCACAGGACGGCACTGGGTAGTACAGAGTCCGTCACTGTGATACCCAGTGTCCGTCCCGTCCTGGCTCAGGACGGACACTGGGTATCACAGGGTGGACTGTCATGGCTCGAGGCGGGTACTGGGGAGAAAAGAGCGGACCATCATGGTTTAGGATGGACACTGGGTAGCACAAGGTGAACCGCCATGTCTCGGGGTGGACACTGGGTAGCACAGAGCGGACTGTCATGGCTCGGACGGACACTGGATAGCACAGAGTGAACCGTCATGTCTCGGGACGGACACTGGGTAGCACAGAGCGGACTGTCATGGCTCGGAACAGACACTGGGTAGCACAGAGCGGACTGTCATGTCTCGGGACGGACACTGGGTAGCACAGAGTGAACCGTCATGTCTCGGGACCGACACTGGACAGCACAGAGCGGACCGGCGTGGCTCTGGACGCTTCCCATGATCCGCCGGAATGTGTCCCGCTCCGGCCGGGCCCGCGTCTGTAATTCAGACCAATCGTGCGTGACAAATCGCCTGGCCGGGCATGCAGCCATTGAAAACAAGCCACCAGATGCTAATGCGGCCGGGCCGGCGGCACAATGGGTGTTGTGCGATCCTGATTTGTACGGACGGCACAGTGAACCGACGGGCCGGTCTTCACCCCACCACTGGTCCACATCGCACGCATGGACGACACCGTGGCGAACGTGAGAACGGGTCACACACACACACATACACACACACACACACACACACACACACACACACACACACACACACACACACACACACACACACACACACACACACACACACACACACACACACACACACACACACCTAATCCTGGTCAGGAAGGCGGCTGGGGACCGGAGGGATTCGCTGGCCAGGACAGGGCGGGCCGACTACCGATGGTGTCGTCAGAACGGGGTTCGCTGGCCAGGACAGGGCGGTCCGGCTGCCGATGGTGTCATCAGAGCGGCAGACAGGCGAGCGTCGCCACGCATCGCTGGCCATGGCTGATCCGTAGGTCTGTGATGGCCCAAAAGCTATCGATGGAAAGCCTGCTCATATTTCACGTTCAGATCACCACGAATCCACTGAGGGGTGCACGGCTGACGCTGCTGTCGGCCGAACGCGCGACCCGAATGGCGAGAGTCCTGAGTCCAGCACCGGTCGCGTCCCACAGCCGAGAGTGCTCCGCGCGCGCGACCGGCGCCGTGGCCAGCGGCGCACCGGTTGGAGACCGCTGCCTCGGCGGCCGGCCGGCCCGGCTGGAGCACGTGCCCCGGCCGGGTCGCCGGCGCATGCTGCTGGCCGGCGTGTATCATGTGCAGGGCGTGATTGGCTGCAGCGGCCGGCGGCCCTGCACCAGAGCAGCGCCACGACCCCTGTTCTGCGCCGGCGACCGGCCTCACGATTACAATATCGAATGGCGATCAATCTATTATGGCGTTGCTGGGCCGCGGCGAAAACGGCGCTCAACGAGGCGCGCATCGATCATGGCGATAGAGATGGAACTCAATGGGGCCGGCGCCGGGACGCGGCAACAGGCTTCGATAGCGCGGCTGGCTGTCTATTAGCTGAAATATTAGCCCATTACAAGTGGGAACGGCCGGCGGTTTGCCGGCGGCCCCGGCGTCGGCCGGCGGTTTGCCAACTTGTTCTCGATGGACGTCCCGCCCCTCGTGGTTGAACCTTCCATTTTTCTTGGTGCTACGGCTTTGTATTTTTTTGCTCCTTACATCACCGGACAAGCGGTAGTCCCTTTCACAGGGACGAGAATTCGTGGTGCATTAGATGCGATTAGTTTGCCCCGCGAGTCATTTGCGCCGAGAACACTGATCAGCACTATTTTGTGCCCACCTGTTGCTCTACCTCCTCTTGTTTTATGGCACGATTACTATACCTATTCGCGATGTGGGTCCATTATGCTGATCAGGGGCTGTGACATGAAAAGCAAGAACATGCATTGCAACTACACACGATTCGACAAAAATGCAAACTGACTAAATATAGCTTGCCTTAATTTTATGCACATGTGAAGACGACGTGAAGCCACTCTTGTAATCGGCGAGGAGACGGCATAGAGTTCTCTCTTCGTCTGTGTGTGGGGTTGTGGTGGGGGTGGGGTCGGGCAGGGGGAAATACGGACCCATGTCTTCGGGTTTTATGAGCACGGTATGAAGCCCAGCGTGGTGGTGTCGGCGGGCGGACAGTATGCACACCTGTTTCCGTTTCGGTGTCGGACGGGTGTCACTCTTCGTATATATGTGACGTATGTACTCTCCGTATTTATGTGACGACAGCATGGCACCATGGCTCCGTATCTGTGTAGGGAAAGTACGGAGCTCAATTTCCCCGTCCTTGTGGAGACAGCAAGAAGCCCAGTGTCTATGTCTGCGCGAACATGGTAAGCCCCATGTACGTATGGAGAGAGGACCAGTCTCTCTTTGTCCATGCGTCG
Source organism: Pollicipes pollicipes (assembly GCF_011947565.3). Lineage (NCBI taxonomy): Eukaryota > Metazoa > Arthropoda > Thecostraca > Pollicipedomorpha > Pollicipedidae > Pollicipes > Pollicipes pollicipes. The sequence continues at coordinate 19,315,383 of NW_023596746.1, forward strand.
GGAAGCAAGGTGCCTGTCTCCGCGGTGTCCGTATTTGTACTTGGACACCCTCCCCTCTCTCTCCCTCTCTCTCTCTCTCTCTTTAAGGGCACATTTGGGAACGGCTCTTCATGTTTGTACGGACAGGAAGGAGCGTTAATTCCCTACTTGTTCTGGGACAGCGTCCCTCGCTGGCGTCTGCGTAGGGAATCAGGAATCGCTCTCGGTCTGTGCTGAGTGTCCCTGCCTCGGTGTCTGTGTAGAGAGAATTACTAGTTTTTCTTAGAGCCTTTCCCAGGAAGCGTCTGTTCTCTCGGTGTCTGCGCAGTGTGTGAACGCTTCGGAGTAACCCTCTGAGCCTTGTTGAGACAGTATCTCTTACGCGGTGTCTATGTGTGGCCGGCTCAGTCTGCCCTGGTACAGTGTCTCTTACTCGGTGCCTATGTGGGGACGGTTCAGAGTCTGCTCTGGTACAGTGTCTCTCCGTCTCTCCTGACGTGTGCGGCCGGCACAGGAGGCCCCGCGGCCGGTCAGCTGTAAACAATACCCGAGGCCGCCGGACGACGCCTGACGCGCCGCAGTGACAGCTCCCCTCCCCCTCCCCGTAAAAGACGGCCTGCGGTGGCCAACAGGCGCCCGCCGGACAGCCGCCGGACAGCCGCCGGACATCCACCGGACACAGCTCGACTGTGGGCCGCTGTCACTCCGAGCGACGTCGTGGCGACTCCGCTCCGTGGTCGGGAGCCCCAGCACGAGCACGCCTCACGAAGGTCTCCAACGCGCTGGGTTGAGGGTGGTCTCAGTGTCAGAGCTTCAAGCGACAGCTCAGAGCGTCTTGGGCACCTGATGCATATTTGGTGACTGTTAAATATTGGGTCATGGTCCGAAGGTGACAGTTTTACAGCACTGCAGCGAATATGAAAATTAGCGCGAGATGTGCATCTGACCCGAATGTTTTTTGTTGGAAATTGGGATCTGAAGACTAAAACAAACGATTTTGAGGCAAAGTTTAAAACTGGATCAGAAACAGTACCTTCACTTCTACCATCTCTTATCAACATAACATCGATTGGATAAGTTGATTGTCAAGACATGGCTCAGACAAACATGACATCCCGTTAAGTGTCTCTATACATAATGTAGTTCATGCTTTTATTACATGAAGAGATCCAGCATGGTCTTTTTGGGTACATGTGTATTTGATATATATATATATATATATATATATATATATATATATATCAAATACACATATATCATGTATCAAATACACAAATACATATTTATATGTATACATTATAACGCATTAAACAGCCATGTACATAACTGAAGTGGGCATCTTTTGGAGCCGAGTCCGTACGTGCCTGTTGTGTCGCTGTCCCGTTAATCACAGCTGAGACATTTCCAAGCAGGCGGTATAATGACCTAATTGATATCAAATCTGGTGAGCACGGACATTGCAACAAACAATATCAAACTCCGGAAGCACTTTTGCGGGCGTATTTACTTATTATATCCATTATATGATGATATTAATGACGTATTTCAGCCGCACCTCATCGGGCTCCCTCTATGAACTCACGTTTGCGTACGTCATGACCATGCATGAATCATTGCAGTCCTTACTAGAAAGTTTCGTAGCACTGATAGGCCCCGCGAAATCAGCTCAGTTTCACATTCCACTGCACTGGAGATAAAACGGCGCAGTTCGCTTAGCTCAAACCACTGACGTGGGTGATGGCCCATTTTCACTGTTTTCGCGGAAGCCGTACTGCTACATCTGCCATCATATAAAACTGGGAGATGCTGTTTAAAGCGTTTTGTTGCAATCGGGTGTTGGTTTACGCTCTACGCCCTATCATCTCATGCTGTAGAAACTATGGCGTAATTAGAACATCGTGCACGGTTAAAAAACGAAACCCCTAATCTGGTCTGCTTCTGTTGTACAATACTCCCGCATCAAATGCAATTACCTTGTGCTGCAAGCCAACGAGTATTTGCCTTCAATTATAGGGAAATGTGCAACTCCACCAAGCCCATCGGGATCAACACTACTGATCTCTACTATGTAACATTTTCCCCAGCAAAATATCATTGACCTCTGCGCTTTTTTTTCACAGCATGCGTGAGGCTGTCGCCAACACCCGCACTTCTAATCATGCCCAATTGAACGCCAGGCCTCTGTTGTGCCAAAGCCGTGCACCAGATCAAGCTAAATCACGACGGAACGTAAACATAGGCTCTTGTAGGCATGCTATTCCAAGGCTGCTCATGTTCTCGGTATTGCTTGATATGCGATGAGCTCCTTGTGCCAACAGGCTCAGACACCTTGCATCAGGTTATTAGACCACAAGACAAGTCAGCCTGACCTCATGCTAGGTCATCACAGGTCAACTTATGTTTAGCCCCGCTTCAGCGGAATCGACCCCGACCCTGTCTTTCAGCACGCGTGACTGACTCCGACCACAAGAGAAAAAACTTGGTTCGAATCGACTCCGATTCCGACTCAAGCACACACATTTGTGTCAGTTTCGGCTTGATTTCGATGGACTTGTTTTCATCGATATCGGGTCAGGGAAAAGGTCAGCTGGCCTAAATAATGTGACCCTTGCAGCGCAGCCAGACGCCACACCAGTGCCTTCGGCGCACTCGGGCTGATCGTGAAGTCGCAAGTACAGAATGACTAGGAAATGCTAACTGCTAAGACATCAGGCGAAGTTTGGTTGGATGAACAAGACAAACATAAAAGGCATGTTTTTTTGTCGATTGTCGCTTTTACTATCCGTCTCTGACATCCATTCTGGAACGAGAGACTGGAGAAAAAGACGGACTTGATCTGTGAACTGTTATGCAACATGATAACGAAAGTTGAAAAATGGTCAGCGCTGACTTATGTCCACTGTGTTGCACTGTAAGCATGTCGTATGTCCACGCCGAGTACCTCACTGAATATTATCGCGACATCCCGCTGCGAGCTATCGGGACCATATACTTTGTCAACTGCTGAGGAGCAACTGGACTGAGGAAATATGACCTCAACTAATAATAATTCTACCAGCAATCCTTGCCATGCGAATTGATTCTTTACTTAACATAATGTTCCGCTCATACAGCGTTCACTGCAACAAATGACAGAGATTAGCTTAGAAAGGGTGCACTGGTCGATCAGCATCCTGCAAGCATTAGGCCATTACATCATCCATCTAGTAAGAACATTGCGCTGGACCAGATAGGCCAGTGATTCACGTACGTGAGATGAAGGTGAGTGAATTGCACTTGTTCGGAGAGTTCGCGGTACTTGAGAGTGCCGATGGGTTCCGATTAGACGCTCCAGCCGTAAAACATTATAAACATGGTGTGAAAGCATGCCTGTTAGAAGGCTGCGTTAATGGACCCTCACATCATGTACGAATGCTTAATGAGTCCAAGCCTGTCCTCACACGTGTGTTACATGAGCAGTCCCAGCACGATCCGCTAAGCCATGTACCATTACATGGGGTGTAAAAATTCACCCCGTTGCGCCTGCACGGATTGGGTTCCACAGCATGCCGTAAGTTCTTTGTAGGTGAACGGGTATTAACGGAAAACGGCTAAACGGCATTTCCGGGAGTGTTCGATGTTTTTGTATTGTGATCACTCGGCGTAATACATGCATTCATATCATAGTAATGCCCAAGTAGATTGCATAGAAACACCTTAGGGCATTGAAAGCTTACGTAGACATCTTGTTTTGAGCAGCCGATTTTTAGCACAGTAAGAGTTAGTGTTTTAAATACAAACACGTCTTTTTGCACCAAGCTTAATTTAAAGCCGTCTTTAATTTATGATTTAAGTCCTACCGCAAAGCCGCCCTTAATAGATGATCTAGGAAACACCTGTGTAGTTTCTTTTACGTCTGTGGCAGCTTTTACCAGCACTTCGATAAATAATAGCTTCATACTAACAAAAAAAAAAAAAAAAACATCTGTACCAAGTCTAATGTTTTCCATGGACATAGGTGAAATGTCTTCAGTAGTCGAAGTCACCGAAAAAAGCATTGAGTTAGCAGCCACCCAGTTTTTTCGGCGGGGGGGGGAGGGGGGGGGGGGCGGGGACGGCACGTCAGCATCACACAGCAGAACCTCAAGCGCGCTGATATCGTACAAATGCCTCAAAGACATCGCTTATGGGATCACACGAACAAACGTTATGAGGATATACCAGGGCTGTCCATGGGTCCTGCAGACCTTAGTGGGACTGCGGCTCCTTGAACCTCCCATCAGCAGCGCCAGACCCCCCCCCCCCCCCCCCCCCGAAACAAGACACTTGGACTGCCAGCGGTGACGTGGAGGGGGACAGGGATAACGGCTCTAGGGTGCGATACGTCACCATCCCGGGACTCTGCTTCTCCGATTTTGCTCCTGCACGGCATCCATAGCTTGATTTAGATGCGTTCTAAACAACAATTTAGGCATTTAATTTTGGGGCATTTAATACGCTGAAATGATAACGTATGTGTTTTGGATGATTTTTTTTGCTCTTGGATATATGTTTCAGTTGGGTTGCATGACTTCGCTAGAAGCGGTGATATCAGGGGCCAGCTCCTGCCGTCCCTGGCGTTTTTGATGTGGTGCTCCCAAAGTACGCAATTTTTAGGGATGCCCTCATTCCTAAAACAAAAAAAAGACCGTTTCTGTGGACAAAATTTGCCAATTCGTATGGCCCCTCCCCGCTCTCGTCCGTCCCGATAGAGCCGGTTAGAGCGTCGCCTTCCGAACCACCCACTCGTGGCAGGATGGGTTCGAGCCGCTTTGAGCACTCGCTTTTCGGCCTTGACGGGTATAAAATGCGGTCGGTGGCAGCGGCCCCAGTAAGGGTCAGATGTCGCCTAAGGGCAGGACGGGCCGCAGCGATTATTACGGCACGTTAAACCTGCGCCGGCAAATTCTGCCGTTTATCTGGAATTTCACGATCGGCTGGTAGGGGTCAGAGTTCACACAACAAGCACTGCTTAGTGTGAGCCCTGATCCCAGAAATCCATCCATTCAAAGGGTTCAGATTAAATCGTTAAAAAGCTGCTCAGACGATCACCATCGCTGGTTAAATACGTGAGCAACATGGCGGCTCAGTAGTCCTGAGCCCCGCTTACCACAGCATTCAACTCCCCAGTGCACCGCTCGACGCCTGGCCCTTCCGTTCCTATTGTTTAACGCTCGCTCCTACTGGAAATACGCACACGGTGAGCGCACATTCCATTGTAGTTTGTATTAGCCACCACAAGTAAACGCGGCACGAGGGCAAGGCATTGTTTGCTGCACTGACTGAATCGGGTATCATGCTATGACATTCGATGTGTTCGGTCAAGTGCTGACGTGCCTGTAAACCTACGTGGACGTGCTCTGCTTCGACGCTTTCATCTGGCATACATGCGAGGTCGAATATCGCAAGCCAAGCTGGGACCGTTTGCAGAGTTTACCTCGGGGCATGCTGTAACCACGTTACACAGGGGTATGGGCGAGGTTCCCTTCGGGGTACCTTTACAGCATCTATCATTCCATCGCGCAACACCATCTATAGAACGCATTTAGTGACTCACTAGCACATTGCATGCATGTAAATTGTTTATCAAGAGAGCACGTGCCACAAGGAGGCGACCTTTAGCGCTCCTAATGGTTACAGCTACCTCCTATAACATTAACCTTTGCATCTGAACTCGCGCGTGTTAAGAAAACAAATGACTGATTATTCGCATCACCGTTTTGTACCAGCCCAAGCAGCAGTATAGGTCCACGCATTTGAAATAGAAAAATCATAGATGAAGCTCTCCGTGTTTGGGAGAAAGGAGAGATGGCAGTCAGCATGCCGTGTAATCAACAGTGCTCCCATGGTCAGTGGAGACAGCTATGCTTTTGAAACGAATCATTCAAACGGGGCATGGAGGATGCACATTTTAATCTGTCACAGCTGCTGTGTCTATGGTCAGAGAAAGTTGCGCTGGAGCTATGATACACGGACATCCGCTTCAAGAAACTTCAGAAGCATATCCAACAAATGCATTCGCAGGATTCAGCGTGATATACGACCAAGGCCGTTCCACGATTATCCCGTCTGCACGTTGTTGAGGCCTGGCCAGTTCGTCAACAATTGAGGTTCAGACAGCATTTCCATTACTTGGGAAGTCAGAACACAACCTGCGCAGGTTCAAGCTGTAACGGCCCGTCCCGGGTGTAACCACTTTGTAACATGCGTGAATACTTCATTGTCAGCATATTACACCTAATCGATTATGCATTTGCTCTCTGTTCTTGATTTCCGAGCTACGACTTTCTATTCAATTAGTATCAGTTAAACACTAATTTGTAACCATTCTTGTAAAGCCACTGGACTGTAGCTTGAAACTTATGTTGATGGAGTCGCCTGCTTAAATTTATTTTGAATAAGTGATACAGCACTTCTACCAAAAGCGTGCAGAGCAATCAACTTCCGCGTTTTCTGACCATCAAAGACAGCTATCCCTGGTACATGCTGATAACAGGCGCGCGAGTCAGGTCGAGTGCGCCGGGTTTAAACTATGACCCGATGTATTCGATTATGCCGGACCAAATATGCTAGGTCCGTGATGTTACCTCTGCTCAGGTGTGCCGGATCGGAGGGTCAAAATGTTGCAGCTGGATTTCCGACAACCTTGATCGCTCCTATGTCCAGTATTCATCCCGGGATCTGGAACCACCTGGGCGCACATTCGCCAACTGGAGTCCGTTGACTCTCTCAGAACTCCGAAGGAATCCCCCACTCTTATCCTCCTCGCAACGACGACCTTTACGTACAGTCTGATTGTGCTTCAAGCATTCAGGCTGCCTCGCCCCTTAAAACCGCCAAACAGCACAAACTGGAGAAGGGACGCCCGTAGCAATTTGGCTGTTCCCCGTCGGCAAGATTTTCATGCTGGCGTTAGCTTCTGCGGGCCCGGAATCGTTCCTCAAGCGGAGCTCCTTCCTTAGCCCCGGTCAGAGGTCCAGAGCACGAGTCCAGGACACGGGCCTGCGTCTGGCCTCTCCTGCTTTTATGTTCTATTAGCAGGCTGCATTCCACTTAATTTGGTTAGACGGGGCTACGCAGTCCAGTGCGGATGCTTTGCGTCGTAATGAACGGGCTACAGACGCCAGCAACTACAGACGGCTTTTAACCGTGTAATTTGCAACGGCAAATCGTAAACAGGACGCCATGTGGCAAACGAACCGACGCAGGACAAACAAATGGGGTCTTTGAAGAGCTCGACACTGATTGAGATGCATGATTTGCTCTCTTGCATTGCAGGAAAATTGCACAATTAAATGCCCGACCTCGACCGAACACTCTGAGTCCCGGCTTCGTGGCTGTCGATGCCCATTCTCTTGAAGTCGGCGCAGTCTTGCCAAGTAATGTGTACCATTTTCGTATCAAATGGCGGTGCAAGTGGTAATTGAGAGATAATAATGTGATACTTCAAGGCTCGGCGGGCGCTGATTTAGTTGTATGGTAAACTGGGGGCAGGCGGCGCGGCTGGGCCGGCGGCAGCGGCGGCGGCGGGTACGAGCGGCCCGCCGAGACCGGGCGTCGGCCCGCCGCCCTGCGCCGCGCACGCCGACGCTCAGCTGCCGCCGCCCGGCGCGCCGCCGTGCCTCGCACGGGGCCTCCAGCGACCCGGAGCGGCGGCCTGGGCGTCGGGCAGCCCCGCGGCGGCGGCGCCGTGCCCGCCGGGTGTACCCTCGGCCCGGCCGGGCGCCGGACGATGACCTTGAGGGCCGGCGCGACGCCGTCTCCACGCTCGGGTAGCGCCGGCCAGCGGCGCGGCCGTACTCCTGGGCCTGCCTCCTGACGCCTCGCGGTTAGTGCGGCCGCGCGGCGCTCCCGCAGCGCGCCGAGCGTCGCACCCGTGACTCGCTGACCCTCCTGACGTCACAGCCCCGCCAGGCCCCTCGAGCCCCGTCCGGGCAGGTTCAGCCCCGCGGCTGTTCGAGCCGCGTCGCCGTCCTCGCCCGGTTCGGTAGCTTGTCGCGCGATCCTGGCGCGACGCGCTGCAGCGTCCGTGCCGAGCGCTGGCTCGTCTCAGCGGCGGGACCACCGGCCGCCGGGACTGGCCTCCGCGCCCTCGTCGCCATTGTGAGCGGCCGCCGCGGCATGACCTCAGGTGTTTATTATGGCTAGCCGCGAGGCCGGCCGGCCGCTCCAACCGAGCGGCCGCGATCACGCAGTCGGCGCCGGACACGGCTTCGGCGGAACACTGGGGCTCCGGACACGGCTCCGGTGGAACACTGGAGCTCCGGACACGGCTCCGGCGGATTACCGGGACTCTGGACGCGGCTCCGGCGGATCACCACGACTCCGGACACGGCTCCGGCGGATCACCACGACATCGGACACGGCTCCGGCGGAACACTGGAATTCCGGACACGACTCCGGCGGATTACCGGGACTCTGGACGCGGCTCCGGCGGATCACCAAGACACCGGACACGGCTCCGGCGGAACACTGGAGCTTCGGACACGACTCCGGCGGATTACCGGGACTCTGGACACGGCTCCGGCAGATCACCGGGACTCCAGATAGGCTCATAGATCATACTCCGGAGGTGGGACAGCACAGATCGAGTTGTGGGAGCGGTCTGACCCGTCATCTGCGTTTTTAACAAGACATTGAAAAAGTTTTTCATTTACCACCAAAATTGGTGTAGTCAGAATCCATTCAAGGTCAATTAGGCAGTACGCCTGCCATGACATCTCCCCCAGCCCCGGTGGCAGCACTTATGCCGCGCCTCGGTTTTGCAAAGATACGGCGTATATTTCACGTCAGACCATTTCAAGTCCCTCCATAAGCTATCAACTTGGTATTCGTAACTTGGACAGCGATGAAGTTATCGCTGAGATGTTTGTCCGAGTGATCTGCTTCGCCGGCGTCGGCAGCACCTTCTGATGGCGAAGGTGCCCTGCTGACACGTCACGCGCATCTGCCTCGGCATCTGAGGGCCCTCCTCGCACGCGCGTCTGACTCGGTATCTGAGGGCCCTCCTCGCACGCGCGTCTGACGCGGTATCTAAGGGCTCTCCTCGCACGCGCGTCTGACTCGGTATCTGAGGGCCCTCCTCGGACGCGCGTCTGACTCGGCATCTGAGGGCCCCCCTCGCACGTGCGTCTGACTCGGTATCTGAGGGCCCTCCTCACACGTGCGTCTGACTCGGCATCTGAGGGCCCTTCTCGCACATGCGTCACTTCATTTTTTCTGTTTTATTGGAAACGACAGCTGGAATTGTAACACAGCCAAATACGCGGCACAGTTCAAGTAACTTAGCGATTGCCACAAGTGCGATTCAAGGTTACCTTTAAGATTTGTACCCTTTAGATCACTAAAACCCAGTGGGATAAATTAATGTCTTAGGCAAGCTTACAATCAAGGCAATCTGCAATAAGTGAGGCTGTGTTGTTAAAACTTTGGCCGTTTGTGCGGCTAATACGTTATTCAATATGGCTGCATGCGAAGCAGTGAATTTTCTGCTGCACAATAGCCATAGTTGCCTTCTTTGCACGTGTTTTTGCAAGCTAATTGGAGTGCATTGCATGAAAGCCACCTCCAATGCGACTATACCAGTCGCAGAGAAAACATTTATTGGGACGTCCACTGCCCAAACATCATACACCACACATAACTCAATCATGGTAACGCAGGCAAAAATGTCACTTGAGTATTGGAGCCTGTTCCACCTGAGATCCTAATCTTCTGACCCTTATCATAAGCATCCAGGAGATCAAACCGAAATAGTAGTTTGCTTTTAGAAGTGAAGTTGAGATTTCAAGGTTAGCCAGCTCTCATTACATCAAGGTTAACCAGCCCTTAAAAAACGGCTTTGGTCATGGCAGGCTGCAAAATGCATACCTTGACTTTCGTTGCTTACCAAATAAGTTCAAGTGAGCTTAATGTTAACTATGCTATAGCGCATCTTTTCTATTCAATTTCAGATTTAGCTGAGCTGAGCGGACTGCGGCCTATTCCACTATAGTCGGCCTATTCCACCATCTACAATTACGGTTGACAAAATTCCATTGGAGTCGACTAACTCAATAGTTTGCTCTGGTTCTGATATCAAGACGATGGATGTGTGAGCAAGGATGTGTATGGAGATAGCGAATGAGAAAACAATGGACTTAATTTTTCAAACAAATGCAGAGATCACAGTAGAAAGACTAGACAGGATAGATATGCAGACGGGTCGCCCCAGATACAGAAACTTTGTCATAACTTTGAAACCACTTTGATGACTCAATCATCTTGGGACAGAGTAAGTGATATATTGTCCTGCTCGGCAGGTACGGCGGTGGGAAGCATTCACACTGACCCAAAACACAAAGCTAGTCGTCATCAGAGAACTCGCGGGTCGCTTACAACGCCTCGTGCTTACATCCCACCGCTTCCTGTCTAATATGGTATTAAATAATACCATCCAGTCTATCAATCCTGTCTCACCCCTGCTTACCCAGAAGACTCCCTCGCTGTCAGGACCTTGGTGCATAATTTTACATCATCACAGATATAGCGCACGTTCCTCATTTGCACCCATCACTCGCTGTCTTACAATGCAACCATATTCGTCTCGGTCCTAGGACACCGGTCTGGTATGCAAATGATACATTAGACCATGCATCGCCATTCATCTGCAGCCCACGCAATCACCACATACCCGGTTATACATATGTGTGCACTCAGTTGAAATATCTCAATAAAGTACAGATGCTTACACTCATGCCACGCGGCAACAAACATCTGCGAACGAAGTTACCAGTGTTGAAAGAAGGGCGGGGGGGGGGGGCGAGGAAATAAAAAAGCAAGTGTTTGCATCCTGAGCATTGGTGTCTTTTCTGGGATGCCTGTTGAGTTGGCAGATATACGAGCCGACTCGCTCTTTCACTTATGAATGGGCGTGGATCTGATTGCATGCGTTTCGTTGAGAGACCTACTGGCTTTTCCGAGGACTGAGGACTGAGGACTCGCCAGTGCGTCCTCCATTTTCCCGACGGAGGACTCGCCAGGGCGTCCTCCATTTTCCCGATGGAGGACTCGCCAAGGCGTCCTCCTTTTTCGGCGAGTTTAGGTATAGGGAGTCGGGGGTGTGGTTTTCTTCTCAGTCAATGGGCCGCCCGAAACGTGGGCTCCAGCTCACCCAAACATATTTCGGGTTCCGTTTGATCGCCTTTTGCTGCTAAGCTCCCAACTGAGGTTGGAAAACTACGTCCCTGTTAGGAGCGACGAGAGGTCGGTGGGGGGTGGGGGAGGGGAGGGGGGGGGGGGGCGTAAGCCAAATTTTAAGTCAATTCTGTGTATCCCTTACAACAAAGTCAACGTTGATCCTTCGCCAAACGTACAGCGCCGCTGTCGCCTCCAGCGGAAAGGTGTTTTAATCTCGCTGGGGTATTGCTGACTTTGGCGCATGCGAGCTCTGATGCAATCTTCTAAAGCTCCCCTCATTTTGTAACACCTCCCAGCACTCATGCTAATTGAAAACAGCGCTCGTCTGTGGGCCTCTCAAACTGAGATCAGCTCTCTTTCGATCCAGATCTCGATCCTGGTCTCGATTTTCCACTGCTGTCTTAAAGCTCTGCTAGATGCTTCCACGATTCCCGAAATGTCACCACTTTTTGCGAAACAGTGCTTTCAGAGCTCCGTCTGTGATTTACAGTTGTAGCATTCCGCACAGGCACTGAACTTTCGGTGCGCTTTCAAAGAGAAGGGTTAAGTTTGGAAGCCCTACGCTGGGAATCAAACCAAGTTGTGCAAGTCACGGAAGAATCCAGCACATTTTTCGACATCCATTGACGAAACGAGCTGGGTTATTGGAGACGCACGAATGGGCCATACGCGGCTCCGGCCGTCACATGCAGAGCTTTGGGAGCGAGAGTGGATAATTTTTACCACCACTGCTCCCATGTCCCTGGTAAGCTGTGAGGTGAATTATCACGGGTGTGAAGGAAAGGATTTCCAGCGTATCAGGGGGGTCAATGTCAACTGATGGGACATGAGTGAGTCAAATGGCATCAGAGTATCCTTGTTAATGACACGTGGGTGATCTATTTTCTTAAATGCAGGCAGAGAAAACATTTTATTTGCTAGCGTTTATAAAGAACCCATCAGATGCAGTACTAAGGCTAACACTAACGCTCATATAAACCGACTAATACTGATACTAAGGCTACTTTTACAGCTACGTTAGCACACCTCCGTCGGATCAATGCTTAGATATAAAGTTTCCTTTATGCGCAGAGCTCATTCGTATGACCACTGCAATCCACTCATTGCAACACCGGCCAAGTTAAACACGGTCACTTCTGTACTGCTTTTACTGCCCAACTTGCACTAAACGTTTCTCTAATTTCTAGGCTGGCGTGACCGATAACATGCAGAGTTAAGGTGCCATTTCATGGCGGCCGTGCTGCTTTTTTACGGCATATATTCTCGCCTAATTGCATAACTTAATTAGTGGCCCGTCTCGGCGCCTCCGCCGTGTTACCTGGCGGTACACTGTGCCGGTGGGGTAGCGGGGCAGATTTGACGGTACGCCCGCTCAGACACGCCGTGCGTGACGGGCGCGTGACCCGTCGTGCCGCGTGACTGGCCGGGTCACGCGGCGCGCCGCCGGCCGCGCCGATGCCGCGTCTGGCGGCCCGGTCTCGGCCCGGTGCTCCTACCCGGCGCCGTGGAATGCGCCGGCGGCGGCGGCGGCCGGACGGGGCAGAGGTAGTGAAGTTGTCAGGCGGCGCGCAGTTAAACGCGGTCGCCCGCCGGGTTGGTCGCCGCCGCGCGCCAGCAGGGACGCTGTGTTCGGGCCGGTGGGGCGCCGCCGAGGGCTGTGCGTGTGTGCGTGACACTGTACTCGACGGATACTGTTGGTTATGACCGCGAGTGATGGTGGCGCGGCTATCAGCTTTATGACCCATTGGAACTATGCAGGAAAGGAAAGGTGAGTGGCGTGGGTTGTCCGAGGCTTGCCTCGCCCCTCTGGACGCCTCGGCCCCATCTGCGGCGCCCACCGCATCCCGGCGGTGCAGTGGCTCCCGCCGGCGCCCGGTCGGCGGCGGCTTCCTGAGCTGGCCGTGGTGGCGAGCTGCCCCGGCGCGCGGCGCGCCGCCGGCCGGTCGGCTTTTTCGGCCCGACCCGGCCCGTCGCGTCGGTCGGCGGCCGGGCGGCGGCGCCGGTGCCGGCCGCGGCCCTCGGAGCGAGCCGGCAGGACGGGCAGCGGACGACGGTGCGGAGCGCTCCGAAGGCCGCCTGCGACACAGCCGACCGCGCCGTCCCTGAGATCGGCCGAGGAGGACCGGCCATTGTGCTGACGCCGACCCCGGCAGCCGGCTGCTGGCTGCTGGCTGCTGGCTGCCGATTTTTGGCTGCTGGCTGGGATGATGCTGCTGGCGGGTGTGCCGAAGATGCCCCTGGCAGGGGGTCGCTGACTCGCTGACTGAGGGCATGCTGTGCACCATTGTGCGGGGGTGGTCCTGACGGGGATTGCTGGTGTCGGATGGGCTCTGTCGTCACGGCCTCTGAGGGAGATCTGCACTGGTGTTAGCCCTGCAGCTCACTGACCATGGCGACAGTTGCCAGCAAGTCGTCCGGCGCTAAAGAGGGTCAGTGAGCTGGGCCTGAAGGGCCTGGTGTCCCCGACCTAGCGGCAGGGAAACGGTCGTCCGGCCCCGGAGAGGGTAGGTGGGCCGACTTTAAAGGGGCCTGCTGACCCTGACGACGGGCAAACTAGACGCACGCACCTGGGAAGAGCGACAGGCTCAGCCCTGCAGGGTGTTCTGACCCTGACGCCCGCCGTCAGCAGCCGCCGGACCCGAGGCGGGGTCGGGGAGCCGGGCCCGCGCGGTGACCCCGCGCTCGGGCCGGCCGCCGCGTCCCACGGCCTCGCCACGCGGCGCCGTCGCTGCCGCCACTTTGTCGTCGGATTACTGCCGCGCACCGAGTCGCTTTATTGACCTGTGATGGAGGGGACGGCCGCCTAATTGTGGCCGGCCGGGTCTGGACGCGGCTCCGGCGTGACCATCAGACGCGGCCCGACCCGGGGAGGGGCCGCCGGATTAGCATGGGCCCGCCCGTTACTCGAGAGCGCCACGCTTACAATGGACCGACTCTTTGACGCCTGCTGTCTGGAGGAGGTAATGGACATATGCGTCAGACCCGGCGCATGGGAGCTGGAAGGGAGGGGAGGAGGGTGGCGCGGCGAAAACTGAGGAATTCATCGCCGCTCCCAGCTGCAAAAACGCCAATTGGTTCCGGCCGGCCCATTGCCTCTCGGAAAGCGGCCGTGTGTAAATGAAGACCGAGACCCTTTCAGTCCGCTCCACAGGCCGATGAGCCGATACAAAAACGCACTCGTGACCGAGATAAGGCTCCGTCTCTCTTTAACGTTCTAATTAGACGGGGCTGCGCCGGCGCGCCGCGAGCTGACGGGCCCGCTTTCTCCTGCCGGCCGGCGCGGCCGACGCCGCATGAAGACGCGTCCTGCGCACCGCCCATAACCCGCCACTAAACTTCAAAACGCCCGGCGACCGGGCCGATTTATGCAGGCGGCGGGGGGTGGCGCGGCCGCCCCCCGGCGCGGGTCACCACGGCCGGGCGGCTGCGGGATCGGGCCGGCAGCCGGTCGACGCCTCTCGCCGGGGCCTCCTGCCGGGTCGGGCCGCCCCAGCGCCCGCCCGCCCCGCCGCTGACGCTCTGTGGCTGGCATGAGGCGGCCGCGTCTGATGCCATCTTGACCTGTGCCGCGTGGCCATATTTACTGGCATGTTTGGGCCGCCGTCGCATTCACTTGTCACGTATCACTCAGACATCTTCATGCGATGCTATCTCCCCTACAAACTTTCTGCTCACTTATGTTGTATATGTGCGGATTTTTCTTGTTTCCTGCTCTGTGCGTGATATAATTTGATCGTCGTTTTCGTTAAATATGCCTGTATACATCCACACTAAAAATATGTGTATCTGAACCGTTCTCAGCACTTCGAATATACTTACCCTATTTGCTCATGACTCATTCGTTGACTCACCGGCACTATAGCACAAATAACTCACAAATGCTGGTTCAGATACATTTATTCGGTCACTCGATGTTGAGCAGATTGAGGGCGCCAAGATTCAGTGACGATGCTGCGCCCGTCATGGCCAGATCCGAAACTGGTTTACCGGAGGGATATGCTCGTAGTAAGGTGTAGTAAGCAAGCGGCCGGTAGTAAATGTAGTAAGACACACTTTCGCCACGCTCGCCACACACACACGTCTCCCCCTTTTCCCCTTTCCTTTTCCCCTTTTCCCCTTTCCTTCCTTACGCTCTCTGTTCGAAGCTCGCTGCGGCTGCATGTATTAAGCGCTACGCGGGCAGAAAAAGCTGTTTAACTCGGCCCCTCCAGCCCGGCCGTCGAGCTGACTGAGAGCTAATGTTATGCTCGCCACCTCGTCATGGCTCAGGTTCATGTAGTTTTCGGTAACAAACGACGCAATTCCTTTACAGCCCTGTGCTGTGTTAACATGTGTGCAAAAGTATGAATTATTAAGCATTCGCACGCATGCTGTTTGATCAGAGGGATCAATCTGTCTCTTTTAGCTTTACAATATAACCATAATTTCACTACCACAATCGATGAACTTGAAACACGCCACATGTCGCATTGCACAAGAGCTGGTGAGCACGGGTTGAATGGGCGCCCAGATGTCGACGTCCTCGTGTCTTGGCAACACCAGACTGACATTCTGACTGAGGAGGAAACGGGCAATGTCATTGGCGAACGTGCGGGCCGATGTGTCCGGACGGCCACGCGCTCTCGGTCGATGTGTCCAGGCGGCCACGCGCTCTCGGTCGATGTGTCCAGACGGCCACGTGCTCTCGGTCGATGTGCCCAGGCGGCCACGCGCTGTCGGTCGATGTGCCCAGGCGGCCACGTGCGCTCCGTCGATGTGTCCAGGCGGCCACGTGCTCTCGGTCGATGTGTCCAGGCGGCCCCGCGCTGTCGGTCGCAATCCATGGATGCGTCCGTTTCCCTGCGTTTCGCGGGACAATTCGATCGGCATGTTCAAGGCTGATGTCAGATCACAGCAGCCACAGCGGACGAAAAAGATGAGCCGCGCGGTGTCGGCGAGTGCGCCCGCTTCACCTCACCAGCAAGTCTCAGGCAAAACACCTGCCCGGCGCATATAAGCACCAGAAATTGATCGAAAATTGCCAGGAACACACCTTCCGAAGCCGAACTCGCATACGGGGCACCGTGGCCTAGATCGAGCAAGATTGGGTTATTTAACTGCTCAGAGGTGTAACCCTGGTCACTTCGAGCAATGTCCAACCCCAATGTTTGCACTTACCGCAATAACTTGCTCAAGTCGGCTTAATTGTGAGTTCCAGCAATATTTTAGATTTCACCGAGCGATACCGCCAGGCCTGAGCAGCCTCATGGCCGCCCGGCTGTCAAGCAATGTTAGCTGTAAGTTAGTGCGATAATGCTACATCAGTGGAACTCCGCCTGGTAATCTCTCATGACAAGCGGACGTTCCAAA
Source organism: Pollicipes pollicipes (assembly GCF_011947565.3). NCBI lineage: Eukaryota > Metazoa > Arthropoda > Thecostraca > Pollicipedomorpha > Pollicipedidae > Pollicipes > Pollicipes pollicipes. The sequence goes on from NW_023596746.1 coordinate 19,331,907, forward strand.
GCATTGATCATGCCACTGGCGGTCAGATTTGCTGAAGGTGTCCATCTCCATGAGCTTAGTTTTTTGGTGTCGTTTACCTTATGACAATTAACATTTCTACTCTCTTTCTCAGACCAGTTTCTTCCACATTGCGCAAACCCTATCACGGGTTTCAGTACGTGCTAACAGCATATTGCCTAAAGGCTTTGTGCTTTCCTTGTAGGGCCCTTTTTGAGGGACTTTGAAGACAATATATCCGTGAGGGAGCACGTGCTTTAGACGTGTGTGTCTGTGTTTGTGGGGTGGGGAGCGTTTCCTCCCCCCCCCCCCCCCCCTCTTTCCCACCAGCACATCGCCAGGGTTTGGGACACAGGACAGTTATCGTTCAGATCGAGTCTCCTTTTTGGGGAAATTGGTCATCTTTGTAACAGCATTGCCACGTTGCCATCTTTCATCCTGCTGTCACGGCAGAGTCAACGTCCTTCAGAAGGAGCTCGAGCGTTTCCTCTTTATGCCGTGTACGGTTAGCCAGGCGTTGGTGCTGCTGTCGCCGCAGGTGACGCGCGCTGGTGACGAACCGTTTAGGTCGCATTTCAGGGGAATGTTCAACATTCGAAGATGTTGAGACAGGCAACAGATATGGCGGAAGAAGCTCTCCTCACTAGAAACAGCTGGTGTGCTGTTCAGGCTGAAAACTTCTCCAAATAATACAGTTTCACTTATCAGTAAACATGCTCCACATTACGTCATTGTCTGATGACATCATCGTACCTTACACTACACAGATTTAGAGCCAATTGACGAACATTACATCTGGGAATCATGATGACGAACGCCAGATACGAACGACCCGATAATTATATATTTTGGCCTTGATCGTCGCATAACACATGAAATGGCGGGATTTCAATGACGCCATTGTAGCGTCACGAATGCCGGAATGATGTTGAAATATTCCCTCTGAAATAATTTGTGCATCTTCGCGGGCGTGTAGCTCAGAAACTAGAAGGGGTTTGGTCTTAAAATGGGCAATGTTTTCAACTGCACCGAATGATCTTCAAGATGGCTATGTCAGTTCAAAACCCCGTAGAAATGTAAAACACTCCCTGAAATGTTCGGCAAGCCTACGTTCAGTCCAAATGGTTGCTCCGGCACGAGTGCTGGTCTTGACTGCCTGGCCTGCTCATTGTGAGGTTTACGTCACTGTTAGCGTAGTTGTTGTCGACCAGGATTATCTCACGGCACGGCACTGCACGTGTTGAGAGATACTCTAATGGTACCACTGTATCAAAACGTCAGATCTGACATACGGGTTACAGGGTCATACCTCGCCGTTTCGTGCTTCTGTTGCACGGGTTTAATAGAAGTGATGTAGAAGGACAGTAATAAGTAAAACATACTGTGCAGTAGTTGCACGTGCATACGCCAAGGCCAAATCCTCCCTGAGGCCGATTGGTGAGTTCCTGCAATCCATACGTAACGCTTGTTGCCTATGGGAGCCGGATGCATATAACTGAATATCCCCGTGGTCGAACGACACCGAATATTCCCTGGCGGACATGCGCTCCAAGATATAACAAGTTGAATGCTGTGTGCAATGAGTCTTATGACATCACGCCTTGGTCCAACACTCCCCTGGGTTAGCTGACGAGCTCCCGCGCATCACACATGAGCGCTGAGCTCTGGATTTCGCGTGACGTCGTGCTTCTCCGTACGAAGATGTGTGCACAGAAGTCAAAACCAGGCTTATTTATCACCCACCACGGTATTCACAACACTTCCTGGACAGTGCTGGTGGGCTACTCGGTGCTGGTGCAACAGCATCACATTTTCTTTTCTCCAGCTCCATCTCCCCGCAGTGGGCCGACGAGGGCGCCACAGTGAAGGTGACGTCACTGAGGGCGCGTCTGGTCGCCAGCGTGTGTTCGCACCCTCTTGAGGGCCGAAGTCTAATCGCCATGATATCATACCATACACAATACTGCCGTCGCGCCGGTGACGTGGCCAGGGCTGGCGCCGCTGCCTGGTCGGGAATCTGTAAGCTGGCGTGATGTGCCCGCGGGGTCACCGCCGCTCCAAGACTGGAGGACCAAAATTGGCTGGTTGATTTCGTCACCTGCACCGCCTTGAACGCCAAAGAAAATCGGCCTTCGGGTCAGGGCCGTGAATACGTCGCCGAGCAATGGCCGGCACATGCATGGACTGCGCTCCTTGCGCCGCACCGTGCCAGCGGCGGCACCCGTCGACAGACCGTGATAGCCTGCTGCAGCGTTAGCCGACCACCCGGCATGAACTCTTATAACAGTTTGCGGTAGCGCTAGCCGACCACCCGGCATTGACTCTGTCACAGGCTGTCGTAGCGCTAGCCGACCACCCGGCATGTACTCTGCAACAGTTTGCCGTAGCGCTAGCCGACCACCCGGCATGAACTCTTATAACAGTGAGCCGTAGCGTTAGCCGACCACCAGGCATGGTCCTGATCGCTGGGCATGGACAAATCGGTGCAAAGGATGGCCGCACAAGCATCGAGGAGATCCTGAAGATAGGGTGCAGACAACAAACGCCAGCAACGGTACCTTCGCAAGACCAAAACATGTCACTCAAACTACAGCATGGATCAGCAGTTGACGATAAAGATTCGGAAAAGTGGACAAGACGCATTCGAACCGAGAAGAACGCTCATCTAAATACAAAATAGCGCAAGGGTTTTTAAGCATAACGTGTTGTCATTTATGCTGTTTTCATTGGACAGGAAAGCTTTGGGACAGTGCGGAAAATCTCATGAGGGTTTTCGTGGTTGGTTACGGTGTACCTATATGTTCGTCGGTGATAATTGGGGATCATGTTAATACATTCAGGTATGTTGTGAATATCACTGATATGGCAACAGCACATATTTACTGGGCACGCTTATTCCACCCGACAATTGCATATTAAAGACACCGGACCTATCAAAGACATTTTCTTATGCTACTGTTGTGGAACGAAATACAATTTTGATTTTAGCAATACCTTCGCAACCCCAGAAAATCCCAAAAAGCTGAAATTTTACCACTTTTGCACTTTGTCTTTTACCACGATGTTATGGACTTAACGCTTTCATTATTGAAATAGCTGAATTACGCACATGTCAATGGTACGCTTAGTCCATTTCGTGAGAATGTCCCACCCTTTAAGAAAGACCAGGAAATGCTTTACCTAATTTAAAACCAATGCTGGACGTGCCGGTGCTATTAAGCTTTTGAAAAAGTGTTTCAAGGATAAGGCTTTTTCAAAATCCAAGATTTTGCACCGTTGCGTCGTGCCCCGCGTGTCGTTACATCCGTGCAATCACCGACCAGTGGCTGAGGTTGGCGGCCAGGATGTTGACCGTTGGTGCTATCGTTCCCTTACCACGTGACATTTTCCGGTCACTTGACACTATCGTTATATCGATTAAATCGGCGATCGATTGTATTCAGGCTAACATCTCGTGCGTTTAGACGTTTGTAAGGTTATAGCTGCGTACATCTCTTCGTGGGCTACGAAATGACCAACCCAATTAAGATTCCCCACCCAATGTGAAATATTCCCCTCAATCCAGCTCAACGAGGCAAGAAGCGAGACAGTTGCATTTTCATTGTAAATGATGTAAGCATAATTCTACCATAGCAACCACATATGATCTAATGGTGCGAATAAAACATGTCGTAAGCACCAACGTGTTGTTTTGTTTCTGTAATTGCCTTAGTCGACGTGATCATGACACATCAAGTCGCGGGATGCATGCGCCAGCCATTACACGAAGGCAATCACAATTACACGCACGTCCCAGCATCCCCTGTGGCTGCTCTGCCGGCTTGGGCCCTCCCCGTGCCCGCCTCATTTACCCTCTGTCGGCCCGGACCCGGCAAGAACCCACGCGGCGCGTTTTTTGACGCATGGGTCAGCGATGGCCGTACAACGCTGAAAGCAAATTGTTGTTCTGTCCAATCATATTTAATTGAACGCCATCCCAGCGTCAGTTCGGCCATTGTTCACGACGATCATTTTTCTCTTGACACCCCGCATTATTGGAGCGTTACATCGCCCGTACTGACGTCTAAATTAGACGATGCCGTGGCGGTCTGAGCGACTGGCTGAGCGTTCCGCGGCGTGCCCCACGGTGTTAGGCGATTCTTAACCAGCGCGAGCCGCCGGCCGGGGCTCGGGGTACCGGAGCGAGACGTTCAGTCGGGCTGAACCGGGGAGTGCGGAGTGCACGATCTTCGTTTGTGGCTTGTTCTTCCGCGCTCGCCCGCAGACTGAGAACCGCCGTGTGCGACCCTGACCGTGCGACCGAAGACCCTTCGACACCTCGTGCCGCTCGCTGGACACGTCATAACACCAGCGCCGTCACTGACTCACCGCGGCGTGAACAACGCCGCGCTAATAACTCCGACCCGCCGTGAGCGCCGCGACTTCGCTAACCACTGGTGCGCAGCTCGGCGGCGGCCGTCCGCGGGACCGCCAGCGCCGCCCTCGCCGCCGGCGCACCGGCAGCGGCGACCGGCAAAGGTGCCGCCTCTGCGTGCCGTCCGGCCGTAACACGGTGCCTCCGCGCCCGGCCGGCCCAGCGCCGCCTCACGTGTTTACGAGCCATTCGCCCGATGGGTTCCCGGCGTCCGTAATTGAGACGTAGACGGGCGGTAACGGGCGGGCGGGCGCGCCACGAGAGGCGGCGGAGCGACCCGGGGCCCGACGAGGCGCCGGCGGCGGGACCGGCGGGCACAGGGCCAGGACGTGGGACTGGGGCGGAATCAGACCACGTCAGAGACGCGGATCAGGGTCGGGCGCGCGGGCGTGGACCCAAGACTAGCACTGTGGACCCGGACCGTGGCTTGGCAAGGACCTAGGTTACGAGCTAGGACCGCGGACCTAGACCACATACCTGGACCACAGACCTGGACCACAGACCTGGACCACAGGCCTGGTCTCGGACCACATATCAGGACCACAGACCTGGTCCCAGACCGCGGACCGAACTGACGCCCAGCGCCGACAGCTGGGCCCCAGACGGCAGGAGGGCGCCGGCTCAGGACAGGGGAGCGTGGGGCGTGGTAGTTCAAGGCGGGTGCGAAAACAGAGGAACGCTAGAACAACACGATTGGGTCGCGAAAATGCACAAACACGACTTGGAAACCCGATCAGAGAAACACGGCCGCGGTGGGAGGGCAGCTGGATCTCGGGCACATGGAGACGTGCGCTGACCGCGCCATGAAAGCACGAGATCATGAGCATGAGTGCTTCTGTGTTGACGGCGTTGGGTAAAGCTGTGACATCGTCTGGCTCACAGCAGATCACGCCAACTAACGGCTTCAGAATACTTTTGGCAAGTGCATGAAAGTTGCTACAATAACGAGAGACGTGAGTTACGACGTGAGACCACGAGTTATAAGCAACATCGGATTTCATAGTGTTCACAGCGGTATGCAACTGTCCGAACAAAATATGCGATAAAAGCAATTTCACCTTGTGTGTTTTTCGCCAGTTTATGGTACAAAAAGAGTGATTTGTGAAAACCAGTTCTCATTTTCCATGTGGCGGTATCCGATCCCCACTAAAGATGCAATATTTTCTTGACCCATGATAACAACATCGCACCAGCACCAACCTAGATTCGTGAGCACCGGTTTAGGGCCGGCAAGGCCTAGGTTTATGGGCATTGGCGCCGGCATTCAGTGCACTGAAAAGGCCATCGTTTCCACGTAGCTCACAAAGCTCTGGCTTTGCCAGACCTGGAGTTGCCGCGAGACAGTGTATAGCGGCGCCAAAACACTGGCATCACCACCCACTTGACATGCCATGCATGATGTGGAACGTTTCAGGGGGAAATTAAACCAAGATATCAAGCAAACAAACCAACCGAACGTAATATGACACCGAACATATCTGCATATTCAAGCAGTGTTAAACATCATCTGATAAACATCATCAGAAAGTTCTCAATTTATGAACAACCGGGCCGCTCCATGCGAACAGTACCTAGACCTGTCAATTTGCCACTGAGTGGGGTCTAGATCTCATTGTAAAACGTCTGCAAAATCAGAAAAAAAACGGGAAGCCTGTCCCAGCCATGCGACGTGCAGGGCTCTGTCCCGCGTCCGACTGCCGAATGAACAGCGGGTTATGTTGTCAGATGCGTGCGGGACGGCGCTTGGTCAGCGTCCGCTGAGCCAGGCCTGCATATCTGTTTAGGTGATGGCCACATTGTCATTAGAACAGGCACCTGGCCGAAACGATAAATGCATTGTCACTTGCAAGTGACGGCACATTTGGAGTGGCTGAAAAAGGCGGCGCGTAAGAAATGGCGAACAATGTTCGGTGGCGGAAAACGATGTCGTCGCCTGCATGGGCGATTATGAGAAGTCTGAGCTGTGCATGGTGCCAGGGGGACCATGACGTCACGGCAGCCGGGCACCGGGCAGAGACGGTCAGGGCAGGGGCAGCGCTCCGCACACGGTCAGCTCAGTACCATTCCACTACAGATGGGAACAGCCCAGTCCGTCTGCTGTCTGGACAGCGGCGTTCCAATACTGCAGGCGGGCCTGCCTGCACTGCAGTCCAGCACTGCAGTGGTGCTCACATAACCAGAGCAGCGCCCGAAAGGGGACGGCCAGACAGTGCTGCAGGAAGTAGTGGAGTCCAATAACGCGGCGTCCCAGCCGGATTCAGCTGGGCGTCGCGTATACACTCAGCTCGTTCACCCCGGGTTCGCCCGCCTCTGACGACTGCTGGGCCTGACGGCTTTGGAACGGGCAGCACCGGCGCTGGGCTGGGATCGAGCCCCGTGGGCTTGGGCGGGGGGGGGGGGGGGGGCGGGAGTCGTGCTGTGTAACCGCACGGTGTCCGCGGCTCTTGCTTCGTCGGGCCACAGCTCTCCGCGAACCGATGGCGTCTCAGGCGTAACAATGGTGTGAGCTTGACGTGGTGAAGTCAGCGCGGATGCTGCTGGGACCGTCGGGCCGCGACTGCTCAGTCTCGCTGACGGAGGGGCTGTTCGTTTCGCCCGACCGGCGCGAATGTTTGACGTGCCGGCGAGCCGGACTGTCGTGCTGCTGTCCGCCGCCGGCCGTAATGCGCCCCCGTCGTCACGCCATTGGTCGGCGGGCGGGGACGCCGTCGGCGGCCGGCCGCCATTGGTGCACGGCCGGCGGCGTTCCGACGGTGGACCGACACATCTTGTGACGTTGTGCCGATCACATAACACCTGTTGTATAGGAAACGTCTGATATTACACCTGGGGTTTATAATATGCTAATATGACATGACACCTGACGTGAGAGGCGGCTCCAGCGGCTTCGTTTTCCGCCGCGGTAGGAAAGTTGTGGCAAACCTCTGCCGGAGCAGCGGCACGTGTCCCGCTAGTTGTCTCGTTAGCGTTGGGAGCTCAGAAAGGTAGTGAGAGGCGCTGGACGGCAGAAAACCCGCCTCAGAATGGTGGTGAGAGGCGCTGGACGGCAGGAAACCCGCCTCAGAATGGTGGTGAGAGGCGCTGGACGGCAGGAAACCCGTCTCAGAATGGTGGTGAGAGGCGCTGGACGGCAAGAAACCCGCCTCAGAATGGTGACGAGGGGCGCTGGACGGCAAGAAGCCCGCCTCAGAATGGTGGTGAGAGGCGCTGGACGGCAGGAAACCCGCCTCAGAATGGTGGCAAGAGGCGCTGGACGGCAGGAAACCCGCCTCAGAATGGTGGCGAGAGGCGCTGGACGGCAGGAAACCCACCTCAGAATGGTGGCGAGAGGCGCTGGACGGCAGAAAACCCGCCTCAGAATGGTGGTGAGAGGCGCTGGACGACAAGAAACCCGCCGCGGACCGCCATGGATACAAGCGGCGAGTTTCGAGAAATGTTCTGTTTGTAAGCGCGGCGAGAAGGCGGCTCCAGGCGGCGCACGGCTCCGGCGTTCTGGCCGTATCAGAGCACATCTGGAAACTGGTCTGACGCTGCGCCAGCCTGACCAGCGAGGTTACAACCGGCGGACGCATGCAACTGCCATGCCATTTATGTGCAATCTGGGGTCTCTTACTGGCTCTATAAGGACTCACGTCCTGTCAACCACGGTGTCGATTTCTTAGTGATAGGTTGGCTTGAAGGTATGCGTGTTTTCCTCATTTGATCGTGTCGCTAGCAATCTGGTATGCATATTATATTCCGCCATGTATATTCTATTCTGTGATGCATATGGTATTGTGGAGCTGTCCTTACCGTTCGCCATATCCTTATACCTTGTCCGCGCCTCCTGGAAGAACGCCAACGTTACTTCAGACAGCATGACTTGCCCCTTACCCTCTGTGGCATGGTAGGAGACAACTCACAATTTCTGGAATGTCAAGAGATCTTTTTGTTTCTGAAACACATCAACTTATGGCCATTTATGCGACTCATTAGATAGGTAAAACAAAACTCGTTATGGGCGTCAAATGACCACCGCAGTCGGCGCGCCCATAAACTCCAATGAACAACAACAAAGCATATGGTATTCTGTGATGCATATTGCATTCTGTTAGTATGTTATATTCTGCGATGCATATTGTTTTTTTAAAAATCGATCTGGTTTTTGTATGCCATGGCGAGAAGCAAAACTAGCGCCAGCTGCTCGTTTGCTGATGACATGTCTTCGGGCGTTGACTAATTCCCTCAAAACACCGGTATGTTTCAGCATTACGACAAAGGACAAAAACTCACAACAGCCTAGTTCTACCGTACATTTCTACTTCTGACGAAGCCTTGTCGGGCGGCTAAAGTTCTGGCTGTTTCGAACCCACATGTGCCAACACGCTGTGCAGCGTCATGCCGCAAAGCACGACTAATGGAGAGGATTTGCCAGTGTCGGATGTGTGGAAAGATGAACAGGAGTCAAGGCCGCACCGGCCGCGTCGGCTCGCCTCTCGTGTGTTGTTAGGGGAATCTGGAGTGCCTGGCGGTGGGATGCATTTATTGTTCACAGGATTATCAGTGTTCACAGGATTATCATGGATACATGTTGAACGCGTCGAGATACCGGATCGTCTCCACAGCTGGTTACCCGGCGCGTGTGCGCCTGACGCGGCGGCCTGGTTGCCCAATGGTCAGAGGTCGGAGGTGGCACCCAGAGCCTTATAGCCGGGCTCGGCGGTGGCCGGCTTCAGCCTCCTCGTCCTGCCGTCAGAGGGCGACGCTCTGGGGTCAGCCCCCCCTGACCCCATGCTCTCTACCTCGCCTTCCCTGGTGCCGAATCTGTCCTCTTTGCCCCCGCCCCCTCATGCTCTGTCCCCGTCCTGCCCCCGGATCAGCCCCCTCCCTGCTCTCCCGGGTCAGCTCCTCGGTCCCGCCTCCCGGGTCACCCGATCTCACTCTGCCCCCCCCCCCTCCCTCAGCCAGATCTTCCCCACCCCGTCCCGTGGGGTCGGTCCCGCCCCGGGCGGCAGGGCCGGCTGACTCTCCGGCGGGTGCGGCGGCGGTCGGCAGCTGTACCCGTCGTCAGGTCGGCGGGCGCGGCGGCGGTCGGCAGCTGTACCCGTCGTCAGGTCGGCGGGTGCGGCGGCGGTCGGCAGCCGTACCCGTCGTCAGGTCGCGGCCGACGTCTTGATCGCGGCCGGATAGCGCGGCCGGCAGATGCGGCGTGCTGTGTTTTAATTGGACGACATTACGTCTGCCGGCTCGTCACGCGAACGCCGCTGAAATACGGCTAATGAGCGAGGGCAGGGGCGGCCCGCTGTCTCCCGACCGAACAGCTGGCCGGGGCCCCGGGCACGGGGCGTGTTTCGTCTGACTCGGCGTCACCTGGCTGACCCGGGCGCACGGGCGACGTCGGAGCCGACAGGGCTGGTTCAGGTCGCCGTTTTCGACGATCGTGTCCCCCTGCTGAGCCGGCCCACGCATGGTTGCCACCACCGTGTAGAATTAGTGGTCAGCTGCCAAGCTTCGTTTGTGTCATTGCCAGTGTCTGGTTAGACCTGTCTCAAGAATTTGTTTCTCTTGACTGACCCACACAACTGGTCCTGGTGTGTCTTGGTCGGGTCTCTTTTTGTGGGAGGGAAGGTGCATTGGCAGTGATCGAGTCAGCTGTGATGGCCTGTTGCTAACTCTGCGCTGACCTCTTGTACCCTCTGTAGTCAGCGGCATGCTGACCAGTGACCTCTACCCTGTGCTGGCCTCTGCTGACCTGTGCCGCCCTGTGCCGACCTGAGCTGGCCTGTGCTGACTTTGCGTTGAATCTCGTGCTGCCGCTGCCTCGTTCGGCTCTGCCACGGCCGCCGACTGACTGGCGCCGCCGTCTGTTGCAGGCCTGCCAACGCAGCTCCCATCAGCGTTCGCAGCGTTCCACTCTCCGCTGACGGAACCGGCGCGCGGCCTGGCGCATGACCCGCGCCTCCTCTGGGACCCGGCTCGCTTTCACCTGCACTCGCACATCGCCGCTGGGTGAGTGCCGAGCGCCGAGCCGGCGCGGCCTGACACGGCGGCGGCCGGCCTGACACGGCGGCGACCGCCCGACACGGCAGCTGGCCTGACACGGCGGCGGCCGCCTGACACGGCGCGCGGCCTGGCACGGTCCTGACCGCCTGACACGGCGGCGGCCGGCCTGACGCGGCGGCAGCCGCCTGACACGGCGGCGGCCGGCCTGACACGGCGCTGGCCGCCTGACACGGCAGCGGCGGCGCTGGCCGCGCCTCCCGGCGCCAGTTGCACGTCGCGTCGGTAAATATTTGCACCGTCGCCACGTAACGAAGCCGATTGCAGGCTCGCTAATGAGTTATTACCGGTTGATGGCCCGATAGCGGAAGGGCTGGCTGCTCTGCGCGGCTCCGGCACGGGCAGCAGGCCCCCGAGGGCGGGCGGTGCGTCAGGACGCGCCGGGTACCGCGCCGGCCGCGCGGACGGCCGCGTGCGGACTGGGCGGGGCCCGTCGGAGGTCCGGTCCGTCCGGGCGAACCGGACCGGACCGGACCGGACCGGACCGGGGCGGGCCCCGACCCGGTCACAGCGCGGCTACGCCGGCCGCTGCCGCCGACAGAGCACGCCGCTCAAAAGCCCAGTTAGCGTTACGCGCTGACGTGGCCGTGTGCACACAGCCAGAGGACGGTGTCTGGCAGAGGTGGCGAGCCGGTCGGCTGGCGCGAACGGACGGCAGTGTCACCGGCGCACCGGCCGGCGGCCGCTCTGGTGCCGGCTAGGCGCCTCGCTCGCGACCGAGCCAGCCGGCCCGGCCCGGCCGCCTGTGGTCTGGAGACACCAGTCAGGGGAACAGGGCCGGGGCTGAGCACGATCGGCTGTAAAAATATTGTCTTAGACAGCGTGGGGCTGCCGTGGGAGGTGCCGTTTTTACGCGAGCGGTCCAGGGTGGTCCGCACCACACGGCGGCCCCGTTTTTCCCTCGTTGGAAACACCCATTTCCACCCAAATGGGGCATTATCTAAAAGGAGCGATAAGAAACTCGACCTAATTGATTTCTGATCCACTCAGGGGCACATTATCTTTCACTGTCGTGTAACAGGCGAGTCGAAATCGGGGTGAAGTTTCGGCGCAGCCCGGCTGAAGACGTCACCGCGCGAACTGCGAGGCGCCGCTGGCGTCAATTGTTCGCGGGGCTATTTTTGGCGGAATTTTGGCGGAATGCTGCGGTTATCTGGCGGCCAGATGTCCGGCGGCCGTGTCAGGGGCCGGCGCAGCCATTAGACGGGTCGGGTGGTGCTCGATCTCGGCCAGTGGGCTGCACGCGGCCCGAGCGCACTGTCTCCACCCGTCTGTCCGTCCGTCTGTCGGCCCGCCGCGTCCCGTCCGTCTCCGTCCGGACACGCCCGAGCGGCGGGGTGGACAGGTGCCGCCGGTCGGCAGCTGCCGCTCTGCAGGAGACGCCCTGTCGGCGCCCGACACTGTCCGCACCGAGGGCGGTGTCGGCGCCAGACGCCGCAGGCCGACGGCCCGGCGACCCCTGTGATGCGGCAGCGACACCGGGATAGGACAGGGAGGCACAGTGAGACACCGGGAGACAACAGGACGCACATTACGGCCGCCCCAAGCGCATCGACAGCCCACCGGTGACAAGCTGAGCCGCCGCCGCCGCCGCCGCCGCCGCCGCCGCCGCCACCCCGCCGGAAATGCTGCGCTTTGTCGCCGGCGGCGCGGTGACGGATGTCGGGTCGCGGGAGGCGGCCGCCGCTATTTCGGCCCGCCATGTGCACCCCATGTGCGCCCGGGAGCGGGCGCGCGGCTCGTCTTTCGGGGGGAAGGGGGGTGGGGGTGGCGGCGGCTGAGCGGCGCCCGGCGCTGCAGCCACCGACGCCAGATTATTTATTTTGCCGCGACGCGCGGCGCTCGGCCGGCGCGTCGCTTGCTGCTGGTTTTGCCGGCTAGGATAGGCCTCCTCCCCCTTGCCCAGTCCCGGGTCTCGGAGCCGGGCCGGCGCCGGCCCGAGCGCCGCAGACGTCGCGGACACCGCGGGCCGTTCCGCGGACGCCGCGGGCGCCGCGTCGTTCGTCATCAGCCGGGCGGGGCCGGACGACGGCCGCTGTCAGTGGGTCGGCGGCTGGCACCGGCCGGCGGGCCGACGGTCCTGGAGCGCCACCGGGGTCGGGGGTCGTCTCGCTGCGAGGGCGGATGATGCGTGGCCATGGCAGTCGGCTCCGGCCGCTCCCGGTGCTTCCCGGAACTCAGGTGCTGCGCGCAGCCGTCGGCCGCCCGCTTGCCAAGTTCCAGGAGCGAAAAGACGCGGCGTATTGTGCGTGAGGACAGACGTTGCCGATGCGCCTGTGAAGTCCGAAATAACTTCAAAACATCCCACCAGGAGGGGGGGGGGGGCAAAGGGAGACCTCCAGAAACGCGTGACACAGCGCTTGATGGCCACGCTCCCACTTCATGTGGTCCTCAGGCCGCGTGCCCACGCGATGACACATCGCCCGCCGGCCTGGGAAACTGCCTGGGCCCGTCGGCGCCCCTTTGGCGGGGCTGTTTTCGGTTCGCAAAGGCACCGCGACGGGCGCCTTCCGCCGGCGACAATGGCTTCCAGCGCGCCTCTTGCTCTCGGCTCCGGCGCAGGTGTTATTCAGATCTGACGATGAAAGGCTTGCGCCCAATCGGCCAACACGCCGTGCGCAAAATACGGCCGGCGCCATTATGCGCCGAGAGGATCGGCGGCGTCGCTATTTGCGTGGTCAAGTTGGCCGCCCGCCGTGCGCCGGGAAGAGGCCGTCCCTCGCTGGCCGTAAATAGGCCCTGTCCGCGGCGCCGGGGCGGGGGCCGCGGGACGTGGACGCATCGCGACGTGTTAATTCTCTCGCCGCGCGCTGTTTGGGGGGGGGGGGGGGCGGCGCCTCTCAGCGGCGGCCCGGCGCTGACGGAGACAGATGGCGCTGCCCGCGGCCAAGGACGGAGGGGCGGCGGACAGCCGGCGGCGGCGCCGCCCGGCCGGACAGCCGGACACGCCGGGGTACGTTGTCCTGGGCGGACACGGCCAAGCCGTGTCCGGCGGGCGTCCGGCCCGACCCGCTGCCCAACACCTGCTGTTTGGGGTAGATTCTACTCCGGAACGACCTCGACTGGCTGGTCAAAGCATTGCTGCCCAGTGAATGTCTGGAAGGCGACGACGCACAGCTCGTCGTCTCCTACCCCCAAACAGCGTGCTGGGGGAGAATTAGCATGTAGCGATGCGTCCACATCTCGCGGCCCCCGTCCCGGCGCCGCGGACAGGGCCTATTTACTCTCTGGGCGATAAAATGAACTGCTGTAAGCAAACACGCTCATTACTATGCCCGCACGCTCTCAACTCAAGTTCTCGTGCGGTGTGCAAGCATCTCCAGATGCAAATAATTACATCTTAATTCGTCTTAAGCCGTTGAATGCAATGCGGCTTAGCGCCATCTTTTACGTGAGTTGGGTGCTTTGCGTGCTTTATTTGACGGTATTTGGGAAAGGTCAAACACAGCGTCCATTTGGCCTCAGCAACCACTTCCCAAAAGCTTTTAGCAAAGGCCGGCCTGGCTGGCAGTTTATGCCATGATCTGCAAATATATCATCTGCCGTGAGTAGGGCGAGCTGCTCCCTGTCTGACTGACGCGAGTGAATCAGGCTACCCCTTGCCAGACTGACGCGAGTGAATCAGGCTACCCCTTGCCAGACTGACGTGAGTGGGTCAGACTACCCCTTGCCAGACTGACGTGAGTGGGTCAGACTACTCTCTGCCAGACTGACGTGAGTGGGCCAGACCGCCCTCTGCCAGACTGACGCGAATGGGTCAGACCGCTCTCTGCCAGACTGACGTGAGTGGAGCAGACCGCTCTCTGCCGTACTGACGCGAGCCTGTCCGTCTTGTTGACACCACGGCCCTCGATGTTAAGCGTCGACGGCTTGGCCGGCCCGTGCCGGTTCTCTCCCTTGCTCTTCCTCTCTCCCCCCCCCTCCTCTCTCTTCTCTCTCTTCTCCCATCTCCTCTCTCTCTCTCTCTCATTTCTCTCTCTCTCATCTCCTCTCTCCTCTCCTTTCTCTCTTCTCTCTCTCTCTCTCTTCTCTCTTCTCTCTTCTCTCCTCTCTCCTCTCTCCTCGCTCTCTCTACCATCTCTCTCTATCCCCCCTCCTCTCCTTATCTCCCCCCTCCTCTCTCCTCTCTCCTCTCTCTCTCTCTTCCCCTCTCTCTTCCCTCGCTCTCCCTCTCTCTCTCCCTCCTCTCTCTCTCCTCACTCTCTCCCCCTCTCCCCCCTCTCTCTCCCCCCCTCTCTCCCCCCCTCTCTCTTCTTCGCCCGGCGCCGACCTGTTGTGTCCCGCAGGGGCCGTCACCTTCGCTCTGCTTATTTTCACTGACGGCATGTTTTCTGGGTCGTCGTCAGCGTCTTCTCCCATTAAACGCCGCGAAAACAAACGCCGTCGCTGTCGCCGTCGCCGGCGCCTCTCCGGCCGGCGACAACCGCCATCTTGAGTTGGGGTCCTGACCCCTGGCAGCACCCGGGAGCCATCGGGGCGGCAGCTGGCGCTGCCGGCACCGCCCGCTGCCGTGGACACCGGCCCATTCGGCCCATTTCACGCATCCTTTCATCTCTATTTTGACCTGGTCGGCTTCGATCAGCAGCTGGAGGCCGGTGTTTTAGTTGGATATGGGCGGCCGGGCCGAACTGTTTGGCAATGCTGAGACCGGACCAACAGCCGTGCAACGGAGGATGAATTATGTGATGATGACGTCCGGGCCATCTCGATCTCGCGGGCGGAACGTAGCCGGCGACCCCTCCCAGAGCGGGGCTGGCTGGGCCCGCGCCTGCGGGACCAGCAGCGCTCCAGCCGTGGGGTCGTCCCCGGGACGTGTCGCGCTGACCGGGCCCGGGTCGTCAGAGCTGGCCGGCGGCTGGGCGACGCCGCCGCCGTCTCGAGGCGGCCCGTCCGGCGCACGGGCGCGGCTGATTATTTGTCCAGCCGTCGCCAACCATAACAGATTGGCCGATGGCGTGGCCCGGGTGGCACAATGGCCCGGCGCGCGGCGCCTGGCGCCGGCTGCTGCTGCTGCGCCGGCCGGCGGCGGCCAGGCACGCCTCGAGCCGACCTGACGACGGCCAGCTCTTGTCCTGACCTTCTGATAGCGGCCAGCTCTTATCTTGATCTCCTGATGACGGCCAGGTCTTATCCTGACCTCCTGATGAAGGCCGGGTCACACCAGAGGGGCGTCCGATCTTCTGACGTACAGGAATGCAGGGTTATGTGCTCGTCCGAAAGAGAAGGGAGTACGCGAACAATACCGAGGTCAATCGTCCTATGGAAGGGACCAGCCCTTCTTCAGGGCAATCGTCTCGGCATGGTCGCCCAGGGACGGGAACCACCACAGCTGTCAGTGCCACCTCGCGAGAGAGAGAGAGAGACAGCAGTCACGTGACGTGTTCCATCTCCTGCGATCTGCCAGAGGTGTTCAATTGCATCTAATGAATCGAGGCACGGTATGTTCTCCGCGCCAGTGGTTTTTCTCACACCGAGAGCAGCTGCGATAACGCGAAGCTGCAGCCGACTGCGGTTTGATCTATCGTGACCACCGACCGGCGTGGTCTCTCTCCGCCCTGGACACTGCCCCCAAGGGCATGGGGCACGGCACGGCCGGGCGTGCGCTGCTGTACTGCCGTCTGTCCTTCCTCGGCTGGACTACACTTTATCCCTGGTGGAACTTATCTGGCAGTTTGCAAAGCAGAAAGTTACGTTATGCATGCCTTTGCAATCCGATGCAAAGCCAAAGAGTTGCGTGGTCCGTCTTATACCATGCGGGATGGAGCAAGAGTGCTCATAGTTCACAGCAACACAGCACCCAATATGCCACAGCACACGTAACTGGGATCATGGAGGAAAAGAGACAGGATTAGACACACGGCTGAGTCATAGCCGCAACATTAGCTCCACTGCCTGGCGACAGTTTCTTTGCAGCAAAAGTGGAGCCCTGCTTAGGGCGATGACCGGCGGTGGGCGTGTAATGAAGCGCACAGGCACCGAGGCATTGAGCAGCGCGTAATCCCCTGGTGGCAGGCCCCGGGGCAGTGGACTTAGCTGGTCGTCACGGCGCAGTGGAGTGCATAAACAGCGGACGCGCGATGAGCAAATGAGCTGTGTTTACTCAGTTGGCTGCCGCGTGGTCGTAACAGCTCAGAGTTTGCTCAGAGATCTGTAATGGTCGGCCGTGCGACCGCTGGCTCGCCCAACGTGTAAGTTTGTGGACATTGTCAAACGTGACCCAAGGCACGAGCTGTTCCCCTTCATGTCCGTCATGAAATCATATAATTCGTGTAAGATGATGGAAACAGAGGGCTGAATGGGTAGCCACTTCCTTCTCACTGGCCAATCTGGGACAACAATTATTCAATTATCTGCCGTTGCATAGAAGACGGGTAAAAGCTGCGTGTTTCCCCTCTGGCTCCCATTTCGGAGGAGACGCCCGGACTGTTGCTTATATCGATGGCAGGAAGTTCTGTTCGTGTGGAGGAATATTTGTATGGCTGGAGTTGCCTTAGTGTTTGACCTGGTCAAAAAACCAACAGGGAAGAGCGATGTGAATGAGGCGCAGCGCGCCAGAGACACCTCCGCGGCGGCGGGCTGTGGCCGCTAATAGGGCTCCCATCTCTCTCAATATTTGAACCTGTTTGTCTAACCGTGAGTGTAAACACTGCCATCCTGCGCCGGACCGTACGTGGGCCGCGGCCGCGCAGCAGGTGCCAGTGACGTCACAGCGACGCGGCCGGCGATCCCGGCCACGCCGCGCCGCGCCGTGCCGTACCGTACCGTACCGTGCCGTGCCGTACCGTGGCGCGGCGGCGCCCGTCGAGCCGCGCCGCGCGCCGGCGGCCGCGGCCCGGCGGCGCGCCGCGGCCGCGCGTTTGTTTTTGTTGGGCGAGACGATGTTTTCGTATCTTCATGCGTTTTGGTCGGCTTGTCCGCGAGAGATGGATGCGCAGCCCGGCGCGGCGGCCGGCGGGCGGCGGCGTGTGAGCGCGCCCGCCGCCGTCGTCCCCAGGACGGCCATGCCCAGAGTCCGCCAGCGTGCAAACCTAATGAAGCTGCAACGTTTTATTGCCTGGATGATTGTAAATGTCAAATCCTGCGGAAATCTTCATCAGATCGTGCTGAGGAAAAAGGCTTAAGCTGTTGTCTGCTCATCAAACTCGCCTGAGTCGTAAGAAGTCGTAAGAAGTCGCGAGTGGCGGTGTTTTCGCGCGGCCGGTGGGCGACCGGCGCCGGCCGGCGCGGCCTGCGGCGCCGGCGCCGTTTTTGCCGCGGCCGTGCGGCCGGACCCGTCTGACCGCTCCCGGTGCCGACGCCGCCGCCGCCGTCGGTGCCGCCGCCACCACAGCAGTCGCCGCCGCCGCCGCCGCCGCCACAGTGCAGCCGCGGCAGCGCGTCGCACGCGCGGCACACACACGACCTCTCACATGGCGCGGAAGCCGCACACAGCGCGCAGTGCTCGCTGTCGCGGCTGGGTAATGTCCATGAATGGCGTCCAGGTCAGCGCCCTGAACAGAGCTAAGCAAGAACAAGAGCGAAGGGAGTGCGGGTTTAGGTCAGATCGGAGCGGAGGCCGCCGAGCTCCCAGCCGGCTGGCGAGTGGAGTCTGCGCCGGATGACGCGGACTGCAGCGGCACTCGGCGCTGAGACGCCGCGAGCCGGCCGGTGTGTGGCTGCGGACCGCCGTGACATCCGGGAGGCCAGCCGTTGGCACGCGCCGCCGCCTGACAGATGGCTCTATCGCGCGTCCCAATGTTGGGAGACGCTGGAGCTCTGTTGGCGCGGCTTAATTACGGCCCGATAAGCCGGCCGGTAGGTGGCCTCCGCCGCCGGCTGATCCTATCGCGGTCGGCAGCGCCCCGCCGCCGCCCGTCCCGACGCACGTCCCGCCGCCGCCCGTCCCGGCGCCGCCCGTGCCGCCGACGCACGTCCCACCGCCGCCCGTCCCGCCGCCGCCCGTCCCACCGACGCACGTCCCACTGACGCACGTTCCGGCGCCGCCCGTCCCGCCGCCGCACATCCCGTCGCCGCCCGTCCCGCTGCCCGCCCGTCCCGCCGCCGCCCGTCCCACCGACGCACGTCCCCCTGACGCACGTTCCGGCGCCGCCCGTCCCGCCGCCGCACGTCCCGTCGCCGCCCGTCCCGCCGCCGCACGTCCCGTCGCCGCCCGTCCCGCCGACGATCGTCCCCGCACCGAAGCAGCCCGCTTCTGGGGCACACCTCGTTGGCGCAATGGCTTTATGGCACGCTCGGCCGGCGGTTTTTGTCGCCGACCTGCCGACCGACCGGCTGGCCGGACGGGCGGGCTCGCGGGCGCGCGGGCGCGCTCCCGGGCACGATTTTACAATTCATTAGGATCGGATTGGTGCCAGTGGTCGGCGTGGCCGCTGGCGGTCGGCCGGCCGGCCGACGCCGTGTAATAAAGACATAAAACGGACGGTGGCGGCGGAGAGGCGCGCTCTGATCCGGCCGTGACCGGCCGTCGCCACCGCCGGACGTCGCCACCGGACGCTGCCGCCGCCGCCGCAGCAGACTCCGGCGACCGCAGGTGACACCGGGGACACCGGCGGGCCGCTGGATCGTCGGTGACTGCTGGAAGCGAAGGGCATGGCGGTGATGCCGGTGACCCGTACCGGACAGACACGGTAGGAGACAGCGCAAGAACTTGCGAAGCTTGTGAGAGAAGCTAAGTTGCTGAGCTAGGCTATGAAGAAGCCGTCGCATTTGTGCTGGCATAGGCCAACGCTCCTGACACTGACCAGCTTCTTCTGAATAATTCACCGTGGTGAACGTGCGTGGCCCTCTGCGCCATGCGGCGTCCTTGCGTCGAGCGGCGGGCCCCGGCTGACCGGCGGACGCGGCCGCCGCCCGCCCGGGCCGCCATCTTCTCCGGCGGCGGGCCGTGACTCAGGCGCGCCGCGGCCGCCGCCGCTGCACGGAAGGCCCGTCCGGAATCGGCGTCGCCGCATGGTAATGTGGGCGACCGGCGGTGCGCGCGTGTTGTCACGCTGTCGCGGCCCGGCGCTCCTGCGGCCCTACCTGATGGACGAGGTGTCGGCCGGCCGGCCGGCCCGGCGGCGGCGCCGGCCTGCACGGCTTGACCCGGACCCGTCCGCTGCAAAAACGGCGCCTCCCAGCGCGGCCGGCGCTGGCCGGCGCGCGCCGAGAGCTCTGCGCCGGCTCGCACGCAGCGCGGGCCGTGCAGGGCGGCGCGTCCGCGGCGCCGGCGCCGCCGGGTGGCTGCAGCAGGCGCCGACGTGCCTGTTTCACCTGCGCTCTTCGCGCCGCGTAAAAACGCCCGGTCCCGGAGGGCTGTTATTTATGGCCGCTGGCCGGACGACAGGACACGCCGCGTTTATTGACCGGCTAATTGGGGAGCGGCGTAATTAGAGTTTACGTGGACGGTGTGTTAATGCGCGCCGGGCGCGAGCGTCACGAGTGGCCGGGCGTCACGAGCGGCGTGACGGCACCCGAGCGGCCGGCCGCGCCCCGTCACGACCGCGTCCGTCCACGCTCTCCCCGCGCTTCCTTTTTTGTTGCGGCCACACGCTGGCTCAGTCACGGACGCTCCGCAAATTTCTCGCACACTTATTGACTTCAGCGCTTACAATTGCACTCTGGAAATCGGCCACGCGGCGGCACGCGCACCCTCCCCTATCCTTATCTCACTTTTCTCCTACTTTGCATGAGAAGCTGTGAGCATTCCTTCTTGTTACCTGCCTCTTCTCCCATCTGGCCAGCAGACGTCCAATCTGTCTTTGGACGCTGTTTCCCCGATCTCTGCTCGCCTTTCAGTGGCGCGCCAGCCCGCTCGTCCCTCCTCTCCTTTCTTCCCGGCCGTTCTCCGTCACAGCGTGCCCCGGCGGCGGGCGCTGTTTCCAGCCGGACCGGGGCCGGCCGTCGCGCCCGGCGTCTTTATCACCCCCACAGGTGTGGAGCGCGCCGGCCCCCGCACCCCGTCGCCGTCGCAGGGGGCGGCCGCCCTCTGAATGCGGCCCCGGGCTCGCAGCCGCCGCCGATCAGCGCGTCAATAAGCCGGGCCGCATTCCCGGCTGAAATAAAGGAGTGGCCGACTGAAAGCGCGCCGGAAAGGCGAGCACAATGGTCAGGACTGGTCCGGACTGCACTGGGCCGGGCTGGGCCGGACCGGGCTGGGCCGGATCGGGATGGGCTGGGCCGGGCCGCACCGGGATGGGCTGGGCCGGGCCGGACCGGGATGGGCTGGGCCGGGCTGGGCCGGGCCGGACCGGGATGGGCCGGGCCGGGCTGGGCTGGGCTGGCTGGGCTGGGCTGGGCTGGGCTGGGCTGGGCGCTGGCTGGGCTGGGCTGGGCCGCACCGGGATGGGCTGGGCTGGGCTGGGCTGGGCCGCCGGCGGGGGGGTGACGTCGGCCATCGCGGCCCGGCCCCGAGCAGCCGCCGGGACCGACCGGCGACGCGGCACCGCGCCCGGCGCGTGATTTATGTTTATTGGGGCGGCGAGAGCGGCGCGCGCGCCGCTGCGGGGTCATCGCGCCGGCTCGGTGGGCACTGGGCGGCGGCGGCGCGCGCGCGCGGTCGCCCCGGACGAGGCCGGGGTGGCGCTGGACTGGACCTCTGCCTTGCTGGAGCTGGAGCTGCAGCGGATCCAACTGAGTCTCTGTGGCGCCGGACTGGACCTCTGCCTTGCTGGAGCTGGAGCTGCAGCGGATCCAACTGAGCCTCCTTGGCGCTGGACTGGACCTCTGCCTAGCTTGGGTTGGAGCTGCAGTGGGCCAAACTGGGCTTCCGCGGGGCCAAGCTGGATCACTGGTGCCAGTATCAGCCAACCCACACCTATTTTGCGGCATTGGATTTGCATCGGACTACCCTCTGGTCGTCGTCGTCGGCATTGGAGCTTTCCGACGCACTCACCTGCTGAGGCTTTGCAGCGCCGGCCACCTCTCATCCAGGCGGGACGGGCGGGAGCCGCGGGGAATCGAACCCCGAACCTCCGGTTTTGCAGACGCCCAGCTTGCCACAACACTCTCGACATCCCGACCGCGGGCCAAACCAGGCTTGTGCAGTGCCGCGGACTGTGCGTTGGGCAGCGGGCGGCGGCCGGCGTGCACCAATGCAGATATTCACGCTCGGCCGCGCTGATGACGGCCCGGCCGTTTGGCTAATAGCCATGAACCCAAGGCCAGGATGTTAGCTGGGAAAGACGGCCGACGGCCGGGCGGCTGCGCCGCCTCCGCTGCCGCTACCGCTGCTGCTGCTGCTGCTGCTGCTGCTGCTGCTGCTGCTGCTGCTGCTGCTGCCGTGCCGTGCCGTGCCGTGCCGTGCTGTGCCGTCTGGCTGGGTTGTGTGCATGGAGCCCGCGGGGGTCGGGCAGCAGCAGCCACATTCCAGTGAGGGAGGCATCACTCGTCGATCTGCTGCCCTCTCCTGGATGCCCATTCCTGGCTGCCCTCTCCTGGCTGCCCTCTCCTGGTGATTTACTGCAAGCGGAGTGACCTATTATCCACCGAATTCCTGCGTCAAGACTTAATCTCTGCGATATAGCAGGTCCAGTAATTTGGGGCTTGTGTATTTTTGCTTGTCATCTTGCAGCATCTGCGATGTGCCAGTTTAGCTGCCGCCACGGAGTTTAACAAGAGTTTCTGCCTGTATTCGTTAAGTACACACGGAATCTATTTAAGGTATTTGCCTTAGCGTTTCAAACATCTGATTAGGAGTATTTTTGCACGACTTGCGCTTACATAAGTTTTGATCCTATCTAGCTCACTGCTACCGAATGTGTTTTTGAACTGAAAAACAGGTGGGGAATGCCCGATGACAACACCCGAAACATGGGTATGGTGCGGCTGAGGCAGCTCAGGATAAATGAATGGCCATAACATCCACCGACAATGTCAAATGCCAATGCTGAGCGCAGGCACGTTGACGCTCCCTGCCGGGGCGGAACAGAGCCGATGGGCTCGAGGCAGCCGGTGGCAGCGTTGCCGCGCCACCGCGGCCAACCCAAGGGCAATCTCGGCGCGCGCGGCGCGCCGCTGGTCACGACCGCGCCAAGATGGCCGCGCCGGCGCTAATGAAGTTGTCGGCTGGCCGGCTGTCGTGCAGCGGCTGGCGTGTCGGCCCCGCTCGGCGGCGGCGGCGGCAGGCCTGCGGTCGGCTGAGCCGGACCCCCCCCCCCCCCGCCCGCCCCGCCCTCCGCCAGCGCCACCTGGACGGGACGGTGGCCGGGCTCGAACCCGCGTCCTGCCGGGCGGCCGCGGCGGCGTGCTCCCGGGCCACGCAGCCGGCCGGCCGCCGACAGACGCTCAAGGCTGCGAGCCGCTTATCGGAGGAAAACGAGGTTGCAAATGTGGCTGTCTCCCCATTGCTCATTAGCAACCCAGGCTTTACTGTTTCGGTTGACAGACTCATTAATCTTCATGCGGCGCGGCATCGCTGAAAGGATTCCGCGTAAAAATCGCCCCCGCCAATGCCAGATCATGTTGATGCGGAGCCCGCTGCACTCCGATATTTTGGATGCTCACCATATTTTGCAGATGGAGCGATAGCGGCGGGTGACGTCACCCGCAAGGCACTGCGCTTGAGCACCGGTAGCCAGGTGTCACAGCCGCCGGTGAGCGCCGCGCTGGACGCCGAGCTGGCGCTGCTGCCGTTGCTGCGCCGCACCGGACCGCAGCGCCACCGGTGGTCGGTGGAGCTGCCGCCCCGGGCAGTGTGGGACGGTCAGCCGTACCGCAGCGCGCGTCACGCCGCCCGCGGACCGCTCGCGCCACTGTGGAGACGCGACTGGTTCCCCCGATTCGGCGAAAGTGGACTGTGCAGACGCGTGCGCTGGCGGGATCCGGCCTCCACAGGTCGTCTCGCTGCCACCGGGGTATGCAGGCCCGACCACTTGAGTGGGATATGCATGCCAAACCAACGCTCTTAGTCGTGCAGAGCCCGGCTCCGTGCATATCATCTGAAGTTAGAGCTACCAAACTGGTCGCGGTGGTCCGAAATATTTTCGTAGCGATTTGTCATCGTGCACTGTTTGCTCGTGTGCGGGCAGTCTCCGGCACAGGCGACTGTGTGAGCCGGACTTTGGGCGGCCCACCTGATCTGATCAAGGCCTCTTGATTGATTGGATCTCTCGGCCGGTCAGGGGCCAACCTTGTAGCGGAAATTCCTCGGGGGGTTCTGCACTCCAGTTTCGTGAGGAGCTCCGAATGCTCCTGGCTTGGGCGGGCAGCTTGGGACACACGATGCTGACAGTGATAGACCGGTCAATGGCAACTTGGGACATGTCAGCGGTTGGCGTTTTTTTTCGGCCGGGCGTTTCAAATGTGGCACGTAGGCGTCACATCACTTTTAAACTGCGTCATCGGACTGCAAAACCAGGCGGAAACATCGACACTTCACGCAGTGCATCTACAGAGGCTTTTTTTGCTGTAGTACACAGTTCCAGCCCGAATTACCGACTGCCTGGTCTGAAACAAGTCCATCAAGTGGAGGCCACAATTGGGCGGTACCCGGAACGGTGCGGTGAATCCGAGCAAACAAGGCGCGAAATCGATTGGCAGCACTGAGCGGCGTGGCAGATCGCTCTGCCGGGGCGCAGAGCTACTAGCGCTCCGTATCTGTGTGGGAGAGGGCTGGCGGGTCTGGGCCGCTCGCACACCGCCGTCCACCAAATCCCCCCCCCCCCCGCAAGCCGGGGTCCTTAGGCCGCCGGCTGGGCCGCGACAATGACCTTTAGTGTGCAGGCCATGCGTGCGCGCACACACATACATGCCCTCTGTGTCGGCCGGCGTGCGATCCCTTAATCCCGGTCAGCGGCGCCGGCACAATGCGCACCCCTCCTCCAAATCGCATTGGGAGCGGGAGCCAGCGAACATGCCCGGCCGGGCGTCACTAATGGCCAAGTGGCTGCTGTGTGGCGCCCGGCCGGGCCGGAGACGCCGGCCGCTGGCCGTCGGCCTTAATCCGTCCGGCGCGGCCGCGGTCGGCCAGCGGCGGGCGGCGCACCGGCCGCAAACAGACTTACACCGGCCCAGCCGCATTGGCGGCCGCTTACGCACAGCTTAGCGCCGCTCAACCGGCTGTAAATAGCCGGAAAATATGCCCCTCTCTCTCGAAATCAATGGCTGATTCAGAGGGCCCCCATTCCCAGACAGGAGAAGGGCGGGGCGGGGCAGGAGGGCGCGCTGAGCCGCCCCGCCCCCGCTGCGGAGCCGACGGCTCCGTGGCCGGGAGCCGCTGGCGCCGGCTCCCGCGCCGCCACTGCCTGACCTCCGCCGCGCACCGCCGGCGCCCGGCTAATGCGCGTGCAATGAGCCGTTCCGCGGCTGTACAGACGGCGCCTGTTAGCCGGTTGACAGGCGAGAGCGAGCGCGCACAGCGCTGTCACCCATCTGAGCCGGCCGCTCTGCCCGCTCCCGCCCTCTCCCCGGCCGTGCGGACGGGCGGACCGGACCGTCCTGACCGCGTGGAGGTCGCCTCGGTGGCGAGAGGCCTTCGGAGCCGGAGCCCGTCGAGCGGCCCGGCTGGGGCCGTTCCGGGCCGCTTCCCCTGCCGTGGGACGGCACAATGGCGGCGCGCCACCAGGCCGGCGCCGGATTCGGCGCCGGATGGGCGCCGGATTCGGCGCCCATCTCACGTCTGCCTGCAGGGGCGGCCAATAGCTATATCAGCGGCGCGGTGACGGCCCCGCGCGCTGAGCCGGCCCTATCGTCGGCATCGTGGTGCACGCCCAGTCCTGGCGGCGGGGGCCACCTGCGCCCGCCGCCGCCGCCGCTGCAACCGAACGCCGAGCACGGCCACCGCGGCTGTCACCACCGTCGCTACTGCCGCTCCGCCGCCGCCGCTCCGCCGCCGCGCACCGGAGCAGCGACCACCTGCGGACGTGGTGCTGGTGGAGCTGCTGCACTGCGGCCGGCGGCCAGCCGGGGGTCGGTCTGGCCGCTGCTGTGAGACGGCGCTGGAGAGCTCAGGCGGCGGCTGGCGTGCGCAGCCCACTCCGCCGCGGTCCGGTCTCTCCCCCTGCCCTCCCCCCTCCTCTCCGCCGGCTGCAGGGAGGCGGCGGTGACACGTCAATCGCGTCATCAGGCGAGGCCGACGGCGACGGCGGCCGGACGGCCCGCCGCGGCAGGCCCTGTTTACACGCCTCCCGCCTGCCACGCACACGCACCTCACGCGGCCGCGAAAATAAACACACACGCGCACTGGCCGCGGTGGCTGCTGCTCGCACGGCCGCGCGTGCGTCACGTAAACAGGATCGACTCGGGCGCTGCCTAACCGGCAGCGGCGCGCTGTCGGCAAACACAGCGGTGCGGCGGCGTGCGGCGAGTTGGGGCGGGTGGCGGTGCTCGGCGGCCTACTCGTGACCCGTGTGCCCCGGGGAGACAGCGGCGCCCCTGAGCACTGTGGACCGGCGCCGGCGCCGTCAAACGTTGCGCAGAATGCGCCGCGTCTGGGCCGCGGACCGGTGGCTAGGTCGGAGCGGTCCGTCTCGTCCTCACCCTGGACCGGGGCCGCGCTGTCACCGCCGGCTGACGCGACCGCCCGCCAATACGAACAGAACGGGATCGACGATCTACGATGCTCCGTTGTGAAGCTGTTGGGCGTTCATGTGTGTGTTGAGGAGCCGCTCGGTGGTGACAGGCTCGGCGCTTCTGGGCGGGCAGTGCGGAGCGTGTGATGGCGACCGCCGCGCCGGGCGGTGCGCGCCTTCGCCCTGTCGAATGGCGCCGTCACGTGACGGGCCGTGTTGATGCTGGCGGCGGCGGCCGGCGGCGCCCCGCGTGACCTGCCGCCTGCCATTCCGACGACGCCCGACTGCCATCAAACACAAACAGGCCCGAGAAGCTGTTGTCTGCCCGAGTGCAGCTTCTTTATGGGCCGCGGCCGTGCCAAAGCGGCCTGTTCCAGGAGGCGCGGCAGATTTAGCGGACAGTTGGTCTGGCAGAAACGATACCGCCCAGCTAGTGCATTATCGCAGCCGGGCGGCGGCACGCAGTGGGACTTCATTCTCAGCCACTTTATGCATGTCGTGCACAGATGTTTGTTCATGCGGCCGGTCTGTAGACGGTAGTCGTCTGTCTTTAAGATAGCAACGTTAATAGCTTATGCTTTTTACGGATGAGGTAATCAAAACGTTACGTGTCCTAAGATGCAGCGAGGACGCGCATCATCCATCATCCCGAATAACACCCCTACATCATAGTACATAAACACGCTCGTAACTTCCTGGCACATAGCCGAATTAAGTCAACTCTTAAAGAATGAGGCCAGATGTGTCATCCGTGTCGCGCACGGCCATTTTCAGGCCCTCCGTTTCTGCCAGTGCTGAGTACCAGACAGCCCTGTGTGAACTCGCCCGCCGTGTGTTTGTGGGCGGGGGGGGGGGGGGGGGGAGGTGGGGGGTGGACTACGCTCACCGACGGCTGCGTCGAGCCCTTAGTGACGTCACTCCCGTGCTCTGCCTTCAAGCTCCCGGGCGGCGCAGCTGTGGACCTGTCGCTGCCGTGTTGGTGTGGGTGTGGGTGTGGGTGTGGAGCGCGTTCACCGGCACCGGCGTCGAGCCCCTGAGTGACGCCACTCCCCGTGCTCTGCCGCCAGGCTGCCGGGCGGCGCGGCTGTGGACCTGTCGCTGCTGCAGCGCTCCGTCGACCTGCACGCGGCTGCCTACCGGGCGCAGCAGGCCCAGTACGAGCAGCTCTACCCGTCACCCACCTCGTCACTTCGCGGTCTCTCGCCGGTCGGCTCGACGCGAGGTGAGGCCGGCTGCAGGGCGTGTGCGTGTGCGTGTGTGTGCCTGCGACTGCCTCCATTGGCGTGATATGTCGGCTTTTGCGACTCGCGACCTGGCATGGACGACACCAGCAAGGTACAATAACCCTAAAGGGCTTCTGCGCCACCACGTGTCTCTTATGGTGTCACCAGAACAGTTTTTGTATCACATTCTGTCAGTGCTGCGTCTCTCTCTCTCTCTCTCTCTCTCTCTCTCTCTCTCTCTCTCTCTCTCTCTCTCTCTCTCTCTCTCTCTCTCTCTCTCTCTCTCTCGCTCTCTCTCGCTCCTCTCTCTCTCTCTCTTTCGCTCTCGCTCTCTCTCTCGCTCTCTCTCTCGCTCTCTCTCTCTCGCTCTCTCGCTCTCTCGCTCTCTCTCTCGCTCTCTCTCTCGTTCTCTCCCTCTCTTTCCCTCTCTCCCTCTCTCTCTCTCTCTCAGCTAGCCTTCGCCGCAGTCTGGCGTGTCGTGGTGGGCGACTGGTCCTTCTCAAGCCCGATGTCATACTCGGCTGTTAGTGTTTCCCTAACGCCTGGTCATGGCCGGACCTGTCCTCCTCGGTGACGCGCAGCGGTTACGACGTCAAGGCCGGGAGCAGCTGTCCGTCCACGTACGCAGTATTAAGCCCATCCATTTGTCCTGTATGCAAAGTCGACAACTGTGCATGAGCACGATTAACTGACAGCAGGACCGCGCCGGCCTGGGAACGGCCATGCACAAAGAATCGTTGATCGACCGCATTAATTACTTCGTCTGCATCGCGGTCTTGTCTTGTTGGATCTCGAGTGCCGGCGTGTCGTTCCCAATACAGTCACAGTCAGGTGATGTATCCACCGCGACCACTGACGGCCACCGACCAGTGCCTGGGAAGACTGGGGGCCAATGGAACCTTCAACTTAATGCATGCCACGTCGACATCACGCGGACATCGCTGCCGCGAGGTCCGCTGCCCGGCGGCCAGTGTGACAAAGGATGCATTCCCTGGCATGCGAACGACGGGCCCGGCATTATTCACGGCTATGATAATGCACCGGCGTCTGCGCCGTGTGATCCGATGCTATCGCCTCACGTGCAGGAATAAATGCATCCGCGGCCATTTGAGAAGCAAATCGCTCCATTGGTTCGATGGCGGATGATGGGCGGCGTTCGCGGCCGCGGTGACAGGCCGATGCGATGCGGTCACGACTCGGGCGTCGCGGGTCGTGTGCGGTGGCTCGTCTCGTGCATGACTCCATCGCCGCCCATCCCGTGCGGGCGAGCCGTTAGCCCGGCGACTCCTGATTGCTGCTCGTCGTGTGCGGGAACCGCGTCCCGTTCGTGAGGTCATCCCGTCACGTCCAGCGTCGCTGGTCACGGGCGAGTAAGTTGTCAAGTTCATGGGCGCTCGTCGCGCATGGCGAGCGATCGCGGGACGAGCGCGGGGCGCAAGGCCGCAGGACGCAGGACGAGCACGTCTCGTCACTCCGCCGGCCGAGTTGGGATACAGGGTGACCTGACCGAGGCTGTGCCGCGGCCGGCGGCCCGCTCCTGTCACGAGCCGGCCGGCGGGCGGCTCACTCCTCCCTCACGGGCCGGCCGGCGGGCCGCGCGGCGCCATCGGCTGTGTCCGCTGGGGATCGCCGGTGGCGCGGCGTCCCGAGTGCCCCTGGGGAGCACCGCTGACGGTGTGACGGCCCGCCGGGGCCGGAGAGGCCTGCCGACGGCCCCCCGCGCGGTCCGCGCCGCCGGCCGCTCCTCACGCCGCCATAATTGCCCGTGTTGCCTGTTTGCAGTCGCTTTCTCCGGAGCCGGCCAGGCGGCCGGTCGACAAAGGTCGATTGATTTCGGGCCGTCATGGCGCCGGTGCCGGGGCGGCGTTTTTGCGGCCGGTGCCGAGCGTGGCGTCATCGGGCCCCCGCCGGGCGGCGATGGCGCTCCGATTGCAGCCGATTTGTTCTCGGCGCGGGCGGGCTCAGCTCGGGTTGCGCCGGCCTTAATTGGACCTATTGTGGGGGCCGGCGGCCGGCCCGTCCCGGGCGCTCGGCCCGCCCGACGGCCGCGATAAGGCACCGACCGGCCGCCGGGGGCGTCCCCCGCCGCCGCCGCCGCCGGCCCGCATCGGGGCCGGTGTCGCCGGCCGCGGCCCGCACCTCGCCCGTCGGGACGGAGAGCTCAGCTTCCGCTCACTGGACGGGGAACGGTGAGCGGTGCGTGCTCGGCTCACGCTTGGTGCAGGCGCCACTTGCGTTTTGCAAAACTGGCGAAGTAAATCTGGGATTATGTCTGCTTAGACGTCATTAGCTGGCAAACTTGTTTTGGGGTGCTCTTGCTTTTCGGGAAGCTGTTCTGATTAAAATTGCCCCAGGCCTTCGCATGTTGTCATGTTCCGCTTGGAAAATGAGGTATGAGCCAATGAAAAAATAAAAAATCAGAACTCTGTTGCTTGAGTAGTCGTAACATGTTTCATTACCGTCATCATTTTTGCCTTTCCAAGCCAGTACAGTGTGGCTTTTGTTTACCTAAGCCACACCATTAGGTACGCCTGATTGGGTGGTCGCTCATCACGGTCAGCTGGTCACTGCCGAAGACCGGCCGAGCTCGGTGACAGCAAAACCCGGCCGAATCCGTTGCCAAAAGTTGGATAAACGATGTCAGCGGCGCCGCGCTGACATCTGCCTGTCATCTGGACAAGCTCACGCCGGCGGCTCCGGTGACGCGGAGGCGGAGACCGTCAGCTGGCCGGCAGGGTGACACTGGCACGGCTGGGTGTGTAGCTCCCGCGGTCGGCGGGGTGACACTGGCACGGCTGGGTTTGTGTAGCTTCCCGCGTCGGCGGGTGAACACTGGGCACGGCTGGGTTGTTTAGCTCCACAGGGTCGGGGGGTGACGCTCGGGCCGCTGGGTGTGTCGCCAGGTCTCTGCGCAACCCGCTGAACGTCGTCACTGGCAGACCGCTGTCGGACTGACGTCAGTATTGGGCTGTGAAAGCCGCGACGAATAGCGTGGTGGTATAAGGCTGGTCGCAGTCAAGGATTGCATTGGCAAGTTTTGTACGAAACACGCTCCCCAAAATGTGATGCTCAAAACATTTTAGGGCGGTTGAATCGCTGTGAGAAGCTGCGGGAAAAATGCGTATCGCGCCTGACAGGACACGCGCACACGCACGCAGGTCTGCGCTGTCGGGTTCGTCGCCCACGTGCACGCGTACCGGCCGGCGCCAGCGGCCGGGCGGGGCCTCAGCGGTGGGCGTCACTAGTAGCCCCAGCTGCGAAAGCAGCTCAGCGGCGCTGTTCGGTCCAGGCTCGGCACCGGCGGGGCAGTTACCTCCGCTAACGGCCTGTGCGAGGCGGCCCTAAAAGCGGTCCGATCACGCCGGCCGGGTCGCTGATGGACTCAAAACA
The DNA here is from genome assembly GCF_011947565.3 of Pollicipes pollicipes. Classification (NCBI taxonomy): domain Eukaryota; kingdom Metazoa; phylum Arthropoda; class Thecostraca; order Pollicipedomorpha; family Pollicipedidae; genus Pollicipes; species Pollicipes pollicipes. The sequence goes on from NW_023596746.1 coordinate 19,362,458, forward strand.
GGGGCCGTCCGGCGCGGCCGAGCGACCGGCCGACCGTGGGAAGAACCGGTCGACATGAGGACACGCCATGGCACAAACGACGGCCGCAGACGCTGGCCGCACGTTAGGTGCGGTGTGGCTGCTCCCGTCTGACGGCCGCACAGGTTGGCGACACGTTAGGTGCGGTGTGGCTGCTCATGTCTGACGGCCGCACAGGCTGGCGACGCGCTAGGTGCGGTGTAGCTGCTCATGTCTGACGGCCGCACAGGCTGGCGACACGTTAGATGCGGCGTGGCTGCTCATGTCTGTCGGCCGCACAGGCTGGCCACACGTTCGGTGCGGTGTAGCTGCTCATGTCTGATGACCGCACAGGCTTGCGACACGTTAGGTGTGATGTGGCTGCTCATGTATGACGGCCGCACAGGCTGCCGACACGTTAGGTGCGGTGTAGCTGCTCATGTCTGACGGCCGCACAGGCTGGCCACACATTAGATGCGGTGTGGCTGCTCATGTCTGACGGCCGCACAGGCTGGCGACGCGTTAGGTGCGGTGTGGCTGCTCATGTCTGACGGCCGCACAGGCTGGCCACACGTTAGGTGCGGTGTGGCTGCTCATGTGTGACGGCTGCTCAGGGTGGCGACACGTTAGGTGCGGTGTGGCTGCTCATGTCTGACGGCCGCACTGGCTGGCGACATGTTCGGTGCGGTGTGGCTGCTCATGTCTGACGGCCGCACTGGCTGGCGACACTTTAGGTGTGATGTGGCTGCTCCCATCTGACGGCCGCACAAGCTGGCGACACGTTAGGTGTGATGTGGCTGCTCATGTCTGACGGCCGCACTGGCTGCCGACACGTTAGGTGCGGTGTAGCTGCTCCCGTCTGACGGCCGCTCAGGCTGGCGACACGTTAGGTGCGGTGTGGCTGCTCCCGTCTGACGGCCGCTCAGGCTGGCCACATGTTAGGTGCGGTGTAGCTGCTCACGTTCTGACTCTCCGCGGCAATGTGGGGCAGTTTTAGAAATGAACCTCTATTGATTTGGTGAATCGCAAATTGGCCTGCGGTGTTAAAAACTGCTGGAGCATCGAGTTCGCGTGCAACTTTTTCGATCGCATGGCAGCGGGACCCAATACAAAGAAGTGATCGCAAAGAACTGTATCGCTCTTTCTTTAAAAATCCCCACGAGTTTGATTGCGCCACTGAGTGCGGACCCAAGATGGCATATGCCGCACCTGCCCAAGCCCCTAGTATGGGGCGTTTTATGTGGCGTTGTACTGGCCTGGAGCGTGCTGAAGTGTGGGCAGATCTGTCTGTGACTGTACTGTCTGGGTGTTACCTGTCTGGAGTCGTACTGCCTTCGCCTGTGCCTGCGTGGAGCCGCTTTGTCTGCGCCTGCACCTACCTCTCTGTGCCTGTACTGCCTGGGTATAAGCTGTCTGCATGTGTATCTGTCTGGAACCCTACAGCTAAGGTGTTAGCTGTCTGTAGCCGCTGCGTCTGGCGCTGGTTTGAGCTGTGCTGGCCGCAGCCACGGCTGGATGGTCCCGTGTGTGCTGTGCTGGCCGCGGCCGTGGCTGGCTGGTCCTGCGCGTGCTGCGCTGGCCGCAGCCATGGTTGGCTGGTCCCGTGTGTGCTGTGCTGGTCGCAGCCATGGCTGGCTGGTCCCGTGTGTGCTGTGATGGTCGCAGCCGTGGCTGGCTGGTCTTGTGTGTGCTGTGCTGGTCGCAGCCGTGGCTGGCTGGTCTCATGTGTGCTGTGTTGGACGCCGTTGTCGGCCGCTGGTCTTGTGTGAGCTGTGCTGGTCGCAGCCGTGGCTGGCTGCATGGCTGACCTGGCAGCAGGCCCGCTGTCGGCCGCCGGCCATTGTTTCTGCCGCCGCTGGCTGTGGCGGACGACGCCGGTGCCGTATCATGCGGTCTGGGGTCTGAGGGGGGGGGGGGGAGGGGGAGGTTACCACACGCCGCCCGAGGCCTCGCCGTCATGTCCAGTCGGCTGACCCCTGCGTGCTGTTTGCTTGTGCCGCAGGTCTGAGCACGCACGACTACCTCGCCACAATGTCGGCGCTGGGTCAGAGGTCGCTGACCGAGTACCCAGGCGCCCCCAGCCTGGTCGGCTCCGACTTCTCGCTCAATCTGGACGGTGAGTCGATTGCTCCCCCCGACACCACTAAAGCGCCTGCTGCGGGAGACAGCGCCCCGCGTGACCACGTTGAGAGGCGTGTGCGTGACGGGTAGCGTCACGTCACGTCACGTCGCGTTACGTCACGTCGCATCACATTCGGACAGGATGTCGACATTGCAGGGGTTGTCGCGCCGTGCGCTCGGCCATCTTTGTGCTAATGTTTGGTCGAGACAGCGTTCACCACTTTCGCGACCGACAGGTCTTAACATCCAATAGGCACCTTGCACGGGCTGTGATGCCTGGCGTAGTCACCTCCCGTTCGTGTCCTTCGCGGAGAGCTCCACCTCGCGCGCAACCTGGCTGAGATATTACTGGGCGCTCAGTGGCCATGGGGGCTGATGACACTGACGTCAAACGTGGTACCTGTCAGAGATAGGAATTAGTCTCCGCTTTTATTGGCACCCTTCGCTAAAGCCCGTTGCAGGTCTGATAAACTTTTTTGTTTCCTGGATCAAGTGCATTTTTGCTAACGCTCATGGTCTTTCATGCACGGTCTACATTGTTCCAAGTATGCTTACATTGATCAGACTGCCACTGTTTCTGCCTGTTACAAGAGATCTTGCGATACGAGTGCAACACCGCTGACAACGTTCCGGTCTCTGAAGGCGGATGCCCTCACAACGCGGCTCCCTGGTGGGCCTCTGGGGCTTATGTTTTGCCGCGCCGTTGTCCCGGTATCAGGCCATTTTCGTCCCGTTGGGGCCGAATGGTCGGGTTCGCAGTCGTTGGCCCGCTAAGACATATTGTCTTGTTCACACATGGTGAGGGGCAGCGTCCTCCGGTTTTCCTCTCACGTTCTCCTCGTTTCCGTGTTTGGACGCCGACGTATGCCGGACCGGAGAGGACCATCTGAAAATTGCCGCGATTTAACAGGAATTCAAGCGCATTTTACGAGACGCCAGAATGTGGGTCCACGCTATATAAGGGACGGTCTCCCCTGTGCTTGTTCGCTTTTTTCTGGTAGAGCGTTATCACCATCCCAGCCGGCACTTCCCGGCGAGGAATGCCATTCTGTGATGCATAATTCATTTGTTTGCCCTGCTAGGGACGACACCGACTCCTAGCTGATGGCGATGGCCTGGCAGCGCGCAAGGTTTTGTTTTAATCTAGTGGTTTTGTTGCTTTCTCAGTGGGCCAGGTTTGCGTGAAAAAACACGATGCATTTAGTTTGATGTTGAGCCTATTAGTTTCGGTCTTTGACGATGATCCGACCAGCGTTTAATAACGTGCACCCTGCGTAGCTCCGATCGACTTTGCTCTTATGCTAGCCATTTGAGAAGTTTTGCTGATAGAAATCGGACAGTGGTTCTCTATTGATACCGTGTGATTTCCTCATTTCTTCAGCAAACGTACTTCCTAACACATACTTTAAAAGATCTGGAGAAACTATTACATCTACAGCACTTGTGGGCGCGCTTCTAGGCGGCAACGAAAGAACCTATTAAAATACGGAGATGCGGCACACTGGATTACGTGGTTCATCCATCCCTGGAGAACACGGCTGCTAACCGGACCGTTCGTCCATCCCTGGAGAACACGGTTGCGAACCTGACCGTTGCGCCATCTCAGTGGCGGCTGCACCCGGCCAAATCAGGCTTGTGGTCGTTAACACCAAATGATGTTGTATGAGCTATTGGCAAAGTCGTTCCCACTCCGTCTAAAATGTGAGGTGTGTTGGTGTTCCAAGTCATGGGCGAAGTAAGTTGTTGGGTCGCTGGTGTGATAATTTGGTTGCATTGTCATGTACTGTTAACTGCTGTGAGGCGATTAAATCGTTTGCTTTGTTGTTTATGTAGCCATAACCAGCATCTTTGTCGTCATTGGGAAATGTACTTCGTGCATCATCTCATTTCCCAGCTCCCAGGCTCATGATGGAATAAGAGAGATCCGCTGGGTTATTTCGGGAGTCATTTGGCACAGATGCCTTCACCACCTGTTTCAGCGTTCAGAAGGGAAGACATTAAGCTTGTTTGGGACATTTGAGAGGCCAGTGATTGCAACATCTAGGTCATCCAGCCGCCCGTGTGTTCGTCTCTCTCCCTCCCCTACCCTTCCCTCCCTCGCGAACTCTTTCTTTACAGGTCTCAGCATCTCCCCTTTCCTGGCCGCTGCACCGCGGACCAGAAGTTTACCCGGTCACATGCCCACGCCACTTGCGAGCGTTCAGCGCGCAAAAAGCCGCGCAGTCCGCCGTGGCCTGCGATGCTGTATGATTGAAGAAGACGTATGCCGTTTTTACCGGGTCGTCACAATGGCCGGGCGCGGGCCGCGGCGCCGCCGGTCCCCGGATTAGCGCTGCCAGCTGACCCGCCGGCCGACCCCTGATATGATTTAGGCGGTGCGCTCGGGCGACCGGGCCTAATCCGGCGAGCGGCGGCCGGCGGCGGCTCGGGCGACGCGCGGATGACGGGCGGGGGCGCGCGGACGGAGGCCGGCGCCGCCCGCGCCGCCTCCGCCGCCCGCCGCCGCCGCCGCCGCCGGGAGCTGGGTGGTGTCGGAGCCCACCGGCGCCGGTTCGGCCGGCGGCCGCTAAGTGGAGCCAATCGGTCGGCGTGGGTCGGCTGGCCTCGGTCTGGGAGTGACTGCCGGTGACGTGGTGGCACGGCAGCGGGAGCAGGTTGGGCCGCGGCGCGTCCGCGTCACTTCTCTACCGGTACCCCGAGTTGAATGTCTGCCCGCCGCTCCCCCCCCCCTCTCCCTCCCACCTCCCACCTCCATCCCTACGCCGAACGGATATCCTGTGTCTTATGTTGGAGCCCCGCTGGTGTCCGACATTGTGCGATGGTGCTATGCCGGTGCCATGTGTTGTTTGCCTGCCCCGCGCGACGGCTGGAGGCTGGCGGCACCTGGTCGGGGCTTGATCGTAACTGGGCGTGTCGCGCTGCTCGCAGGGTCACGCCTGTCGCTGAGCCCGCGGCACGGCCGCAAGAGGCCGCTCTCCTCCACGTTCTCCGACTCGTTCGACCTCAGCTCGATGATCCGGTTCTCGCCAAACTCGCTCGTCCCACTGCCCGTGATGAACGGCTCGCGCTGCTCGTCGGCCAGCGGCAGCTACGGACATCTGTCGGCAGGTGGGTCAACTAACGCGCCCGGGCGGAGGGCGGGTGCAAATCACCGGTGTTTTCAACAGAGATAGCGAACGGCCTCGCGGTGATAGGCAGACACGGCATGAAATATGCATCGAGCCGTCGCCGCGCGCGCCGACTGCACCGCGTATGCAGCGGCCGCGCAGCGCGCACAAAGCTGACGGGGCCGGGCCGAACCCGGTGTCGCCGGCAGCCGGCGAGGGCGCGGGGCCGGACCGCCGCCGCCGCCGCCGTCATCCGAACACGACCGCCTCCGAGTGTCGGCCGTCACACCGCTCAGCGGGGTACACGGCGCTAATTCTCTGCACGGCGTCTCAATGCCACGACCGCTGACGGGAGATACGTTGGCGCGGGGAGCGGTCAGTGAGCAGGCGCGGACCCCGCCGGCGAGCCGTGGATGATCGCGCTCGCGGGCGGCGGTCAGAGCGGCGGCCTCGACCGCGCCGGCTCGCCCACCGCTCTGATCGGCCGTGACGTATTCCGAAACGGGCGCTCCTTATTAAACTGTCAGCGCGGCGACGGCCGTATAATTGGAGCGGCGTCGCTGCCTGTTGTGACAGCGGCCGTTACCCGGCGGCCTGGTATCGTCGTCACATCTTGGACGTGCATTCCGGTGCCGCCCGCACCGCACTGGGAGCGACGCGACGCGACCGGCCGGCGCGCGCCGACACGCGGATAAATGGCGCGCCGGAGGACGGCACGTGATCTGTGTCCTGGGACGGGGCGGCGACGGACGGCGGTCACGTGATGTGTGCCCGGGGGCGGATCGGCGACGGACGGCGGTCATGCCGTGATCGGACTCGCGATGGCGGGAGGCCGGACAGAGCCACTGCCGCCGGAGTCCGGAGGAGGCGCGCCCGTCAGCCTCCGACCCGGCCCAGGTCGTGTGACCCGTCCGCCGCGCGGTCGTTGGTGTTGATTTTTCTGTCCGCCTGCCGACCTGGCCACAGGAGCGGTCCAGAACGCGTGACCCGCCGCTCTCGCCTGGGGGCTGGTTGGCGGACTCGCCGACGGTGGCGCCATCAGCGACGGCGGCGGGCGGCCGCACCAGCGACACGGCCATAAATCAGTTACGCGGCTCAGTTGTGTTACGGCGTAATCGGTGCCCATCGCTGGATTACAGGCTGGCCAGTCACCAGCGCGCGGGGACGTCGTGGCCGATCGACTGGCCGATGTCGTGTTCAGCGGTGGAGCGGCGGCCGGAACCGCCGGCGGCGCTCTGCTCGCGCAGCGGCGGCTCGACACCCGCGGCGCTCTGCTCACACTACGGCGGCCCGACACCCGCGGCGTCTGCTCACACTGCGGCGGCTCGACATCCGCGGCGCTCTGCTCGCACTATGGCGGCTCGACACCCGCGGCGCTCTGCTCACACTGCGGCGGTCCGACACCCGCGGCGTCTGCCCACACTACGGCGGCTCGACACCCGCGGCGTCTGCTCACACTGCGGCGGCTCGACATCCGCGGCGCTCTGCTCACACTACGGCGGCTCGACACCGCCAACCGCTTCCCGCGCCGTTTAGATGCGGTGCTGATTGGAAGGCGGCACCTGTGAATTAGATGCACGGGAGGAGATAATTGGCATGCGGGCGAACACCGCTGTCACTTGATGAATGGCTGCAGGACAGAACTGCTCTGGATGTCGCTCTCACTTCGATGCATCGCGTGATGCCAGTTGGCGCGCTGGAGCGGCTTCATGACGGCTAGATTGAGCCGTCATCCGAGACAGGCGGCGCGGATTGGCGGCCGTTGCGTGACGGCGTCTCCGGCTGAGCCGCTGACAACGGGAGCTGGTGCCGACGGCAGCTCGTTTGAGGGCTGGTCACCGGTAGCCCGGGAGCGCACACCACCGCCACTGAGGCATCTGTACATGGAGGGCTTATGATGCAGGGACAGAACGCAGTGCGGACAGCAGAAGGTGTGATGGAGAGTGGGAAGCCTCGGAAGTCGTTCTTTAAAATGTTTGCCAGTTTGAATCAGGGTGCATCCGGCACACACCTGTTTTGGATCGGTTCCATCGGGGCATGGCGCCGCAGCTCTGTCGGGTTTGTGCCGGGCCTGTTGTGGCACACATCTGCATCTCTGGGCCTCGGGCCGTTTGGCCGCGTGTGTTTGACCCTGCTGCAAGGTCAGCCGGGCTCTTGTGACCGCGGTCGGGGCCGGGGGGACGGCGGGCTGTTACATTATACCCGAAAGCAAGCTACATAGCGTGTTCGTGTGAACCGATGTGCCATTCTAATAGACACGTGCGGAACATGTGCCATTCTCAAAGTACCGCACGCGGACGAAACTAGTCATGAGCTATGACGTCATGATGAGCTATGACGTCATCCAAGTCATGATCTTTCGGAGCAGTGCATTGATCGATGCGCTGTGCTCGACCTTGACTAGCGATCACGTCATCTAACGTATGACACCATGCATCTGAACCCCAGACCGAGGTTCACGCCACCGACGTCAGGCCCCTGAGCGCGCCCGCCCCACTCACCGTAATCCCCTGCTGCGCCCCCAGGCACGGCGGGCGCCATCAGCCCGGCGCTGGGCATGCACCCGGGCATGCCGCCGGCCCACCTGCAGCAGCTGCAGGCGCACCTGATGTCGCGAGGCTCGCCGTACCTGGCCGCTCAGGCGCACTCGGCCTCACTGCTGCCGGCGGCGGCGGCGGCGGCGGCGGCAGCGGCGGCGGCCGCGGCGCATGGCCAGCACCCCCTGTTCGGCATGCCGCCCTACACGGGCCTCACGCTCGACAGGAAGGAGGTAGGTGGCCGACGGTGGACTGCGAGCGCCGGTGATTGCTGGCGGCTGCTCCCGTTCGGGCGGCGGACTTTCCGGTGTTTGCATCCCACAGCGGCCTGTCTGCGATGGGTAGGACTTGTCAGACAGTGATGGTGTCGGAGCGGCCGTGACGTCGGCTGGCTGACCGGTGCCGATATGGGCTCGCATTACGAGCGGCGCTCTGATCTGCCGCCTCCCAGCGTTGTGTAATCGGCGGCCGGGCGGGCCCTGATCGGGGCCTGGATCAGGCCCGCGGCGCCAGCCGACCTCGCCGTCTCGCTGCGCCCGGCCAGCCCCGCCTCGGCCGGCGAGCAGCGGCCGCCGCCGCGGAGGCGTGAGATGCGGGCAGGCCGGACGACCGCGCGCACCGGCCGCTGACGAAACACGGTCCGGCCAGGCGCGGGCCTGGTGGCTGAGCTGTTCCAGATTCATGCTCGGCTCTGGACGGCTGCGAAGCTGAGTTTTGGGGTCAGAAGGAGGTGGGGTGGGGATCGAGACGATCGTCTGCGTTGGCGTCCAATCAGGTGTCTGGCAACCGAGCGATCTCTATACCCGACTTAGAGGAAACCGCGCGCCTGGTCGTGCCCATGCAGACGGCTGGTCATTATTGTCGCCCGACGAGGTTTTGAAGGGGACGTGGATTAATATCAACTCAAGCATTTTCCGTTTTGTTAGCCTAGCGCGTAAGTCATTACCGTCAAACACACTTGTCAGCAAGCGACATCTCCTGGCGTAGCTCGTCATCCTGGCGTAGCTCGTCCCAGCCGGGTCATTTTTCACCCCGGCTGATACGAAATCAGCACCACGAAATGAGCTGGCTGGCTGGCGGGCGGCGGCCTACCCTCGGGCCGCCGCAGCCAGGGCGGCCTGGCTAAATCTGTCACCTGCCGCGCCCGCCCTGCGGTGCGTCTCCTTCTGCGGTGCCCCGCCCGGCCTTGGCCGTGTATCCGCCCTTGCGGCCGGCCGCGCCACGCCAGTGACACATCCGCGCCTCTCATTGACTATTCATACACTGTTTACGCGAGTCGCGCACCATCGATCACCATCACTCGCGGATTTCGTAAATATTTCTGGCTAATTAATCTGTAACTGGGGCCGGGGGGCGCCGCCGCCGCCGCCGCCGGCGCGTCCGGTCGGCGCGTCGGCGCGTCGGCGCGGCGCGCGCCCGTCACCGGCGCGTTTAGAACCGCCCGGGGTGTGGCCGGCCGCCGGGGGCGTACCGTCCGACACGCCAATTACCGGCGTCGACGCGGCCGGCGCGGCGGTGCGCTCAGTATGCGGCGGCACGGCCGGCCTGCCGATCGGGCCGGCGGCGGCGGCGGCGCTGGCGCGGGCAGGCTGAGGCGTCGGCACCTGCGGCTGATGACCGGGACGCCAGCGGGAATAACCCGGGCTGCCTGACGGCTGGCCGGGAGATCCCTGCGCTGTGTGGGTTTGTTCTGGGTGGAAGCGGAGTAAACTAGATGGCACCCCTCTCGTCGAGTGGTATGCGACATTTCCCACCCGCCGATTGGGCTGGGCGTAATGGGTACCGACTACCGGTCCCTCCCGCCAGCTATAGTCGGACTGGCCAGCCCCAAACCCGCTTACGTAGTTGGAGCGTCTTTCCATTAAAAAAGCGTTAGTAGGTAGCTGTACAGGCCTGTCATTAATCGGGCGTTCTGTTAAGCCGCTTACACTGCCGGACTGACATGTAGTGCCCGTCTGACAGAAAACAGCGCAAATGCATTGCAAATTACGACCATCCCTGAAACGACCCGCTCAGCTATCTCAGTGAGCCTTGTCGTTTGTTTATACGTACATCTGCACCTTTCCATGACGGCGTCCTCTTTAGGCCACGTCCTCTTTACGTCCTCTTGACGGTCAGCTGTCGTCATCTGGGCCGATTAGGCGGTCTGTTGACGCCGCCAGCAGTGGCAGCGCAGCCGACGCCGCCGGGACATGTTTGCGATAAACACGGGTCACGCCGGGCGGCCGGGCAAGCGGGGCGGCGCGAGCGCGCCTCTGCAGCGCGCCCAGGCCGGCGGGACCCGCCCGCGGCAGGGGGCCGTCATGGGTGCCGACGCCGCAGAGCTGGACCATGTCCTGTGTATGTGGGCGGATATCGCCGAAGATTAACCGGTGCAACCGGGCTTGCATGCCGCGTGGTGTCGTGGCGACGACCGTCAACCCCGGATCGAATTTCTGAATAACGGGAGACGTTGATCGCGTGATGACGCGCCTCGCTCTTCGCTTCGGGGGTATGTTACGCCTCGTGGCGTTTGTCGTGCGGAGCGGCACAGCCGCGGGTGCCATTTGACATCAGTGGTCGGCGTGTTAAATCAAACCAAAGTCATCGTCGAATCAAATAAGGGCCATGGAATGATGAGCAAACCTACTAGTCAACTGGCTTGGACAGTAAACTGCAGACGGTTGATGTGGACCAGAAAGAACACGCCAGATATGGGCATCGATCGAGCATTGCACTGACCATGCGGACCCCCGACTCTGTCCTGACATGAGCGGCTCAATGTGTCTCCCCCCTGTCTGAGCGACCTCCGTCGCTCTCCCGACAGAAGCGGTTCAATGTGCCTCCCCCTGTCTGAGTGACCTCCGTCGTTCTCCCGACAGAAGCGGCTCAATGTGCCTCCCCCCCCTGTCTGAGCGACCTCCGTCGCTCTCCCGACAGAAGTTGCTCAATGTGTCTCCCCTCTGTCTTAGTGACCTCCGTCGCTCTCCCGACAGAAGCGACTCAATGTGCCTCCCCCTGTCTGAGTGACCTCCGTCGCTCTCCCGACGGAAACGCCTCAATGTGTTTCCCCCACTGTCTGAGTGACCTCGCTGACTCCGTCTCTGTCTCCCGCCGACAGGAACGGCCCAGTGTGTCTCCCCCACTGTCTGAGTGACCTCGCTGACTCCGTCGCTGTCTCCCTCCGACAGGAGCGGCCCAGTGTGTCTCCCCCACTGACAGTGACTCCCGGCCAAAGCCGCCCGGGACGTCTCCCCACGGACGGCACGCGCTGACCCCGCCTCTGTCTCGCCTTCGCCAGGAGCAGCCCAAGGTGTCTCCGGACACGTCGACGCAGGAGGGCGCGTCCCGCGGCGTGACGGTGAAGCGGGAGGTGAGCTCGACCAGCGGCGCCACGCCGGAGCGGACCGACGACGAGCCGCCCGAGGACTTCATCGTCACACACTGCGACTGGGAGGACTGCGGACGCGACTACGACCTGCAGGCCGACCTCGTCAAGGTGAGGACAACAGGGACCTGCTGGCCCATCTCGTCAAGGTGAGGACAACAGCGTCCTGCTGGCCGACCTTGTCAAGGTTAGAACACCAGCGTCCTGCTGGTCGACCTGGTCAGGGTGAGGACACCAGCGTCCTGCTGGCCGACCTCGTCAAGGTGAGGACAACAGCGACCTGCTGGCCGACCTTGTCAAGATGAGGACAACAGCGACCTGATGGCCGACCTTGTCAAGGTGAGGACAACAGCGTCCTGCTGGCCGACCTGGTCAAGGTGAGGACGACAGCGATCTGCTGGCCGACCTCGTCGAGGTGAGGACAACAGCGACCTGCTGGCCGACCTTGTCAAGGTGAGGACAACAGGGACCTGTGGGCCGACCTTGTCCAGGTGAGATCTGCCAACCGCTTGAGAGGCGGATGTGGTACAGGCGGATATTCCTGGGGTTGGAACGCGGCGAATGCGTGACGGGGCGGAAATCGTGGGGGAGATCGTGGCGGAGATCGCGGCGCCCTAACAATAACGGAGACCCCGAAAACCCTCCACTCTCGCTATATGGACTCAAATCCCACAATAGCCTGGCCAGTCGGGAGCGAGGGGTTGAAGCCACTGGGAGCAGGGACGTCGCCGGGATGAAACGCCCGGGATGGCAAGTCGTTGCTCAAGTGGTGGAAACCGCTAGGTTGGGAAGCTGAATTGTGGACAAGGTAGGATCGTCGCTGGCGCCAAGGGACATCGCGGGTTTAAGAGGAATAGTATCTGCCCCTCCCCCCTAGCTACGTTTCTGGGCCCGGGAGCTTTGCGTGCGAGGGCGGACGACCAATGAGCGAGCTCATACCACCGCATCCGACGATGCTCCTCAAGATGGCGGCTCCACTTCCGATCTTGACCGCACCATTTGGTTGGGACGCCGTCTCCCGGGTCGCCAGCCGCCTCAGCGCTGCGGGACGGCCCTCCTGCCGGCGGTCGGACTGGCGAGGGCGCAGGCGGGGTGCAGAGCACGGCCGATAACGCCACTCAGGTGGCACCCGAGCCGCGCGCCTGCCGGCCAGATGCCTATCGCGAAATCCTTTAAGTGCCTTGTCCCGCGTCGCCGAGAGCTATTCCGGTTTCGTATTCAGGTGCGCGGCTAATCAACGACTGCCGGGCCCGAGCGGCTATGAATGGCCGGCGGCGTGGGCGCGCGGGAGCCGCGCGACGCCTCACACCCTGCTCCGACATGGAGAAGCACTTGCCGAGAGTGTATCCAGGAGGCCAGTGCCAGGCTGCCTGCTGCTGAGCTGCGGGCCCAGCTGAGCTGCGGGCTGCAGGCCCTCCGGTGCAAGGGTGGCCGGTAGCGGTCGAGCAGCGGCCGTTCCGGACGGCGGCCATGTTTCCCCCGCCGCGCCGGAGCGATGTGTATCGGGCGCCGCCCGCGCCGCGCCGCGATTGTCGAGCCGCCCGCCGCGAACGCCGCGGTGCGGGCCGTCCTCCAGTTCGGCGCGGCTCCGTCTTCCGGGCGCACGTGGCGGCGGCTCTGGCTTCGGCTGCGGGTCCGGCGCCACCCGATCTGATCCGATCCGATCCGATCCGATCCGAGATCCGATCCGGTTTGATCCAATGTCGGCGCCGACTACGGCCGCGGACCGGCGGCGGCTTGCGGCCGGTCATCCGTCACTGTCCACTTGCTGGACCGCCGAGCCGGCCGGCTGGCCGCGGTGGCATGCAGCGCACCCGGCAGCGGCGGCCGCGGCCGACCGTCCGCCGCCACCGGCCCTGCACGTCGCGGGGAGGACGCTGACGTCGCCCGAGTGTCGGCGCGACCGACTCTGCCGCCTGGTGCCGCTACGACCGCCCCGGAGCGACGGCACAGCCGCCAACGCCGCCACCGCCCTCTGCGTGTCGGCGCGGACCAACCACGGCCGCGACCGCCGCCGGACGGGTGTCAGCACGCCATCCAGCGCCGCCGAACGGGTGTCGGCGCGGCCGCCGCCGCCGCCGCGTTTTGTCATTTTGAAAGTTTTGATCACAACAATCGGGCCGCCGGCCGGTAAAAAGGCGACCGACCGGACCGTGCTTGCGATCCCATCATCGGGGTCGCTCCGACGCGGCCGCCCAAAAACGGCCGCGCGCCGGCCGCGGCGCCCGCAAAAACAATCACGCCCTGCGAATAATGATTTGCGTTTGTAAATGGGGTGACGGCGGGGTGCCGCGCGCCCTGCCCGGCCGCCGGCCCATCTACAGCTCCATTACTGTGAGCCGCGCGAGGGCCCGGTCGCCGATTTTCACGGGTGGTTAGGATGGCCGACGGCTCTGCAGCCGGCACGCTCCGTGGGCCTGCCGTCCACCGCGGCCGTTGTGCGCTGTGGCTACTGAGGTTCGCCCCGCGCGGCGTTTCGACCCGGCGCTTCACTACGGTGTTGTTGGATTTCCGTCTTTCGGACGTGCGCTCGCTGTATTTGGTTACTCCGTGCCGAGATAGGAATGCACGGCCAGTTTGAGGCGCGCGACTGGCGCTGGCTACTGTGCATGTGCCTTGCCGCGCTGAGGCGTTCGATTCGTATGCGTCCCGGGCCACACAACAGGAAGAGCCTTGAGGCTCGTCCGTGAGTGGGGTGCTGCGTGCATGGGGGCTGATTTGCGCGCCAGACAGGTGCAGATCATTTTTAGATAGGCGGCGCACCGTTCCAACAGACGGGTTCGATCCAACTTGGTATGTTCTGTCACGCTGTCATTGAGGATAAAGAAAAGTTCGCGCTGTATTTGGCCGCCGAAAATTGTTGGCAAAATGTAAAATGTTGACATTCGTTCCACTTTCGACCTGGCATGCCTCCATCTCACGATTTGAACTTCACGCTGACAGCAGCGCCATCTTATTAATGGTTTCCGTTTCCGTTTAAGATATCACATCCGTCTTCTCTCAGACGGCACGCTATTGCCAAATTTGGTAACGACACGTCACTTCGTCTTTTACATGTGACGCCACCGTCACATTTAAAACATTACGTCCCTATCACATCTCAAGCGGCATATCACCGTTTATATCAAGACTATTGTCACGTTTAAAACGCTCCATCACCGTCACATTTCAAACGTCACGCCAGCATCTCATATTGAACGTTACGCCACCGTCTCATTTCAAACGTAACCCTCGCTTTGCATTTCCAACGTCACGCCACCGTCACATTCTGGAGGTGGGGCCCGGCTGGTGTGGCCGATGCGCCGCACCACCGGCGTGCGCCGCAGGGCGTGCGGTGCGTGCCGGCGTGACGGGCCGTGCAGCGGCTCGCTCGGTGCGCGGCTGTCAGGCAGGTCCCGCCTGCCTGCCCCCGCCGGGCCGGCCTCATCAGATACGGCTCCAGTGCAGGCCCACGCACACCCGGCCCGCCGCCGGCCGCCGAATCCAGACGCCGGAGCGGCGGAGGGGGGGGAGGGGGGGGGGGGCGTTACGCTCCAGACCCTGGGTCCGCGCGGTATGAGCTGTGACTGCGCATGATGTGGTCACTGAAACGTCGTTATGGTGATACCCGGGATCAACGGTGCAGTTTACTATTTGATTGAGGGTCTCAGCTCCCTTCCACGGCTTTGAGAGGAAAAGTGGGTCAAATTCTAGTAGGAACCCATTTCTGTTTATTCTCGATGGGGCGGAGAAGGTTCGGCTATTTCCCCTGCCTATTCCCCAGCTTTTTTTTGCGAAACTGCGTCGCTGCTACGGGTCTAGCTCATGGCTGGCGACTGTCGGAGCTGCCGGCTCTGGCGACTGTCGGAGCTGTCTGGTTTGTGTGTCTCCTCTCACCCCCGCAGCAAATAATTTCGATAGCGTGCACACTGACGTGACCAAATAGACTGATGTGTGTGTGTGTGCGTGCGTACGTGCGTACGTGCGTGCGTGCGTGCGTGCGTGCGTGCGTGCGTGCGCGTGTGCGTTTACGTGTGCGTGTGCGTGTGCGTTTGAACCAATGCGTCGCACTGCCAGAGGAGACTACGCACTAGTTGCCACGTCACCCGCGCTCAGTCGCCCGTCCTTGATCCACAGCACGTCAACAACGACCACATATCGGCCAACAAGAAGTCGTTCAGCTGCCGCTGGAAGGACTGCCCCCGGGAACAGAAGCCGTTCAAGGCCCAGTACATGCTGGTCGTCCACGTGCGCACCCACACAGGCGACAAGCCCAACAAGTGCTCGGTGAGAATTATCTCCACTGTTTGCTGTGATTTGCATGCATTGAAGAGGAAGGCGATGGGCAAGCGCCTTGCGTAGTCGTATGGGTTCTGGGTCCAAGCATGCGCTCCGTCGGCCAATACTCAAATCGCGTGTCATACGGTATATTACATTTTATGGCGTGTGCTCCTGTTCCACTGAAAACTTAACTTTATCTCGTTTAACGTGACAACGTGCTCACTACTTGCACTGAAAGCTGCCTCTGCGCTGCACTGCCGAGCGATATGATGCGGCGACAGTTGGGTTAGTCGGCCCGGACGGGTACCGTGCCTCGCCTTAATGTTGGGCTGGTCTGCGCGGGCCGGTACCGTACCTCGCCATAATCCGCCGTGGTCCCTGCCGAGGTCATCTCACAGCCTTACCTCAGACCGGGGAGTCGGGGTCCCTGCCGAGGTCAGCTCACAGCCTCATCTCAAACCGGGGAGTCGGGGTCCCTGCCGAGATCAGCTCACAGCCTCATCTCAAACCGGGGAGTCGGGGTCCCTGCCAAGGTCAGCTCACAGCCTCACCTCAGACCTGGGAGTCGGGGTCCCTGCCGAGATCAGCTCACAGCCTCATCTCAAACCGGGGAGTCGGGGTCCCTGCCGAGGTCAGCTCACAACCTCATCTCAGACCTGGGAGTCGGGGTCCCTGCCGAGATCAGCTCACAGCCTCATCCCAAACCGGGGAGTCGGGGTCCCTGCCGAGGTCAGCTCACAGCCTCCTCTTAGACCGGGGAGTCGGGGCCCCTGCCGAGGTCAGCTCACAGCCCCATATCAGACCGGGGAGTCGGGGTCCCTGCCGAGGTCAGCTCCCAGCCTCACCTCAGACCGGGGAGTCGGGGTCCCTGCCGAGGTCAGCTCCCAGCCTCATCTCAGACCGGGGAGTCGGGGTCCCTGCCTAGGTCAGCTCACAGCCTCATCTCAGGCCGGGGAACCGGGAACCTGGACCGCCGACTATCGTATAAGGTCCATCTTAAAACGCTAAGCAAAAGCTGTTTAAACCTATGGACATACTAAATTGCGTTTCGCGCACATCGTATGGGGGAGATAGGAGCACGCTTTTGCTTTTATATCGTTCAATCATGCATTCTAAGCTGGACTATGCATGTTTTTTATGACAGCGCGTGTGAGTCTACCAAACGCGTCCTCGACACTGTCCATCACACCGCTTTACGTGTAATCACATGGGCGTTCCGCACATCACCTGTCGTAAGCCACATGGTGGAATCACACGAGTCGCCCTTGTCAGCGAGGAGGAACATGCTCGGTATGCGCTATGCACATAAGTTGCGACAGTTCCCTTCCCATCCGGTGTATAACGCAGTTTTTCACTTTTTCACGGCCTGCTGTGCATTTTCGGCGCAGTGCACCTCGGGCATATGCTGCAACATTTGGCCTCCGAATACAAGCCTTGCTGCGAGAAAACGAAATTCCCATTCGAAGGTTGAAGCGGGTAGGTCATCTGGCCACTGCTCCCTGGCGTTTGACCTCGCCATCAATAGATACGTCTTTGGCCGAAATGAAAAAGAAGGTCGTCTTGCCAGATATAATGAGATCGAGGGCACTTGAGCGTATGACGTTATATGACGGTCACACACTTACTTACACGGATGGATCTAAAATTTATGGCGGTGTGGGTTGTGCGTTTGTGAGCGGCAGCGTCATCCGGTGGTTTTCTCTGTCTCCACGCGCGTCGGTGTTCACATCGGAATTGGTAGCGATCACCGGGGCGCTGTGTTTCATTGGAGTCAGTGACGAACCTTCACATCTGGCTTTGACAGGCTCTCTGATCAGTGTTCTTAGTCTGAGGTCTTTTTATGCATCATGTCCCCTTGTACAGGATATTTTAGAACGTCTGACTCAACTGGATCAGGTCCGAAAGAAAGTCGTCTTGTATGGGATCCCCAGTGACATTGGAATCGCCGGCAACGAGGTGGCTGACGCGGCTGCAAGGCGAGCAGCGCTGGCTCCATGTGTACGCCCTCTTTCTATCCCTGCTAGAGATTTTTATCCTGTAATAAAAACCTTCTGCAGAACGAATGGCAGCGTTGTTGGGATGGGACAAATGAAAATAAGCTCAGAGCAAGAAAACCCGAGCTAAGTCAGTGGTTATCATGTTATCGCAAAGTCAGGCAGGAAGAGGTGGTGCTCTGCAGACTACGTTTTGGGCACACGCATGCAACTAACGGTCATCTGCTGCAAGGAGCCAAAAGGCCTATTTGCCATCGATGTGTTGCTGTTCTCACCGTTCGTCATGTGCTCATATCGTGTCCGCGCATCGTGGGAGAACGTCGACGTTCCTTTGGACAGCGTGACTTGCCCATGACGCTCTGTGACATTTTAGGAGACAACTCGCGCTTTCTTGAATCTAAACAAGTCTTTGTATTCCTTACACATGTCGACTTCGGGACTCTTTACGCGGTTCATTAGTTAGGTAAAACAAAACTCATTATGGGCGCGAAATGACCACTGCAGTCGGCGCGCCCGAAAACACCAATAAACAACAAGGGGAACCGGGACCCCTGCTGCCATCGCCGTCAGTCGCTGGCGCCAGCTGCCCCGCTGCAGGATCAACCGGCAGATTCAAAGCTTAAATTTTAGGTTAAAAGTTAATGCTGCGAGGTGGAATTAAAACGAGGTGATCGACGGAATGAGATCGAAATTGAAGCAGACAGATGTGATGTAACCAGGCAGTGGGCACGGCATTCTCATGATAAATCCGATGATTGCTGAGTATGGTCGTTGAACCGCGCCTCCTGTTGAATCGAAAGTCGGGTATTTTCAGCAAAAGAGCCCATAGCTCAGACAGATGTGTTTATAGTCTACGTCAGCGGCGTTCGTGCCATCCGCCTCCTCATATCACATCAGAGCAGGCGCTCAGGAGCGGCCGCACGACGGCGAGACGGGGCCGGCTAAAAATGGCCCCGACGCAGCGCGAGGCAACAGAGCAGCCAGCGACGCTTGTGACGCGGCGATGACAAATTGCCACCCGGCGAGGAGGCCGAGGCGCCGCATAACGACCCAGATGAGCGGCGGCGCCCCGTCCCCCACCCCGCCGGCCTCGATCCAGCAGGGGCCGGAACACCACCGGCGGCATGGGTCAAATCATCCTTCGGAGCGGCCACACCGCCGCCGGTACTGACCAGACTACCGCCGGTGCGGGCCACACCTCCGGCGGCATGGGTCAAACCATCCTTCGGAGCGGCCACACCACCGCCGGTACTGACCAGGACTACCGCCGGTGCGGGCCACACCACCGCCGGTGCGGGTCACACCACCGCCGGTACTGACCAGACTGCCGCCGGTGTGGGCCACACCTCCGGCGGCATGGGTCAAACCATCCTTCGGAGCGGCCACACCACCGCCGGTACTGACCAGACTACCGCCGGTGCGGGCCACACCATCGCCGGTACTGACCATACTAGCGCCGGTGCGGGCCACACCACCGTCGATACTGACCATACCATCGGCGGCAGTGCAGCCGGCGCCGGCTGCCTGCAGCCATGGCAGCATGGCACGCCCAGTCTGAGATGGTGACTGTGAGCGGGTCGTTTTACCGTCCGGCGCCGGCGGAGCGACGGCCGCCGCTGTCTGTCGGCTCCAGACGCAGCGCGATGCGGCGGGATGGTTCGCTCCCGCCCAGCAAGCGCGCGCCGACACCAGCGTGGGGAATGGAGCAGGGGAGGGGGCGGCGGCGCGTCTCTGGCCCGTGTTTATTTTGGTAGGCGCGGCGGCGGCGGCGGCGGCGGTGGCCGTGGTCGCTCGATTGTCCCTGGGCGGACGGTTGACTGTCGCTGTCGAGTGGCGAAGAGTGGTGCGTCTTGACGTCGGCTCGGCCGCCAACGCGCTCCGCCCCCGCCCCCGCCTCCGCCCCCGCCCCCACCATCGCCACCGCTACCATCACCGCCACCCCCCACCGCCACCGCTACCGTCACCGCCATCGCCCCCACCGCTACTACCGCCCTCGCCCCGCCCCCGCCACCGCTACCGTCAATGCTACCGCCACCGCTACCGTCACCGCTACCGCCATCGCTACCGCCGCCGCTACCGCCAACGCTCTTGCTGCCGTATGTGATGCGGCGGCGCGGGATGTTCAGTTCATCGCCGGGCTCGGACCGCGGCTCGCCACTCATTTGCGCGATGTTCTCACCTCGCGGCGGCCGTCGCGATCCGTCTGCACGGTTCGCAGCACCACAGCCGCTCGAGCATGTCACTTACACAGTCACTGGTCCCGCTACCGGCGACCCCGGCCGTCGACGTGTCAGCAGCGCCTGACTCGGACTGGACTTCTGGCCTCGAGGGCCGCGCTGGAACATACTCTCTGTTGTGTCCCAGCCGATGTTGGCGGCTCGGGGTGCCCGTCGTACTCCACCCGAATCCACCCTGTGTGCCGGCTGCGGTTGCATGCGGGTGCGGCCAGCCGTCCCCTCGTTCGTGGCACGGACCGGAGCGGCGGGCGGCGGACGGCGGGCCGGTGATGGGACGGCCGGGTGCGGCCGCACGTGCGGCGCGCTCCGCCGCCGAGCCCGGGTCGCCCTCCCGCCGGCTCCGGTGTCGCGCCGGCCGCCACCGTCGGCCCCAGCGCCCGTCCGTCACCGAGAGCCGGCAATGGCGCGCGTCGACGACCGATCGACACCGGCGCCGGCGGCGCGCCACGGACGCCGCGGCGGTAACAGGCGTGGCGACGGAGCGCCGCTGCCCGTTCCGGTCCGCCCCGCCCGCTCGACAGCCTCGCTGCGGGGCGGACCGTGCACGTGGCTCAATTGCTCGACGGACGGTGTGTGGATCACACCACGAGGGGGTCCACCGCTGTGAGGGCCTGCCAAGAGCGCCGGCGGAATGGTGGCGCTGTTTGGCGTCGACGGCCGGTCGAGCTGTTGTCGAGAGTTGCCTCCGTAAAACCGGAGCCGACGTCCGTCGTCGGACGCGGCTGCTGCGGCGGCCGACGCTCCGTCGCTGCCGACCGCGCTGTCCTCTCCGGCAGCCGACGCCAGCCGGGCACCAGCTGCCGGCCCGCCGGAAGCGCCGCGCGGCGGCGCCGGCGCAAAAACGGCGCGCGACGTGGTGCTGGCGCAACTCGACGCGTCGCCGCTGTGGCGGTATGCGAGCGGCGCGTCGCGGTCGGCGCCGCCTCGACGAGCGACGGCGCGAGCGTCGGACAGCTCTGACCAGCGACAACAGCTCTTACCAGCGACGACAGCTATGACCAGCGGCGGATAGCTATTGCCAGCGGCGGAGAGCTCTGATCAGCGGTGAATAGCTTTGACCAGCGGCGGACAGATCTTACTAGCGACGACAGCTCGTACCAGCGACGACAGCTCTTGCTAGCGGCGGACAGCTCTGATCAGCGGCGGGCAGCTCTGACCAGCGGCGGGCAGCTCTGACCAGTGCTGGCCGCGGCGTCCGTGCCGGTGGGCCGAGCGAGCTGCGGAGAGCGCCGGCGTCTGGACAATGAGCAGGGCCGCGGGCCGCGCGAGTCACGCTTCTGACAGAGACGTCTGAGGCGGCGGCGTGCGGCGGTGAGGGGGCTGCCATGATCGCCGCCGTGGCTCACCACCGGCCCGTTAAACTTTAATGAATAATAAACTGGCCGACAGTGGTCCCGGCCGGACGGGTAACGAGCCCGGCCGCAGGTGTTGCGGCTTGTCGGGACACTGGAGACGTCTGGCTGGCGTCGCCGGCTGAACAAGGTGCCATCGCGCGGCTTCGCTGCGGCCGGCGGCGGCGCGCAGAGACCGGCGCCGGTGAGCCGCAGGACTCGGCGGGGTCCGGCCCGGCGCCGCCCCCGCGCGCCAGGTCGCTCCCAGCGGCGCGGGATGCCACGCTCGACCGCGCAGCCGGCGGCCGCCGAGGCGTGCCGGTTATGGAATGATATCGCTCATTTGCATCGAGCCATGAAACACTGCGGGGCTAAATTATATCGGAATCGAAACAGGCCGGCGGAATTGAGACACCCCGCCTGGTGGACGGATATGGATGGTGTGTGATTACATCATTCTTTCCTTTGGCGCTGGCCGAGCCGGCGTGACTGGTAAAACCCGGCCGCCGACAGCCGTGAATCATCTTTTGTTATGGGCCCCACGCCGTCGTTAAACATGGCCAGGAATTCAGCGTCGCTGCTCGCACGCCGCGCTAATGTTCGCTCGGCTGAGTTATCGACCGCCGCGGACTGGCCAATATGTGACTGAAATGTGAGGCTGATCTTGTCACTGGCGGCCGCTGTTTAACACAGATGTACGACGGCGAACGTCCACCACAGGGGAGCCGAGCCCGGCCGCTCCATGGCACCGACACCTTTTATGGCTAAATGGTTCGGAATCCGTGTCGAAGCCGGCCGTTAACTGATCCCACAAAACGATTGAAATATATTCCCGGCCTGGGAATCCGTTTGATTGGGCTCTGAATCGTTTTGAAGAATGTCGTGCTATTAGATCGGTCGTGCCGATTTGAAACGTGGCCTCAAACCAAATGACCAGATGCTTTAGAGCCACTTAGCAGACCGGAATTTTAATTCACTTTCGTATTGCGATCATTAATCATGAAATTATGTTAACCTGCCTTAACATTGGTCTCAGCACCAGCATGTTGAGGACATGACGATGAATCAGTTCAAGTATGTCGAGCCAATGTTGGGAACGATATCTGTAATATTTTACCGCATGTAAATTGAAATGTGGGACGCTGACATCAAATTATTTCTGTAAACGTAATGCACAGTGTAAACATATGCGGATGAACGTATATCAAGAAAGCTTTGCGAGGATGTCAAATACAAAATATTTGTGCTAATATTTCGCTCATGATTTAAATGCTGATGAAGACAGTTTACAATTGTTGTAACTTGCCCTGTTGGGACTGATGGATATTGGGTTTGTCCATAGGTTAGGTTAGGTCTTGCCCAGGTTAGGTTAGGTTAGGTTAGGTTAGGTTAGGTTAGGTTAGGTTAGGTAAGGTTAGGTTAGGTTAGGTTAGGTTAGGTTAGGTTAGGTTAGGTTAGGTTAGGTTAGGTTAGGTTAGGTTAGGTTAGGTTAGGTTAGGTTAGGTTAGGTTGGTTGGGTTAGGTATGTTGATAAAAACCCAACCTGCAATATATTAGGACGTGTTAGTTAAACGAAGTTTCAAGTTAAGATATTATGGACAATGTTTTATCACACACAAGGATGTTATGAGAAGGCTGGATGTTTGGAGGCAGCACTCGTGGTTGAGGAGCGAGGAGTGGATCTCGTTGTCCTGAGTGCGCGTGACAGGAGTGGACTATCGCGACTTGTAACCAGGAGCGCTGCCTCATAACGTCACGCATCCACATGCAATGTCCTAGTGGCTACATGATGTCTTCGAGAATCCCAAGATATCATGCTTATATCAATAATCCTAGAAATTTTGTAGCTTCATCGACCTAACGCGGCCTGGTCCAGCCAATAATGTAACTTTCTGTTGCACGTATGCAGGAAAGCAGCACTATGACAATTTTTTGAAGGGTGGAATGCAGTATCTTCGAGGCACCTTCTTGCAAGCTCCAGCGATCTCATCACTCGTAATTTTCATGCAGCTTTGCAATGTCACCAAAATTTCATCTCTTTCATCCCATTACAATGGGCGATGGCAATCATGGGTCAGTGTTGTGTTCGTGTTGTAGCTCTTGCGTTTCAGTTTCTTGTTTCGTCCTTTGTGGTTGTAGTACATGAAGTTCATTTCGAAGGGGCTGTGTGTTTGATTCTCGCCTCTAAGTATCTGCTCAGCAGGGCTCGTCGCGCTCATCTTGAACCGACCATCCAAGCTGTGCCAGTCGGGTTTATCAGATGATTTTGTCCGCGGCACTTTTTTCCCAGCCGGGGCTGCGGGGGTCTTTATGTGTCATACAATGCTTCTGCGTGACAGCCCCAGGCGAGGTTGCCCCCCGTGGTCAGCTGCCCCCTCGCCGTGACCTGTGACCCATGACCGATTGCTGACCTTTCCACGCTAGTTGGGCCGGACAGTTTGCTCGTTTTGGGACCGATATTTAGTGCTGCTGGCCTTGCTCGTAGAGCCTTTCCCCTAAACCACGGGTTCAACAGCAAAGGTTGCCAATAATTCATAGACAGATATTCCAATAATCCACCATCACCAATCACCAATCATCAAATTTTCCTGACTTCAGACTTTGCCCGCATTGCGCTCGGTCTGACTCCCCTCAGTTGAACGTCCGCCTCCATTGTCCTGCCTAAAATACCCTTGCAGTGGCCCAAACCCCATCTGCACTGTCTGCCCATCACCCTGCCCCTGTCCCTCTCAAACCCCTTCTTTAGTCATCCCCTGTGCCACGCCGTCCCCCAGTCTTCTGGTTGGTCTCTGTGGGCAGTAACCTGACCCCGCCGTGTACCGTCGGTGACCTGGCCCCGCCCCGTCCCGTTACAGTTTGAGGGCTGCAACAAGCGGTACAGCCGGCTAGAGAACCTGAAGACGCACCTGCGCAGTCACACGGGCGAAAAGCCGTACGCCTGCGAGTTCCCCGGCTGCAACAAGGCCTTCAGCAACGCCTCCGACCGCGCCAAGCACCAGAACCGCACCCATTCCAACGAGGTGAGCTACCGGCTGTCACACGCTATCCGCTGCTGCTGACTGCGGGTCAGGTGACTGCGGGTCAGGTGACTGCGGGTCAGGTGACCATGGGTCAAGTGACTCCATGGGTCACCAGTGAGTCAGGTGGCAGCGCTCCGAGCGGGGATCATCGGGCCTGAAGGAGTCGGCGCGAGACCACCTCCCGACCATTTATCAAGACCCGCGCCGTAGCTGGCGGGAGGGACTGCTGCACCGGAACCGACGGTGGCCTCATGCGTTGTAACGCAGCTTAGGACACGGCGCTGGTCTGAGAGTCGCCGCCGTGTGCCGCGCGCGGTGCGCTGCTGCTGACTGCGGCGGGAATGTGGCGTCCTCGCGCGCTCGAGCCGTCCGGTCACGAGCCAGGGGTTCTGTTCCGCACCGCGGCTGGCGGCGTGGTCTGTTGCGGGCGTCCGATTTCTGTCCAGCCGCCGACCGCTGGACTTGAGGCGCATGCCTGGCCTGACCCCAGACGCTGACGCCAGCTGTTTGTTCCACGGCAGCCGAACTGGACCTAACGGTGAGCTTCGCACACGCGCCGGTCGTCTGTCCGCCCGTCTGTGCATGCGAGCCTGCATGTCGGTGTGCGTCCGCGGCGCCCGAGCACGGCGGCGTCAGCGCTCACCCAGGCCCCGCCCACTTTCAGAAACCGTACGTGTGTAAGGTGCCCGGCTGCACCAAACGCTACACGGACCCCAGCTCGCTCCGCAAGCACGTCAAGACCGTGCACGGACCGGAGTTCTACAAGAACAAGCGGCACAAGGGCCTGCCGGATGACGGCGGCGCGGCCGGCTACGGCAGCCCCGGCGACGACAACAAGCTGACCAGCGTCAGCAGTCCGAGCGTGAAGTCTGAGGACGCCGCGTCGCCCGGGATGCAGGTCCGCTCACCGGGAGAGGGCGGCGGCGGCGCCGGCGGCGGCGGGGGCGGCGGCGGCGGCCACGGCCACGGCTCCACGCCCGAGCAGCCCATCAGCGACAACAACGTCAGCACCACCAACGGCGTCTCCGCCGTGGAAGCACCCTGGGAGATCCCCGAGCACGAGGAGATTGAGGTTAGCCGACACCCCAGCGCCGGCGGTTATCGTCTCGCCCGTAAATTTAATTCCGCCCGCAAACCAGTAACGGGGCACTGAAGTTGCGGGCGCAATTACGCCGCCGGCCGGGCCTTTTGTCTGCGGTGTTTTACTACTCACGCGGCGTGCCGGCGACCGCCCCGAGCTGGCCCCGTTTCCGGTCGCCTTGTACCCTGGTCGGAGCCTGCAGCGCGCTCTTGCACTGTTGTTCTGCCCTTGTGCCGGCGGCGCGGCGGCGGCGAGCGCCGATCGGCCGTGTCGCCTGTCGCGCGGCCCGTAAACAGAGTCCGCCGACGCGCGCCGCTCTGTTTATCCCGCGGAGGCGCCGGCCGAGCGGCGCACTGCGGCCCTGGCACGACGCGCTTCACGCTGACGGCGGTGCTCGCGCGCCCAGCTGCGGCCGCTCGGCTGCTTGGTCAGTGTTTTCGTAGCGTATTTCTTACGCGAGTTGATGACGTTCTTTCGGACGGGTGTGCGGCGGGAGGTTTGGCGTAGTCTGGTGGCACCGCGTCGCTCTGGTGTTAGAGTGCACTCTTGCGCGTGGGTGTTGGCTTCTCTGGTGCCAAGGGCACGTCCGTGCTATTCTCTGGGGGCCAGGGCGACCGTGGGTCGTTCCCGTCCGGTGCTAGCTGAAACCCTGACCCCGCCCTGACCCCGCCCTGACCCCGCCCTGACCACGCCGTGTGCCCGCCAGGTGCCGCTGGAGCCGCTGGCAGTTCAGGCGGCGGTGGGCGCCAATGGGGCCCACTCGAACCGGCTGCGGCTGCCGCCCGGCCGTCTCCACCGGCCGCGGCTGCAGGCCAAGAACGTTACGTCGCCCGCCGCCCTGCTGCACAACGGTAAGCGGTCGCCGGACGGCCTGCGACGGTCAACGCAGTCGGTGTGGCCTGCTGGGCTGAGCGGGCGTGGCCATGGCTAGCACCGGTAGGCAGAGGAAAGTGATGTGATGGCAGATCCGTGTGGGGACGTGTTGAGATGCTCCGATTCATGTTCGTGCTTGATCTTGCTCTCGAACCAAGGCCATGATCTGAACAGCGGCCTGCCGGGTGCTCGTCGGCGCTGACGGTTGCCCTCTGGCCGCAGGTGGTCGCGGGCCCAACCTCATGGACATCAACTACCGGCTGCAGCACATGCGAGTGTCGGGCGGCCCGGCGGGTTGCGTGCCGCGCCGCCACAGCTACGACTCCGCGCCGCGGCCCGACCTGACGTGCCGGCCGCCCGCCGACGGTGGCGCCACCACCCTGCTCGATCCGCGCCGCGACAGTGGCGCCACCGTCAGCACTTACTACGGCAGCTGGAGTAGCGCGCAGCAGAGCCGGCGCGCGTCGCAGCTGTCTCAGGCGTCGGCGGCCGGCTGCGTAGCGCCGCCAGCCGGTAGCCTGTATGACCCCATCTCGGCGGACGTGTCGCGCCGCTGCTCAGGCATGTCGTCCGCCTCGGCCACGCCCAGCCAGCTGAGCGCTGGCATGGCGGCCCAGCTACAGCGGCTCCACCGGCGCAGCTTCGTCAACCAGCAGATGGGCAGCATGGCCAACCTCGTGGTCCAGGTGAGGGAGCGGCCGCGCAGGTCATGTCAGCTGTCCTTATCGGCGCGGTTTCCTGAACACTGTGATGTTTTTGCGGCTGAAAATGAAACTTTTGGCCTCGAGAAAATAATTATGTGACACCTGAATCGGACAACTGTGTGCGCCGCTAGTGGAAGTTGCCATCCTGTTTTAAAAAGCAAAGCATCGCTGGTAGTTTTTGCATTTGTGCACACTTCGTGACGCATCAATCAAGTCATGGGTTTTGTCCGAACCTGCCGCGCTCGTCGGTCTCCGTCCGCCCACGCGCCGTCCCGCTGACGCCTGCCCCCCCCCCCCCCCGTCGCCAGTCGCAGTCGCAGTGTCACGCGATGGAGGCGCGCGGCCTGCCGGGCCGGCCAGCCTCAGTCTCTGCCGGCGGCGAGCAGCGGCGCGCCTCGGACCCCGTGCGCCCCATGGGCCGACCTCCGCGGCCGCTGGGCCCGCCGGCGCCGCCGCGCCGCCGCGCCAGCGCCCGCCGCCACCCCAACCAGGAGGTGGTGCTGGATGAGCTGTCCGAGGATCAGTACGTCGAGGACCGGCTGGTCATCCCGGACGAGATGGTCAGCTACCTACAGCAGGTGGGCGCCGCGCGCTGTGGGGCGCGGCTCGCTGGGTGACGCGGCTCGGGCTCCTGGGTGACGCGGCTCGCTGGGTGACGCGACTCGGGCTCCTGGGTGACGCGGCTCGCTGGGTGGCGCGGCTCGCTGGGTGACGCGACTCGGGTTCCTGGGTGACGCGGCTCGCTGGGTGACGCGACTCGGGCTCCTGGGTGACGTGGCTCGCTGGGTGACCCTGGGTGACGCGGCTCGCTGGGTGACGCGGCTCGTTGGGTAACGAGGCTCGCTGGGTGACGAGGCTCGCTTTGTGCTTTGCTGCAAAACATACGATCAACTTAAGCGCGATCTCCTCGTGGTGTGCATTTTCAAGTTGTCTTACTTGCGCGGTCAGAGCGATGCTTATCTCTGCTGTCCTGCAGACGATAAACATTTTAAATGGGCCGCGCCGTACTCATGTGGCGTGTCTTGATTGGCAGACGAATGCGACCGGCCAGCCCGGAGCGGGAGCGGCCCAGCCTGGCTCGGCGCCCACCAACGCCAACCAGACGAGTCCTCGCCACCACCACACGCAGCCGAGTCCGGCCTACAGCAACCAGCCCATCAACAGCCCTGCCTACAGCAACCAGCCTGTTAACAGTCCCGCCTACAGCAACCAGCCCATCAACAGCCCTGCCTACAGCAACCAGCCTGTTAACAGTCCTGCCTACAGCAACCAGCCCATCAACAGTCCTGCCTACAGCAACCAACCCGTCAACAGTCCTGCCTATAGCAACCAACCCATCAACAGTCCTGCCTACAGCAACCAGGCGGTCGCCAGCCCGTTCAATGGCCAGCTGGGCTCGCCGGCGTACCAGCCAGCGCCGGGCTTCGGCCAGCAGCCGGTGGCCAGCCCGGCTGCGGCCGCCACAGCCGGCGTCTGTCAGCAGCAGGCGGCCCAGCAGGTGCAGATGGGCTGCCAGATACCCATGCACGGCTGCCAGACGCTGCAGGCCCATCAGCAGCAGCAACAGCAGCAGCAGCAGCAGCAGCAACAGCAGCAACAGCAGCAATATCAACAGCAGCAACAGCAGCAACTTCAGCAGCAGCAACAGCAGCAACAGCAGATGCAGCAACAGCAGCAGCAGCAGCAACGTCAACAGCAGATGCAGATGCAGCAACAGCAGCAGGTAGCTGGTGCCGCCATGTGCCAGGGCATGGGGCAGTGGCAGCAGGGTCAGGCTGGGCCGCACGCGTGCGCGCCGGGTTACCACTGCCAGCCGGGCTACATGCAGCAGCAGCACCAGCAGCAGCAGCAGGGGTACCCTGCGCAACAGCCGGTACCGGCGTCGGTGCTGACCGGCGGTGTCGTACATGCCTGCGGCCATCCGGCCCAGCCGAACCTGGCGCCGATGGCGTACCAGCAGCCGTGCGCGGGCTGCCAGCAGGCGGTGCACCAGCAGTGGGCCGCCGGCTACCCGGGCTACGGCACCGGGCCGGCAGCAGCACCGGCAGCAGCATGTCAGCAGCAGCAGCATCAGCAGCAGCAGCACCAGCAGCAGCACCAGCAGCGATCTCAGGCACGGCCCAAGGTCGAGCCGGCCGGCCGGACGTACATGAACGCCGATAGCTACCACCGGACGCTCGAGTACGTGCAGCGGTGTAAAAAGTGGAGTGGCGCAGAGCCGAGCGCTGGCGCCGGCGCCGGCGCCGGCGCCGCGCCCGCCTCCGCCCCCGCGCCGCCGGCCGCCTACAGCGCCGCCGCCAGCGACGTGTCGGTCATGGACAGCGCTAGCAACGTGGTGCCGCGCCCCAACATGGCCGTGCACGACATGAGCTCCGCCATGACGGCGCTGGCGCGCGAGAACCGGTACCTGCACATGTGAGCGCCGGCCGCGCCGGCGTCGGGCGTCGCCCTGTTGATATTGAGGTAGTGAGGGGGCGGGGCGCCCCCTCGGAGATCTCCACTGTGAGCGTGTGTAAGATAGAGCGGCGGGCTGGCTCGCGCCATTCCAGCCGCGCCGCCCGCCGAGTACCGTGTGCCAAACGGCCGGCCGGGGCGCGACCGGGCCGGAGGCGCTGCCCCCGACCCCGCCCGAGGGCACGGCGCGTGCGCCCCGGGTCGCCGACCGGGCTCGGGCCGCCCGCCCCGGCGTAACGTGACATGTTGACCTCGCTTGTGTCATGCCACCTGTCGTGAGCGTACCGTTCTGTGGGAACAGAGAACCCCGCTCTGGTGGCGCCGGAGCGACTCGGAACGGCGTGGGGATAGACTCGTCATTTTTAAGGCCTGACGTCGTAGTGCTCGACTGTGTCAGTAGAGATCCATTGAGAGAGATTGATGCCCTTTTCCGCAAACCGAAGTTCTCGCCGCATTGACTGCGCCCTGTTGCAGACACGTTCTTTTTACGTTATGTCACTCAACAACCTACGTTGTTTAATTCTGCCCCAAGCTCCAAAGCAAATGTTGACATGTTCCTTTAGTAGTCGGGCGCGGCCAGATGTTGGGTTTTACGAGCGGCGGGGCAGCGGTGCCAAACATTGTGCCTCTTGTTGGGTCCCCATGTGAAAAGGGAACATGTGAAATATTGACGTCATGTACATGCTATATGATTTATCGTGAAACAAAGTGCGTTTTGTTATGAAGTTGCATTTTTTCTGGACATGCGAGACCATCACGAGACCTGGTTTGTACCAACAACTGAACAGAAAGGCTCGCCGTCAAAGAAATCGGCTAGAATATTAGAACTACAGAAGCATAGGGAACTTGGGAACTGGTGAAACATCAAGTGAGCAGATTCTGATCAGTACACCCAGAAAAATCAAGGCCCAACAGTTTTGTAGCGTGTAGCACCTGTGTGACTGGGGCTGCACGAAGGAGAGCAAACTTCGTGACGGCCCAACGGAACCGATGGAAGAATGCGCTATATATGTACCAAATACGTTGTAAAACAATCAATTACAGCATCTAGCTCCCAATGGTCGCCAGCGGTGAGGGTATTCTTGGATCCTCATCTCGTGCGGATCGCGTCCTGACACGCGTGCGGCCAAGGACTCGCTCCTCGATCCCGCAGCGGTGACTCGGACTCCTGTTCAGAAGACAGGGGTGTGATCGTGCGACCGACTCGTGTGTGACGGCCGCCCGCCGCTCGCGAACGATGAGTTAGCGTCTTGATGGACAGAGGGAGGATTGTAATATGCACACAAATTAGACTGAAAAACGCGATACAAAACAGCGTGGGATTGGGCCTATCACGTCATGTCATTTTTTGTTTGCTCTGGAGCAAACGAGGAGCTCACCCTTCCTGCCAGGATGAGAGGCAGGCGACGCCATACAGCCTCAGCAGTGGGGCGTGGAACCGCGTTACCGAGCCCTTATGATAACAAGTAAAAAATCCAGTTCCGAAATGCAATCCTTGCGATTAAGAAAACTGCTGTGAAGATCGCACGCCGACAATATCGGCTACAGCCCTTTGCCTTCAGCGTAAGACTGTGTACTACAGAAGGGATGACTGAACGGGACGGTACCCCACAGTCTATTTTTCATTTTCTGCCGCTCATTTTACAGCCAAAGCTCTGTGGAATTGTCGCGACCTAAACGTAAGTTCTTAAAAAAGGTTGTTAAGATGGAGAAGAAGAATATGCTGTAAAAATGTATGCCTGTCGGCACAGAGCATTTTCAAAAATGACTGGAATGCCTAGCCAGGGGAGGCGCAACTTTACATACCTTCGGGGGGGGGGGGGCGGTTGAGCCCCCCATACTGCCTTGAGCCTCCTCCCCCAATGCGGCTCTGAGCCTCCTCAATGCACATGATCAAGGAGGGAATACTAGGGCCACACAAATACAGAACAATTATCTGAGCCACTGGCATGGTGGGTAGTAGGTACATAGGCACGTCACTATGAGTGCTACGTTAATGTACAAAATAGTTTCCTGTATGTACCTAGTGTTTTTGCCGTGCTAGCTAGCTCCTTCATATGTTAAGCCAGTTCATAAATGTTTGGCAAGCATTTCAAATGATAATACCTGGATTGGGATAAACAACATTTGACTGCCGTTTGTGGCAGCTTTTGAAAGTAGAGTGCGGCCCAGATAAAAGCTAACGCAAGATTTCTGCAAGAGTGACAAATGCATTTGTCGCATAATCGTAGCTGCGGTGGTTATAAAACAAGATCAGCTACAGCGGTAGTTGTTAGAAATCCCTTACTAAGATTACTTCGATGCTTTCTGTGAATTGCATCCCACTTTAAACTTTTCCTAGGAAGACAGCCCACATTAACTTGAAATTAGAATTAGTTTCTCGACGAAACAATTTTAAATGTACTGAAATTAATGCTTTTTAATCAAACCTCCAAGATGAAAATTAAAGTAGCCGAAATCCGGAGGGAGCTTAGGTTTTGGTTTAAGTTAGGTAAACTTGTTCGGTTGAGCCCCCACTATTATTGTACAGTGACGCCCCTGTCCCAGCGCTTGCGTTGTTGTTCTTAATCTGTATGGCCAACATCAAACGTCCTTTAACTTATGTTCAAAATGCTTGCAACAAGTAAGTTGTTCAGTGCATTGAGGAACATTGTTCACCTAGATAAGACAGTGGTATCAGCCTTATTCCTCGGAGAAAAATCAAGAGAATTGGGATATAGTTACATAGATAAAGGTTAATATCGCCATTCTCATAATATCTTGGTCTATATCTCCATTCTCCTGTTTTTTCTGTGAGGAATAAGGCTAATACTACTGCCTTATCTATGTTTGCAACATGCTTCAACTCTACACTAGTGCCATCTCGCCCACATGACGCAGGCAGCAGTGGTACGGCGACCATCGGACAGATGGCTCTCAGTGTCTGTCCTGTTGACGTCGTTTGACAGGATGGGCGTCACCAATGTGGAGCACGGAAAGTCGATCAGATCGGCCAAAAGATCCGGCGTACATTCAGCTTTTACTCTTGAACCATTTAATACCGTGAAAAAATGCCATGTCCCGGAGGAAAGCGAAGTCCGAAGATAGTGGCGACTTCAGTCAGGAAGATAGCGGCTACGTCGGCGACTGAAACGTCGCCGCGGACCAGTTACGCCTCTTAGCCTTCCAACGCAGGTCACGTATGCGCGTAGGTGTCGCCATACCAGGACTGTGCGGTGTGGTGAAGGAGCATGCGCCGCTGCCGGGTGTGACGATACTGTCGGCCCGTGTTTCTCTCACCCCTTTCGCGAAGCCCCGGATCTCCTTTGCTTCGTCATACTGGGCTTATATGGTGCGACGAAGAGATTGAAGCGCCACGTTTGAAGTGCCATGTTGAAGGCCCCCAGGCGCCTTTTGTGGAAGTACAATTTGCTACCTCTGTGGTTTGTACGTAACCAGGGGTGTCAATTTTTGTAAATGATTGCCGGGGGGGGGGGGGGGCGAGCCGAAGGTCCGACAACTTACCCCCGCCCCACTTTGTCTTACCGTATTTAGCCCACTTTATTTTGATCAAAGGCATAAATGTTTTCACTCTTTATATGATTTATAAAAGTCTTTGATTTAAATAGCATAACAATTATGTAGGGTTGGATCCAGTAAGCAGACACTGGACACACGCGTCTCTTCTGACTCGGCACGTGAAGGCGCACGTTTTAGAAGCCACTTTGGGGCGCCGATCGCGCTCTACTATGACGGTGATGGGAAGCGGCACGTATTTTAGTTGTGGGGGACGGGGACGGGGTTAGCCGTGAAGGACTTAGGCCGTCCCCATACTCCAGAGCTGGTCACTTTACCCTTACGAACTGTTGCGTGTCTTATGGCGCTAGGTATGTAAAGTTTGTTGCATCGTTTATCCGCTCAGGTGTTACGATTTTTATCTTGTGGTGAGAGCAGCCATGCCTTTTTTATGAGAGTGGTACGGGACACAACTACGCTGAAAGATGGAAGAAGATAGTCTTTGTGTTATAATCATCTTTTATCAACGTTTTTTTTTGGTATTCCAGCCAAAACATGGGGGAAACCAACATTGGGGGAGGGGGCGGGCGGCAACTCAACATGGGGGTCAGGGCCCTCACAAAAGAATACAAATCGACACCCGTGTACTTAACAGCCTGCTGAATTTCCAAACATGCTTTCGTTTCACCTCGACTTTTGTAAACTAATTGTGTCAGTAGTCCAAAACTCCGATATCTGGGCTTGGGCTGGCTCCAATTAAACTTGTCAGGGCGGACCTGAGCCACTGTAAAATATTATAATTTATTAACTATTTCCCTCATATCTATTTGAAGTGACGGAGAAGTGATTGCATGGCTGCCTTTGTGCTCTGCTGACATGAAGTGGTGTGGCTTCGACAGCCTGTTGCTTATCGGATGACCACGTCAATCCATGTCACAATGTGGGACATCTCAAGGAGAGTAGAGCAGCGCGGTCTGTTTTGTGGATGAAGCAGATAAGTTGCCGGCAGCGACCAGCCCGTCCAACTTCTAAATGGCACACTTTGCCGCCCAGTGTCCGCCCTAGCTAATGGATGGGGCCTTTCCGAGCCGTCCCAGCGCCAGATCTGCGTTTAATGAGCCATGCCAGAGTCGCGGATGGCAGGGTGCTATCATTCTGGACCAATCAGCTCTGCAGTTCAGATGGTTTTTATTTCCTACATTATATTTTATGGATATACGCAGCCGACACCAGTTATGTGCCGGTTAGCCATCGTTCAGGGGCGCAACTAGGTTTGTTAAACGGAGCTCAGTGAAAGCCATGGGCGTAGCAACTGAGGGGGGGGGGGGCAGGGGGGCCGTGGACCCCCACTTTTTAAGGCGGGGGACCAGCAGTGTTAACCGCCCCCCCCCCACTTTTCAGATTAATGTTGTGTTTAGCTTACGTTTGCACCACACCAAACATGCATGCCGATTTACCTAGTTCACCAGCCATCTTCCTCAAGACGCATCATCTTTTCCATTTGCTTATTGGCCATCTCTTAGTGTCACAACCGCAGGCCGACAGCACGAGGCTTATGGAGACTACAACGCTTGGCGTCGAGGCTGTTGTTGCCATGACTTGTGAGCAGCGCGCATGTTCACAACCACATTGCATAGTTTTTATCAATAATGAATTCTGACTGAATCTTGAACATTTTAAGACTATCATGGATGCCATGTTAATAAAACAATTTTATCATCCACGCCGATTTACCTAGTTCACCAGACATCGCCCTCAAGGCGCGTTATCTTTTTCGTTTGCTCATTGGCCGTCACTTAGTGTTACAACCGCAAGGCCGACGCCGCACGGACTGGAGACTGCAACGCCGGGCGTCGAGGCTGTTGTTGCTATA
This sequence comes from Pollicipes pollicipes, assembly GCF_011947565.3. Classification (NCBI taxonomy): domain Eukaryota; kingdom Metazoa; phylum Arthropoda; class Thecostraca; order Pollicipedomorpha; family Pollicipedidae; genus Pollicipes; species Pollicipes pollicipes. The sequence goes on from NW_023596746.1 coordinate 19,396,909, forward strand.
ACTTAGGAGCGCGCCTGTTCAAGACCATATTACATAGATTTTTTTATCAGTAATCTGTTATGACAGGATCTTGAGCATATTAACGCGAACATGGGTTAGCCATGTTAATGCAAATTAGGAACCCCATTTCATCCACAATCTACATTCAGGGAGTACTCAATATCTCTGAAGAACACATAACAACATGGAAATGGAAGTCTATATGACAATTACTGGGCCACCTGCGGCGATCAGGGATATTGTTGCGTTAATGAGGGTTCCTGTGCTGATCCGGGGCCATCTGCGTGGGTCAGAAGGTCTCCCGTGTCAGGGGGGGGGGGGGACAGTGTGAAATAATATATCCTTCTAATGGTCTCCGGATCGACCAGGAGATCCCGTCCCGTGTCGCCAGAGTGTGGCCAGAAGACACTTCGCGATGAGACGGAGCGGTTCTTCAGCCCTTCACCGGAACCGGTGATGCGCCCCTGGTGTTCTACTCAAGAGACCCCTTGCCCGGAAAGAAGAAGGGATCTCATCATTGTTAAATAAAGTGTGTCGAAATGAATTTACAAAGCAAACCAGGTCATCCCATATTTACCTGAGAACTTTCATCGTTGCAGGATGGATTAATGAAAAATACACCAAAAGGTTTGAACATGCCCTCCCGTAACCTCGAGAGCAAGGTTAGCGATGGTTTGGGTTGCAGCTTCCGTAAAACCAAACGGCGTCGTCCACTGCAAGTGCCACCAGACGTCGGGCGCCGTGCGAATCTGTCGTCTCGACAGATCCACAGTTCCACCAACAGATTCCAGAACCTCTTCGCGGTGCCTTAAGGACCAATTCGTTCTTTGCATCAGTCTAAGCATCGCACACATGAAATATGTGCTCGGACTGCTTTCCAAATGTAACATTTGATGTCTTGAAACGTTCAAAGGTACTTCTTTTAGAACCATTATCATTTTCGTCCACCTGTTGGCCATAATTTAATTTCAGCCGCTGAGTCGACGCTGGGCGGCCTACGGAGACTGCAACGCCTGGCGTCGAGGCTTTTGTAACTAGGAGTGCGCATGCTCAAAATTACGTCACATGCCTCGTATTGCTAGTAGATTTAAGTGTCTAAAGGTAATCATTTCAGAACCGTCAACATTTTCATCCGCCGGTGGGCCACAACAAAAATCAACCACTAAGCTTACGCTCCGCAGACTATGGAGACTGCAACGCTTAATGTCAATGCCTATGTTAAGATTTGCGAGCGCGCATGCAAAAAACCTTACATAAATATATCAGTAGTCGATTTTGATCGAATATTAAACATTCTCAGACAAACATAGCTTGGCCATATTAATACACACTACTGACCACTCGATCTACAATCGAATTTTCATCTTCAAATTTCAATCAAGCATATCGATTTACAATATATCTTCGCGATGTCCTGAATGTCTGTGGTAGCAGATCAAACGTTCTGAAAGAACCTCTGAATTCTATCGGTTAAGAAAGAGTCTACTAAACCAGTGTACATTAAGGGCACCGGTGGTTTATTCCATGCGGTCGTTAAACGTCCGATTTCTACAGTTTATTGACTTCAAAATACAGACAGGATTGATTTCACGGGTTCTTCTGGCTTCTGTTCTGGTTACAAAGTAAAAGTAACATTGAAAAAGAGGAAACTGTATCCCTTGTTAACAAGTAAGCTATAGCCGGAGATCTTTGGGGGAAAGGGTTCACCATAAGAGGGACTTTTGTCAACCCTGTGTTCCCCCTAAGCGGGGCTCTAGCTGCACCCCTGCCTACACACAAAAGCAGATCAAGTCGTGTACGTTGAATGGTGGGCAGTTGAATGTCCGTTGAACCAAGTCATAGCTAAGGCAGGCAGCTTCCTGGACGCTTTTTTCTGCGGCGGTGTGGTGTAAGGGAAGATAATTTGAGATGCTGTTGCAGGTGTCCAACATATGTTTTACAGACCAATTATTAGCAATGCTGATCGAGAAATACGCAACAAAGCAGTCATACGATCAGTTCGCAGCCAGTCCTGAAGGAAACAGCCGGGCCAGGGCAGTGGCCGCCGACGGCGGACGGGAGCAGGGCCCAGATAAGAATATATCATAGATGAGCCTTCATTATGTGGCTGAGTTCTTAAAGCAGAATATCCAGTTTTGTGGCCTTTGACTCATCGTTTTCGGCAGTTTCAAGCCTCCGAATTTGTCCAGCCTAAAATGCTGCGACAAGCCTTATCTCTTGAAAAGCAGCCAGCGAACTGAAGGCGCCTGAAAAATATGTCTCACTGCGAGCCGTCGATTCGCTTTCAAAATTCTCACCAGCCTTGTCCAGGCCGTTTTGTTACATCTACCCTGTGGAGGTAGATGCGCCCCCAATGACCAAAATGCGTACCCGCTCGTGGAATTTCGCCTCCCCAGGAAAGGGAATGTTGAAATGGACGAATAATCTTGGGAAGCTGGATAGCGTTATTTGCCAAACGACATAGATGAGTCGAATAGGCAAGATTTTGCACTGGTAAGAAACGGTTCTAGATACATATCTAAACCAGCAGCTATGAAATTTGAATAAAGAGCGATTATAACCTCCATCTCTACCCCTCCCCCCTCCCCGGTCATCGGGCTTGCTTTCCAGAAAAGTCCCTGAAGTGCACCCTGAGCTTGGCCCCCCACTTTTTTAAACGCTCCTACGCCTATGGTGAGAACGCCGCACGCTGATTTTCAACCTCCTGTCAGGATCCATCTATGGTGAAAGATGAAAAAATGCGGGCTCAAGAGGCCCCCATGGCTACGCCTGGGTCATCATATACGGTCAAATTTGAATGTTTATTCATCACATTCTTCAGAAACACGTGTTGCACCTGGCGCGCTCTCCGTGGCGCGGCACAACGACACTTTCCCGTGGCGGTGCAACGACAATTTCTGATGTCTTACCTTCGGTAATGAGGCGGCTCTTTGCTGACTTCAGGGAGGAATACCGCGAATGCATTGAGTTCTACCCCTCTTTTGTTCTTTCGTTACCAAGGACAGGTCTTTGCACCGCCATTGGACAGCATCGAAATTAGCAACGGACAAAAAGTCAAGAGGCGCAGCAGAGCTCAATTAATTCGTTAGCCTTAGATGGCCGATGAGAAGCTGCGTCGCCGAGGGCGAGGCCTCAGAAGCTGGCAGTCTGTTTCCGCCTTAGATTCGCCGATGAGAAGCCGCGTCGCCGAGGGCGAGGCCTCAGAAGCTGACAGGCTGTTTCCACCTTAGATGGCCGATGAAAAGCTGCGTCGCCGAGGGCGAGGCCTCAGAAGCTGGCAGTCTGTTTCCGCCTTGGATCGCCGATGAAAAGCTGCGTCGCCGAGGGCGAGGCCTCAGAAGCTGGCAGTCTGTTTCCGCTTTGGATCGCCGATGAGAAGCTGCGTCGCCGGGGGCGAGGCCTCAGAAGCTGGCAGTCTGTTTCCGCCTTAGATGGCCGATGAGAAGCTGCGTCGCCGAGGGCGAGGCCTCAAAAGCTGGTAGTCTGTTTCCGCCTTAGATCGCCGATGAGAAGCTGCGCCGCCGAGGGCGAGGCTGTGTAAATGGTCACAATTTTACGATAAGTATGAGCTCGAATCTGGTGACGTGAACCATGATTAAAGACGTACTGTGCCGAGCCGAGCCAGTGGGTAGCTACATTAATTTTACCGGGAATGACCGTGAATTTTAAATCGATTATCATAGCCATCGGATCCACGAAAATATTTTCTTCTAAATGGCGATTGTTAATGGCTTATGTTAAATTATATTTCACTCGAATTCCGCTCATTAGAATACCACGGACTGCATGTTTCAGTTATTGACAGCAGACCCGCCTCTGAGACTTCACATCTCTATCAATATTATACCGCTCACTCTTGACTACAGCCTCAAACCCGAAAAATGCAATAAATTAGCCGTAGACGTCGCTGTGTGTCGGTAGATATGCCTCGTTCAGGTGAGTTTTGTTATTGCTATATTTTGCTGACCATAAAATAAAATGATCATTAAATGCCCAAAGATTCGAAGCTCACATGGGGAGGGGGAAGGGCAGCATGGGACCAAACGCCCTCGGGTTCGTAGTCACGTACCGCGTGGATAACCCAACACGCCACTGCAAGGCAGTGCAGTCACGCTGGTGCAGTTGTGTTATAAAAGCAGCACGAGCCAAACACGACTTGCCTCCTCGGGTCAACGCGGCACTCATAACCGCTGTACCGTCTCGCCAAGAATCTCCTCGAAAAGGAGAACGATGCACTCTGTGCAGTTCGGCCAGAGAGGGTTGGAGAGCGAGGCCTGATTCATGTCGCAAACACCAGAATTCGTGCGATTGCAGTCGTTTAACGTGGGAGGCACCAAAACGATTGCAATTGCATGAACGTGTTGAAACAGAGAGGAAGTGTGCTCTGAAAACCATCAGGGCGACTTGTTTGTAGTTTCAATAGGAACACCACCACGGCGCTGCTCCGCAACGTTGAATACCGGGACAAAGACGACAGCAGGGCTGATCGCGTCATCACATCACGCGAATGTCGGCCTGCGGGGAGTGATGCTGGCTTTGTACGCAAATTTGGCCCCCAAACTGTCAGTTTGCCTCCTTCCGAGCACCGGTTTAGTCCCGCTGTATGCACGGTTAACTCACCAAGCTGGTCCTGCAGTGAAGATCTTGGCTTAGCGTACAGCCGAGATAACGTTAAAGGGAACGTTTCACATTGGAAGATGCTGAAGCAAGCATATGCGATGAAACAAGCTCAGAAGTAGCGACTGATGTGCTTTTAACTAGAAAACTGCTCAAGACAACACAATTTCTCTGTTAAGTAAAGATGCTCCTCGATACGTCATTGTTTTATTGCGTCATCGCACCTTGCACAACATTGATTGGCAGCCAATTGACGGCTGTTATATCTGGAAATTTTGTCCACGAATGCCAGCTGTGAGTCACTCGACCATTACATCTGTATCGGCGTTGATCACCAGATGGCTTATAAATGACCAGAATTTGAATGACGTTATTATGACGTCATGAATGCCAAGGTAACCTTGAAATGATCTCCCCATTTTCGCGGGCGTGTAGCTCAGAAACTACATGGACTTGAGTCTTTATAAGAGCAGGGCTGTGGACTGGACCAAAAATTTAAAGATGGCTGCTTCACCTCAAAACCCCATAGAAATGGGGAACACTCGCTCCAGGTGTTGAAAACGGCCAGGCGCCTGTAGATAGAGTTCGCGTGCCTTTACATGAATTGTTTCTCTTTAGATGCATTATTGCGTCCACATCTACAAGTACATAGTGCATCTAAAGACATAACCATGCATGCACACATTTACACCAGTGTGTCTACAGATACATACAGAATCTAGGTGCACATTCTTGTGTCTAAAGATGCATTATTGTCGTTAGATTTGAATGAAGGATGCAGGCTACTGCTGGCCCTGTACCGACAGCCAATAGTAAATTATCGCGTTGACCCTCGAGCCGTTCGAGGGCTGGCCATGTATGGGTGAACAGCCATGTGTCGAACGCATTGAAAGCCCGCATGACTATCGGCAGTCATCAAGCCCAGCCAGCTCTACAACGGCGGATATCCATGTATCTAGGCTGCTGCTTCATCACCTCCGAGGAAGCTACGTTTACATGGCTGGCATCGCTAGTTCGGAGAGGCTTCTGCACCGCCATGGGGCAACATCGCAGCGACAAAAAGGACCACAAACATAGAAGAACACAATGAATTGGCGAGTTTACCCGCCTGAATTCACCGAAAGAAAGTGCTCCACATTTCTATGGAGTCTCGAACTGAAATGCCGAACTTGAAGATCATTCAGAGCGATGCATAGCGCTGCCCTTCTTAAGACCCAAACCATCTAGTTTTTTTAGCTATGTGCCCTGGAAAATGGAGATACTATTTCGGGAAAAGTATTTCAAGGTCATCTTGGCATTCATGACGTCATAATAACGTCATTTAAATCTTGTCATTCCATGCATCATGCGGCGATCAAGGCCAAGAAAAGGATCATGGCCGATTCGTTCACATCTGGCGTTCGTGGGGACGATTTCCAAATATATCGGCCATCAATCAGCCCTCAATTTATGTGGTATAAAGTACTATGACGTAATCAATCAATGACGTATCGAGAAGCGCATTCACTAAACAGAGAAACTGTGCTGTCTAGAGCTGCCTTCCCTTCTTAAAAACATACTAACAGTTATAAGTGAGGCTGTTTCACCATACCTGATGCTTGCCTCAATATCTCCAGTTGTGAAACACTTCCTTGGAGAGTGGCCGCGTCGGCGTTGGTGAGGCACCAGAGGCGAACGCGGCGGTCCAGCACACAGCGGCAGTAGGACAAGCAGACACAGCGCCTGACGAGAGCAGTCGCAGAAGTACTTTCAAGAGCAGTGCATCTCGCTAACCAATCTCTCCTCATGTTGTATTATCCCCAAAGCGTATTACGCCCTTCATTGAGCCAGGTGTTGTGAAAACGACAACACCCGCGGCGTCCGCGTCGTGCCACTACTCAACGCACACGACCAAACACTGCATCAACGTCCAAATATCCATTCATACCACCATGCCCGCATATCACATGTCATATGTCATACCTATCGTATCACAAACCCAGTCATAACCCTCACCTAATCTCAGGCATTTTCCTTTTGTCCATTGTCGTTCTTTGTCGTCGGCATGTACTGCTTGACTGATGCGTCAGTGATCGCCACCTAATTCGCATTGCACTTGGTATCGTTTCCTGGTACCATCGAAGTAACGCGAACCAGACTGCTAACCCAGTGGAGCGAGATCCGCACTGGAACAACAAACTGAACCAGTTCTCCGCGTCCGTCGACCTCGGCTTGGCAGGCGCCCTGGCCGCCTCCCACGCTAGGGCGCCCTCTCGCGGCGCCCGCCGTGCGTGTCCAGCAGCACTCTCCCTGTGCTCGGCTACATTCCTGGAGCTGTCGGTGGCACTGCAGCGGATGGGCTCATGCCGCTCACGTGGAACGGACAGTATCAACGTCAATGTGCAGAGAGCGGCTCTCCCTGTGGTGGGGCTTCATCTCCTCCGAGCCATGAACAGCTCACTCGCGCCTAACGCGGTGCCTCACTAGTGGAGGGCAGCTACAGTGGTGGCGCTGTACAAGAGGGGTGATCCCAGTGATACGAATGATTAGCGGTCGATCTCTATGTTGCCAGCTTTTGCTGCTCTCTGCCAAGTGCTCGTCACTGTGTTTTTGATGCTCTCTCCGAACCACTCGTCATTGTGCTTTACCTCAGCAGTATGGTTGCCGCTCGGGTCCCCACTGGGTTGACTACGCTCGACGCTGTCACGTACATGACTGAAAACATGGACAAAGGCATGGTGACGTCACTGGTCGTCGCCGACACGTCTAAAGCATTTGACAGCGCTGAGCGTGGCCATCTTCGGGAGAAGCTGGGGTGGTGCGGCATAGGCACTGCGTGACTTGGTACGTGGCTTCAGGGTCGGGCGCAGGTGAATCAGTACGAGGTGGAACCAGTGTTCTTGATGTGACACGCGGAATGGTCCAGAGTTTGATACTGAATATCTGCCGTGCGGAAAGATCATTATGTTTTCTGATGCTGGCTGGCCCTTGAACGTCCCTTAGCTCAAAGGTCGCACAGAGAAAAATTTGAAGAGAGTGTGCGACTAGTTTACATAAGGTAGGCTGAAAATTAATCCACTCAAGACAGAAATGGTCCTATGTGCCACCATAATAATACTATTTGCTAGCCCGATGCATCATTTTTAGGCACGCTATGCAACGCTGAAAGAACATTAGATGTTGCAAGCAATGCTTAACTAAGCCGAGGATACGTTGTAGTAAGAAAACATATGAACAACTGCATGCCAATAATTACATTATAAACGCAAAAAAAGTCAAAAGGTACAACAAGCTTTCGGCCTCCAGTCATCTTCGGGTTGTTCTAGCCAAACGGTTGAAGACACGATGCCTACGGTTGTAGACACGATCACAAACCAACTGGTACGATTATCAATATGTCGGTAGTAACCCAGTGACCGACCACCGAATCGCAAGCTTGCAGCGACTGAGATCCACGATATCGCCACATGAGGTTCTAGTGTCCCGTGAGGCGAACGTTCAATTAACAGTATTGTTCATTTATTTGGACGTGAAACATAAAAAGACAGCGCAAAGCACTCTACACACAGTTTTACCAGCCTTTATTTGGGCCACATCATGAACCGTACATTTGTTATTAGTAATTGTCGAACAAATAAGATAGTCATGGAGATCACACCAAAGGTGTATTCTACCTGGTGCTCATTTCAAATAACGACAAAATTTTCATTGACATAGCGTAATGATGACGATGTGTCGGAACTGCATGAAAACTCCGCAAGGCATGACAGTTAAAGCGCCAGCTTTTGTAAACAAAAACAAAACAAACAAGCAAAACAACAACACCGGCTCGCGCTAAACGCCTACGACATGTAAAGGTACGCAACTGGCTTAAGACAATTGCGTATCTCTGTTCCAAACACAACATTGGATCAAGTCAGTTACGTTGAGGAACAGGCAAGTGAATACGTTGTAGACTAGTTCATGCCTGAGGCTGGCAGATCCTCGAATGTTTATATACTGCTGTGGTGTGGTGTAAGGGCAGATGGTTTGCTAACATGCGCCGTCGCAGGTGTCCCACCTGCTTTATATACCAATAATTAGTGGTGATGATCCATGAACATGCAACAAAGCAGTCGTACGATCGGCTCGCAGTCGGTCATGCGGGTGGCGGCTGTCGCCGACGAGCAGCCGGTCCAAGGTGGTGGCCGCTAGTGGAGGGCACCGCTGGGCTGAGACAACGACTATCTAAAGTGCCTTAGTTTTTACACGAGAAACTCGATTTTATAGCTTTTGTCACCTTGTTTTTAGCGGGGCGTCCCTGGGAGCTTTCAATTGGTTCTGCCTAGAATGCTGCGACAAAAATCGTCTCTTTTATGTAAGCCAGCGAAATCCAGGCTTGCAAAAAACTTTCCTTGCAAATACCTTTCCAGTGGCCCAAAATACCTCCCCGCTCATTGAATTTTGCCTTCCCAGTGGAAACAATGCTGAGATAGATGAGTAGGAAATATAAGGAAACTAGACATTCTTGTTCGACGAAAGATAAGAATGAGTCGAGAAGGCAACATTGTGCACTAGCCAAAAACAGCTGATGGTATATATATATATATATATATATATATATATATATATATATATATATATATATAAAGCAAAGCGACAGGACATTCACTTAGGCCCCAAAACGTGTTATGGTGGATTCAGAGCGAACAACATCTTCCATCTCCCCCTGGGCTTTCCTCTCAGGAGACATCCTTAAGCATGCGCGCATCCAGAGCCTTGGCAGGGGGAGGGGCACATTGCTGACGAAGGGTCCATGATAATAAAAAGACCCCCAAAAGGCAAAAATTACCGCATATGGCCAATATGTTAATGAGGAGATATTTTTCTTTGATATTTTTTCATTTTAGCTTTCTATAATGAAATAGGAGCCAGAAGCTACCGCGAGATCAATTCTGGCTGACTTTTATTGTCAATAAACTAAATAAATGTTGTGTTAAGCGACCACATCAAACAAATTACCGGCGTTTTTCAACATGTCACATTGGTCCAATGGACTATTTCTGAACTGAACTCAAAAGCTTTGTCAGAATCTCTATCTGGGCTGTATTAAGAACCCTGAGAATGTAGACCGAAGTGGTTCAACAAGTTGCTTTAACACGGCTGAGCGATTGTTGTCTGGAAATGTTCAGCATTGGCTCAGAATTGATTAGTGGGACCAATTATGTAACATAGTTTTGAGCATGCGCGCTCGCAAATATGAGCAACAAAACCCTGATGTCATGCGTTGCAGTCTCCATAGACAGTGCAGCGTTGATTCCGCAGACGACATTAAGTCGTGCCCAACGGATGGCCGAAAATGATGACGAATATAAAATAGGTACTGTTCAACGTTTCAGGCACTAAATCGTATAGTTTGAAGGTATTCTGTAGCGGTGGACCATGCCCCGGGACCGTGTGTCAACATGTAAGGCGAGTGGGGCGATGACTCATGTCTGAGTGAGGAGAACAATCACGGCTCGGGGCGGTGCGTCACGGTGGCGCCGGCCAGTCGCTCGCAGATCGTGTTGCGGGTATGAGCCTTGGAAGGAGTATAAAAGGTGCTGCTCGGACGCGTAGGGTGGGCCTCTCCCTGTCGGCGTCGTGTGCGGCAGTTCATCGCTGCGTGTGAGGCAGTCCGACCGATAATTCTTGTCATCATCGAATACATATTCCAGGCGTATGCTTCACCTGTGCGATTTTTATATTGAAAATGAGAACGGACTGGCCTTTACAGCATCGCGAGGTAGTGTTAGAGTCTGGTGGTGGAATTGGGAGAGAAAAGGTAGATTCTCTTCTTTTCGTGTTGCTGTAACTGTTAATTTGTCCAGAGAAAAAACATTTAAGTTGCAAAAAAGATGCGCCCAGTCCCATCTTTGAAAGGCTTGAATTAGTTTTGAAAGACATTCGGAGCCCTCATTTTGCGACCGTCGTTCTCGCGTGCACGGCGCCCGTCATGAGCGGGGGTGTTACTCGCAGAGGTCAACGCCGTTCCGTTTTAAGGAAACTGCAACCCGGGCCGTCACTGTCCTTGCTACAAAGATTGCGGACGCGTGGGCTGAAAGCTTTTGATTTAATTTGTTTAACTCGTCGATTCTGCAAGGAGAATAAACGCTTTCAGATAAGCATGGGATGGCCTTGTTCCTTTTTGAACTCATTTCGACCTACTTAATTCAACACTAATGAGACTTCTGATTTCTTTCTGAGAAGGGGGTCACCTTGAATAGAGCACTAGGACATTATTGTTTCCGGTCAAGGGCTGAAGGGCCATTCCGTCCCGCCACGGGACGTCTCCTGAGACACTGGGCGGAATGCCGCCCTGGAGACACTGGGCGGAATGCCCTGCCCGATCCGGAGACCCTTAGTGAGATACATTCTATCACATCAATCCCCTTCCTGACGCGGAAGGCCTTCTGGCCTGCGCGGAACGCAGTAGACCCCGGATCGACACAGGAACCCTCACTGACGGAACAACATCCCTGATCGTCCCAGATGGTCAAATAATTGACATGTCGGCTTCAGTTCGGCTTAACGGACCCACGCTAGAAATGGGTTGGAGAGCTCACCGGTCGGCACTGGGGGCCCTGACTAGCACATAACCACTTTGATTGCCTCGATGTGAACAATAATCATTATATTTCGTGTTTCAATTAATTGTCAGAGGGCCCTGACCGACACAAGAGGCCGTCTGTCATTCGAGGTCTCGTCCTCGTCCCTGTTGCACAAACAGATCTTCCCGTGGCCGACTCGAGGTCTCTTGTTGACACGGAATATCCTGTTGGGTACTGTGGGGCCCTGAACGATACAGAGCCTCGCATTGTTGCAGGGGCCCCGACAAATGTAAATTACGGGCCTGGCCTTGTCTCTCATTAGGAAATGGACCCCCCAGGGCTCAGAACGACACGGAGCAGTCTGTTCAGTGTTTATGACCTCTGGCCGAAATAGAGGAACGCTTTATCTTTGTCCTCAGTCCTTGTTAGATGTCCTCTAACCGTTAGTCCAATCGGGCCCTTGGTCTGGGCCCAAGGGAACCTCCATCAAACGAAGCTCGTGACCGACTTAAGGTCGCTAGCCGACATTTGACCACCTGTTATACACTGTGGGCCCCTGACCAACACAGGGCTCCAACCACTGTTTGTGGGATCCAGACCAATGAAAATCGTGGCCCCCAGCCTTGCCTCTGGTTGGGGAATGGACCACCAGGATTCAGATGGACAGGGAGCCAAGTGTTCGGTGTTCGTCTTCTCTGGCCGATTTAGACACCCGTATTGTCTCAGTTGGTCCTCAAGCAGTGCAAGAGGATCCCGGACTGATATTTCAGGTCACGACACCGCGTGCTGTGATTCTATATGTGACCCACAGATCTTCAGGCCCTTACGCCCTCCAACCAAGCCTTCGATTATCGGTTCCGTTGAGCCGCCCGGGCCCCTCTTCAAGCCTCATCAAACACTGGGTCGATTCGGGGCCCCTTGTGGACACAGAACGCTCTGCTAGGCGCTGCGGGCCCCTGGCGGATACAGGGACACCTACCAGTTACTGTCACCGGCCCCGGCTTTGTAGCTGATGGGGAAGTGAGCCCTCAGGCCCATAACGATACGGAGCTGACCGTGCGGTACTGGTGGTACCCGACCGACATACAAGCCCACATCGACCCAGGGGTCCTCGATCGGCCCCAAGGGCTCTTTGACTGCCATTTGAGGGCCCGTCTCGCAGTCCGGGGCCACTGAATAAGACTTCGACCAGCCCTTTGCGCCCATAGAGACTTCAATTGAGCCCTTTATCGTTTGACTTGGTGGGCCTTCCAGGCTCTTCGGGCCTCCTCAAACACTGCCTCTGGCCGAATCCAGGCCCCTTGCCAACACTTGGCCTTCGTCAGCAGTTGTGGGCCCCCCAGGCATTGTCCCCCCATGGTAAATGGGCCGTCAGGCTCATTCTGCCACGTAGCCGCGGAGCACGTTTTCACGTTTTCAGGCAGGGATCCAGGTGCTGAGCGCGGCAGCGGAGCTTTCCAGGAGGACAGGTGAGAAATACACATTTGCCTTCATCCGGCTTGTCTTCGCGGTGTTTGCGCGCCTCTTCGAGACCCCCCCCCCCCCCCGGAGACTTGATGCTGGATCCATCCTTGCACGTCATCCATAGTCACAAGCTGTCAGGGTCAACATGTCCCAGGTGCGACGGGGCACCCCAGAGTGCGGTCCCGTCCGCCAACGCAGCGCGGTCCCGTCTGCCCACGGCACCCCAGAGCCCCGCCAACGCAGCGCGGTCCCTTCTGCCCACGACACCCCAGAGCCCCGCCAACGCAGCGCGCGGTCCCGTCTGCCAACGCAGCGCGGTCCCTTCTGCCCACGGCACCCCAGAGCCCCGCCAACGCAGCGCGCGGTCCCGTCTGCCAACGCAGCGCGGTCCCTTCTGCCCACGGCACCCCAGAGCTCCGCCAACGCAGCGCGGTCCCGTCCGCCCACGGCACCCCAGAGCTCCGCCAACGCAGCGCGGTCCCGTCTGCCCAAGGCACCCCAGAGCTCCGCCAACGCAGCGCGGTCCCGTCCGCCCACGGCACCCCAGAGCTCCGCCAACGCAGCGCGGTCCCGTCCGCCCACGGCACCCCAGAGCTCCGCCAACGCAGCGCGGTCCCGTCTGCCCAAGGCACCCCAGAGCTCCGCCAACGCAGCGCGGTCCCGTCCGCCCACGGCGCTGCGAGGCGCACAGAATTGGTAACGGCCGATTTCCGCGTTCGAAGAACAAGTGACAGCGACCAAACCGGATCCCATTCAAACTCGATTTTTGGAAAGTGAGTTGAATTTCAATCACCATGAAGACCGCTGCACCTGGAACGCAGCTAAGCCAAGGCCGCCAAGTCATACGAGCCACACCGACAGCAGTTTCACGCCCGGTCTTCCCAGCAGAGCGACACTCTTTCCTCTCTCTCTCCGCGTGCGGTGCGCAGTCAGCGGAGCTCCTCCCGCTCTCCCCCCGCACGGCCGCCCGCGCCCGCGACGCGGCGCAGTGGCGTCGCTGGTTGAGGCCGCCGCCGGCAGGTGGCAGGCGCGGCGGGCGGGTGCCCGCGGCGAACGGTCAGCTGCTGGGCGCGGCTGGCGGCGCGGCGACGGGCAGCTGTGGTGCGGAGCCGCGTGAGAGGCGCAGCTGCCGACCGTCGCGCTCCAGTCCGGCTGGGGTGGTGCGGAGGGGTGAGCTGCCGCCCGAGGTCCTGTCCTCACCCGTCGCCGCATGGACGTCGTATAGCACGGATCGAAACAGAAGGTGAGACGTTCGCCGCGCCGGCGTATCTGCCGTTATCTTGTTTACAGTTTGAGCTGTGCTTACCGTTGAAGATGGCTCGGTGCAAGGAAAAACTTCCGTGAACGTGTCACGTGACTGTGTTGACTGCGGATCAAAGTCGCTTTCAAGACCCCGAGGCAATACGAAGCCCCGGGTTTGACAGCACGAGAAGAACGTGATGCTCACTGGTTTCCGCACCAGACCAGTAACGCCCTCGTCACTAAATCACCGATCCGGCCCGTTAACCTACTTCGTCTGGTCCGTCCGTTTGACCTTGGACCCGGCCGCGCCGCCGCCGACTGTAGACCGGTGGCCGATTTCCGCGCCGGCGGCGGTCAGTTCGAGAAGCGCGCGCTGCCGCTGTCCGAGGAGAAGCGCGCGCTGCCGCTGTCCGTCCCGCTTGCCGCGGCACGCTCGGACCCACCGTCCGCCTCACCGTGCCGTGCCGTGCCGTGCCGTGGATGCGGCGCCGACCGCCACGTCATGCCGTTGGTCCGTCGGGGAGCCGAGGGCGCGCCGTCGGTGCAGTGGGAGCCAGGCGCCGCGGTGCCGCCGGCGGGGGCTCGTGCTCCCCGCAGGTGCGGAGGCCCCGGAGAGCGCGCCGCTGCATAACCGGCGTCCGTTCGCCAAGGACACCGCGCGGCCCGTGCGCGCGGCTGGGCCCCACGCGGGGCGGCTGGGCCTCGAACGTGCTGGGCGGTCGATGCTCGTGAACTGGTGTGGAGAGGAACAGCGTAGCATACAGGATTTCGTGGAAGGGGAGCGGAAGAGGGGGCGGGGGGAAAGAAGGAGCGACGTGGTCTTCGAAGTTTCGCACTTGCCTAGACCACTGGTGTTGGCGCAGTGAAACTGCGCAGTGAAATAGGTGTACGGTTATTGCCGTTGAAGCTATGATATTTTATTGTTACATGTTTCGGGAGAAAACGGCCATGCTCTCTGTTCCCCAAGTATTCCAAGTACTTAGTATGTCGTGTCTTGTCTGGTTTTTGCTCCAGCAGGCGTTCATCAGGAGTGGAAATTTAGAGCTGCGTCCCATTTTAGAGTATTACCGTACAAAAAAGGTGTATGTGGAGTCTCTCGCTGAAAATGGCTCACTAAACATCTGCAGTCATTAGGATAAAGCCAATGGATCCTTGATCGACCATGCTTTGGAGGAACACGTAACTCAGAAGAAATATTAAAGGCTATTAATTGACAGATAAGGCTATAACTTCGCGGTCAGAATTGTTGCCGGCAAATGCAAACGAGATCACATCACGGAATCCCGAAAACGGCTAAATTATCCCAATTTCGACGAGACTGTCGCCCACCGCGACTGCATATGTTTGCATCGCGCCATGTCCGTGCCTGATGGGCCACGGGCTATCAGTAATCTGATCAGGCGCCGATCTGAAGTATCTCAGCGGCACACCAGAGCCACCGATGACGAAACTGTACTGTATAAGGGCGCTGTAAAGCACCCTCGCTTAAAGTGCGTGAAGTTAAAGTGCGAGTGCGTGAAAAGGGCGTTTCCCTATCTAGCCGTGGCGGCGTGGAATCGCCTCCCTGCTGCCACGCGCCAGTGCAAACGCTTAAATGAGTTAAAGGGCAAAGCAATGTCTTACATCAGAGAACTTACCTAAATTGACCAACTGGCCATGACGTGCAGGTGCTGATTGTGTCGCTAGTCGCTCATGCTTTATAACATCGTATGTGTGTCGCTGGCGTCGCGTCCCATTTGCATGTGGTGCGTATTCTGCGTTTATCTATGTGACATGTACTGTCGCGGCGTTAGAATAGCCACTCGCTGGATTTCGCCACGGTTCGCAGTAATAATAATAATAATAATAATAATAACAATAATAAATAATAATGATGACAATAACAACAATAATAATGATGATGGTAATACAAATAATACTAATAAATAGTTCATAAGTGGTGATTTAGTGTTGGGTACAGGTGGTGCATCGCTCTGGGCATGTCCTGTTGCTTACCACTTACAGTTAAGGATCCGGATGCGCAGGATTTGTATCGATTCGAATCGCGGAGGATCTCGAATGCTAAAAGCGGCGATTTGAACCCGGAAAATCAGGAGTGGAGTTCCAAAAACTGCACGGAAATTTGAATGCCCTTACTGAAGTGCTCGGGTAATTGTACCAAATGTTATCCAGGTTTACACTTTGGTCGGATAAACGAAATGCAACACGTTCGTGTCGGTTCTGCATCGGAATGAATCGTTCGTCCTGCTGTTCAATGCTCTGAATTTGCTGGGGATTGAAATGGATATATTTGAATATATTCAAATCCGAATCCGATGCCACTAATCCCAGCTTTTATTCCCAAAATGCATCGAATCCCCAACGCTATACCAGCCCACTACAGTTGGAACGGGAACAAAAACAAACATTGTAAAAAGTCAGGATTGTATATGGTTATACCGGTCGTCGAACACCGCGTGATATTGTGATATGACACCTGCGAGGACCCCATCCAATCACATGGTAGACGATGTACTGCCCCGGCATTGTCCTTACTCCTTATCCCGCCCATCACGCGCCCAGTGGCGGGGTATCACTACAGCTCTCAAGAGCAAAGCACGGCCAGTGATGGCTCGTGTCCAGTATTGTGTGGGTGGAGGATGTGGCATTTTGCACACTGAAAAGCGAGGAACTCGCACCCGTCGGTTTTTTGTCGTCTGATATCGAGAACGGCGTGAGGAGGCGTAAATAGCAGCCGAGTTCTGCTCATCCCTTAGGCATTCGTCATTGCCGCGACTTGAAGCGATGAATGAAAGCAGCACATACACACTCTGATGTAGTGAGATGATGGTGCCTTATCGGGAGATATTCAATGAAATCATCACATTTCAGTTGATAAAAGTGGGGAATGCATGATTCGACAGAGAGCAAGAAGAGTGCACCTGCTATTCCTTTCGAACAAAGAGTGTAAGGAATTGCAAAACTTTGCTGCAAGATTAGAACGTGGCGTTCCAGCGCGCGGCCGACCGGGACCGCGGCGCGCGGCATCCATGGACCGATCGGTGCCTTTCCCGCATCTGGGTGTCATCATCGCTTGTGGTGCATGTTAGGAGCATACATCGACCCACATACAACCAAGCTAATTGTTCGCAAGCTCGGTGACCAGATCACCTTAGCTATCAATAGCAATATGACCACAAACTGATGATATGATCTCCCCCTGTTTGTTTTACAATCCGGTTACCTCACTTCAAAACCCCACATGAGGGCGAAACGTTGCCTCTTAAATGGAGCATGCCTCCTTTTTGTACTTTTCACTCCTAGTTGGACAGACGTGTTGAATCCAGTCGGAAACACTAGTTTTCTTGAAATCGTCCTGAATTGCTCGGAATTTTGATTTTGAATAGCTGCTTCGAGGGAAGAAATGATATCGGCCTCACCACTCACCGCTTTGAAAGTGATGCTTCTTATTTGTTCTGCTCTTTTCGATATGCGTGCTGCGTAATGTTCGCAATACACTAATTATCAAAAATGGTTGTGCATGAATTTATATGAGAGTTTAAAGAACAACAATTAGGGAAATATATGCAAATATGAGGTCAATATCAGGCTAGTTCAAGGAAACGTCGTACGATGGAGTTATCCCCCAAGGCATCCTGCACAATGTCTGTTTTCGAAAATTACTTTGGATTTGGAATACTTGAATGCTCACATCGTTACAAGGCCGTGCCTACACGGCAGGTTTATGCCACCAGCATGTCACGTCGTCCAGCGACGCTCAGGTTTAAGCTGTCACAGTGCACCTCTTGCTAAATGACTTACGAAAGCGGGCACAAACGTCGCCCGTTTGTGACAATCACAAACGTTCATTTCTCTGACGTCATTCATACTCAGAAAGGACATAGTTCATTTCGCCAATCTCACTTGATGTGTACCAAAGTCAGATAGTTGGTGTTCACAAGCCTTTTCTATTAGTAATACCGTCTGTCATGCCACCTTTGAACGAGATTGACGTGGAGCCACACAAGTCACGAAGGCTAGGATGAATATCTGACTGGATTGTCTTGTATGTGCTTGATTCCAGAAATTCCTATTCCAGAAATAAAATCTGGGGCAACAAAGAAAAAAAATTATGTGCTGTGCCAAAATATAGGCCGCGTATCATGAAACAGAAAATAAGAAGCAATATGTTGTTGGTGCTGCCGCGGCGTGTTACTATTTGACATAAACGGCCCTACGGTTTCATTAGAGCATGTTTTTGAAGTATCCATCAAAGGTGGCACTACCTCGTTTAAGGGAGTGTTCCACATTTGTGTGGGGTTTTGAACCGAAATAGCCATGTTGAAGATTGCCGCAGTTCACAGCCTTGCCCTTCTTAAGACATGAAATACTCAGTTTTCTGAGCTACATGCCCGCGAATATATTCGGGCTTTGATGTGCGGAATATTTCAAGGTCATTCAAGCATGCATGACGCCATAGCAATGCCATTCAAATCCTGTTTCGCCGTTGGCCATACAGCGTTCAAGGCCAGAAAGAACATTGTCGTCGAGCCGTTCAGATCTGGCGTCTGTCAGCACGGCTCCCAAGTATAGTGGAGTTCAACCTACTCTGAATCACTGCAAAGCAAGCTGTACAAATTTCGATCTCGAATCACATCACATTTAGTGCCACAAGGTATCAGAAGCGGTACATAATTACAAACTATTGCGGAAATAAGACTTGTAACCAAATAAGTTCAGAATAGCGCCATAGCAGAGTACGTGAGTGCAAGTAAACATCTTAAACTCAAGGATAAATACGCAAGAACGCCATGAGAACGTTCAATGACATAATCAAACAATGACGTCTTTAAGGGCATAGTTACCGAAAATCAAATTTGTGTCGCCTAAAACAGTGTTTTCCACTTAAAAGCATGCCAGTATATATATATATATATATATATATATATATATATATATATATATATATATAGCCCTGGGCTATTAGCGTCATTCGTCTTCGCTGATGCACAAATGGTTATCTGGGGTAATGAATAGCCGAACGCAAATATCTTTGGACAAAACATATTCGGATTACGGACCCCAAATACTGCGTGAGTAAATGTGGCTCGGAACAGATTTTGATTTGCTTTCCATCTATTCTGTTCTTCTGTTGCTCTGGTGCTGTTCCGGTGGCTCATTTACTTGGGAGTGTCTGGCTTCCGATTCACCCACCCGTGGCTAGATGGGTTTGAGTCGCTTTAGGGTGTAGGGGCTCGCTATTTGCCCCTACCTGGGATGAAATGCAGCTGCTTGCAGCGGCCGCGCTAAAGGTCGGGTGATGTCAGGGGGTAGGGCAGACCGTGCGAAACATCACGGCACGCTGAGCTTCCGCCGCTAAACTCGGCCTTTTGAACCGGAATTTCACGATCGGGTGTTGGAACCGGGTCTCATGCAGTAGGCACTCCGTAGCGTGGGTGCACATCTCAGAAGTCGATTCAGTCAAGAGATACGGACTAAATTCGTAAAAAGAAATACCAATCCCGTTGCAGGCGCAAGTTATTGCTTACACACTGGGGAATAGCGCTCCCCTCCCTTCCCTCCCCTCCCCCGCTTCCACCCCCACCTCTACATCCACATCCACGTCCACGTCCACGTCGACGTTCACGTCCAGCTGCACCTGCACCTGCACCTGCACCTGCACCGCCACCGCCACCGCCACCGCCACCGCCACCGCCACCGCCAACCCCAACCCACGTATGGTCTGCCGCAACACGCGTGGCTATCTGACCACTTCAACCAGCCACAGTACCTTCGAACCCACAGGCAATCTCGGGCGACGCCTCCGTAAACAAACAGGATGACTAAACCCACGCCAAGGCGTACAGGATGATTAAGCCCACGCCAAGGCGTACAACGAAAACAATCGCTTATACCGTGCCCGATCGTACTCTCACCCGCCCCCGTAGACGCCAGGCCTCTCGCCGCCGCGTTTGCTAGCTCCCCGGTAAGAGTCGGCAGGTCGGCAGGGAGCGCGGCGCTCCGCACCTCGCGGGCTGCTTGTTCTCACGCGGCCACCACTCGCCGCCGCCGCCGCCGCCGAGCCGCGCGCCCTCCCGACCCCGCGCGCCGCCGGTCGCCGCCGCCGCGCCGCGCTCATCGCCGGCCGCGGACCGGGGTCGCGTCGAGCGAGCCAGACGGTGAGCCGAACGGGGCGATAACCCGGCGGGGCGGGGCGGGGGCGAGGCGGCGCGGCGGCCGCCGTCGCGGCCGACCCGGCGACCGATCTGGGCCAGCGTCGATCTAACGGAAGGAGCCGAGTCACGCTGACGGGCGGAGGTCGACTCTCTCGCTGTGGGTGCGCTCGGCGGGCTGCCGTCGCGTCCCGGGAAGCTGCGATCTCATTCCGCGTGCTCTCTAAATAAACCGAGTCGTGGCTTTGTTGCTTTATGCCTCGAGTTTTCTGTGCGGCTTCCAATTGAGTGTACACATGTCTACTGTGACGAGGCCGTAGGCGGACTACAAGGACCGCTTTCACAAATGGCGGCGCTCCGGCTGGTTTAGATACCCGCAATCTATAGAACAATAGCGTCCACACTCGGCGCTGTCAGGCGGAGGCTCTACGACGGGTTGTGCCTTAAGCAACCGGAGACATGTGAGCCAATCCATGCTGATCAGCTAACGGTATTGGAACGAGAAAGGATGTGGGCTTTTCAGTTGCCACGAGTTTTACGGATGCGGTGAATATTGGAAAAACCTATCATAGCTATGGAAGGCAATGTTCGGCGTAGAGATGGTCTTTTCAGAGCAGAATATCGAACAAGTCTGGTCGGACAAATGGAGCCAACATTGTAGAGAAAGATTAACAACATATTTCCCAAACCAATTCACGATGCACCTTAACATGTTGGCTGCTTCCATGTTGCATGCTAATCTGCGTTACCCCTATGCAAATGTCGTCGACTTCTAACATAACTCGTTAGCATTTTTAAACACCATTGGTCTTTGTATAGAATGCATGTCAACGTGACTGGTCCCAGAGAGGTCCAGGATGTCGTTTACAGATGGTTGAATTTTTTCTGGTTTGAGGTCCGTTTGTTTAAATGTGTTGCTACAAAGCTGCGGCTCATGTGACCCTTTTGTTCGCTGACATTGGTGCCGCCTTTGCCAGACGCTAGTCATGAGCGAGTTTCGAGCCAAGGACATCGGCCTGCGCGTCCAAAAGAAGCTAGCTAGCAAAATCAGCAACAAGACGGTGGCCAGGACGCTGCTGGACGACGCCACCAGCCAGATCCTCGACAACCTCTTTAAGCTCTGCAAAGGCGTGGTAAGTCTAACCGGCTGGGGCTGTCTGACTGACTGGCAGGGAACCTGCCTTATGGTCTAGAGTAAACAATAGCAGCGCCTGTTGTGTCGCCGTGAAATGCGTGGTCACTGAGCACCTTGTTTACATTTCGGAACGTGTGTGTATCGATGACGAAGCGGTGTGGTTTGTCGCGACAGGTGTCGGGCGCGGGCTGGCGGGTCTGTCAGGGTTTGGCTGCCAGGCGTGGTTAACGGTGATGCGGCGCTGATGGTGTTCCCCGCAGACCGGTAACAAAAAGGAATCCGAGAAGGTCATCAAGAACCTGATCAAAGTGGTCGTCAAAGTGGGAATCCTGAACAAGAATGATCAGTTCGACCATGACGAGATGGTGCTGGCGGCCAAGTTCCAGCGCAAGTTCCAGATGACCTCCATGACCATCATCAGCTTCTACCAGATCGACTTCAGCTACGATCGCAGCTTCATCACACAGAGCCTGCTGGACATGAAGGCCATGCTCACCAAGCTGGTGGAACGACACCTGACCGATAAGACGCTCTCGCGTATCGAGCACGTGTTCACGTTCTTCCGCGAGCCACGGTTTCTGGACGCAGTGTTTGCCCGGAACTCGGAGCACCGTGATTTGCTTGGCAAAATCACTAAGGACCTGAACACGATCTTGGAGGCCTCCGAAGATGACGCCAGTTAGGGCGCACGCGTCAAACGTTGGCTGTGACACTGCTATCCGTCGTATGATAATCGTGTGTATAAACATTCTGTCCGGCCGAAGGCCAGTGGTTACGACACATGCAACTGGAAATCGTTGCAAAAACGCGAGCCATTCGCGCCGCACACGGTTATGTTCGTCGTGTGCCTTAAGATATTTACTGAGGTGTCATATCGGGTGGGTTTTCACTCCTGTTGTGCCTGATTAAGTAAATAAACGCTGCTAGCGATAACAGGGGACAAACCATCGACCAACGTCACTAGGGAACCGAAGTTCTGAGGGCCAACAAGTACGAGTACAATGCTGCGATAGTGGACGATGGTTTTATTCAGCGGATGACAATGTATGAGATGATCTGTCGATGCATGGGTCATGGTGTTCGCCCTATCTGTATGGCATGTGTAACTGGGCCTTCACAAGTCCGCAAATGTTCAGGGGGGTTAGTTAAGCGGCATACAGCGGTTGGGACCACCAGAAACGCTTTATAAGTTCATGTTATTAGAACGAGCAGAAAACCTTCATTTTGAAAACATATTGCCGCTTTTGCGCTCTCTGTCTCCGTCCGTAACGTCACGAACAAACATGCCACGGTGAAAGCGCCCTTTGTGGCACGGTACCTGCCCCCCACCAGGCTCGCGCGCAAGCCAAAATATTTGAGAATGATGTAGTCGTAAGAAGCAAAGTTATGGAAGAAGCAGGAGGACAAAAGAGTAGGAAAAAACCTCACCTTCCCACGAATTCAGATAGGGAGGGATTTTTCCTTTGGTTCCAGTCCTGGGAATATCGCGGAGTGCAGGGTGTATGAAATGAACACAATCAAATTAAGTTTGGTACAAACACTGGTGCGCGCAGACGGGCACAACCAATAATGTTTATATAATGTTTATATTTCACGAACACGGCGCCAGCCGTCGTTACGATACACTTTTGGTTAAAATTGGATTGTGTTCGTGTCAAAATGCGAGACAACGCGTCGGGAAGTGGAATGGCGTTGCCTTCTTCCGGCGTAGCTGATTATGTTTTGTTTGGTTTTGCATTGGTGCGTCACTGCTCTGCTCACTGCTCACTGCTCGTATTCCTTTCTTTCCTTCTTTCCTGTTCCTTTCCCTGAGTCCGCTTCCCTGGTCATGATAAGCGTTGACAATGTTCCATACTTGAAGAACTAAGCACTTAATCCATGTTATTTCCTAATAGGGGAGAGTGGGGTGAGTTATATCATGTCCAAGTGGTGTCAGGGTAATCTTTTCGAAATCCGTATGATGGGTGGCAGCCTTGGGCCGCTCAACCGGCGCACAGCAGCTCCCTCCACCGTTCAGTGTACTTCCGGCCTAGTACATGCATTCGTGCAGACATGATCGCGGCAAATATGCTTTTTGCCTATCGTTGAAAACTATAGCGATCAGTGTAAATATGTGTTTGGGGGTTTACGGCACGACTAGGCCAATCTCAATGCTATACTGCGAGGTGAGGAGGCACATGTGTTGTATATACCACAACACATTTAGCATGCCAAGCATTTCGGGATGGCGCAAGCATTATTCCAAGAAGTCAGCTGGTACATGGTCAGCCAACGTGCTCCATGCATCAGCCATGCATGGAGCACGTTGGACCAGTGATGCAATTACCGACAGTGTTACTGACTGACCTTCGTTGATGATTGGCTGACATGACTACCATAAGCTTTTGTCACCTAGAAAACAAGTCGACGTACACATTGCCCACGTAGGCCCGTGATTTCTACCCGATCAACGGAAACCGAGGAATAAGTGAGAGAAAAACAAACTAATAATTGATAAAAAAGACAAAATTGTTCTTGTCGCAATCGTAATGAATTGCGGAAAAGCACAGACAAGCACATTCGATTCGTACGTCGTAACGCATTCAGCTTTCTTGAGATTTAACTTACTATATGACAAATAACAACAAAAAAAAACAAACCAACTTACCCCATCATGTGATCAATTTACCCCAAGGAGGGACGAGTTGTCTCATGTGAAAGGAGGTTACTCAGAAGTAATTTACCTATAAGAAAACGAGGAAGAAGTACTCTCGAGACCTTAATGCTGCATATCATGGTAAAGGTTATAGCTGTCTGCATCGACAAAATCTAGCATGAAATCTAGCATAAAACCCGTGCTATAAAGGATAAGCAGATGCCTTTTAACACTTCTATCACATTCAGTTAGCTCTTTGTACAATAAAATGACATTAAAAAGTGTTCTACCTTACACCTGCCGGCTGTCATCCGATCAGTTCCCTGAATCTGCGGTGCGGTGGGCAGTGTAGAGAGGTCCAAGCCAGCGGCACCGCAGTTTGCTGGACAAGCTGGGTGGGGGGGGGGGGGGGGGGGAGAGAGGGGGACTGAGGAGGGAAAATGGCTAAGCCTGACCCTTAAAAGGAATGTTGTACACTTGAAGATATCGGAGCAAGCATCATGTATAATGAAAGAAACTCACTTCTTACCATTGGTATACTTGTGTGGAATCGGAATAATTGGAAAAGGCTGTTGCAGACAACAACGTTTCTTTGGGTAGTAAATATGCTCCTCAATTTCTCATCGTTTCATCACGTCATCGTACCTGGCACAACATGGGTTGAGAGGCAATTGATGGCGTTATATCTGGAAGTCATGTCAACGTGCCAACGCCAGATATAAACGAATCGACAACTATATTTTTATTGGCCTCAGTCGCCGCATGGCTACTGGAATGGCAGGATTCAAATGACGTTATTATGGCGTCATGGAGGCCTAGGTGACCCTGAAATAGTCTCCCAGAAAAGTCTGCACATCTTTTGGAGCAAGTAGCCTAGAAACTAGAGAGGTTTAGGTCTTAAGAAGGGCATGACTGAGCTGTTCCGAATGATCTTAAAGATGGTTGTTTCAATCCAAAATCCCATGCAAATGTAAAACACTCCCTTTAAAAGAGGGTGGGCTTCTGAACTTGAGCCTCTTCCTTTGCAAAAGTTGAGCAAGGGTTTCCCCCTGCACACGCATACACACACACACACACACACACACACACACACACACACACACACACACACACACACACACACACACACACACACACACACACACACACACACACACACACACACACACACACACACACACACACACACACACACACACACACACACACACACACACACACACACACACACACACACACACACACACACACACACACACACACACACACACACACACACACACACACACACACACACACACACACACACACACACACACACACACACACATACACACACACAAACACATACACAAACACACACACACACACACACACACACACACACACACACACATACACATACACATACACATACACATACACATACACATACACATACACATACACACACACGAGTAGAAAATTGCAGTCCCGGAAAGCAACACCAAAATAAAATCATGTTTGGACAGAATGTTTATACACAGACCTCAGATTGAAGATTGCCATGCGAAATGTCTGACCTACTTTCTGAAGGAGCGTGCTTATGAGAAGCAGGGGTCCATCTGGGCCACCACTACCTATTCTTGTTGCCCAGTTTCTTAGCAGCATTTCCTAGCTGACCACTCACAGACGAAATGACATCATGCAACTTGAAGCGCTTCCAAACACATATCACTTTAAGGAACACAGATGCTTGCAAAGTTATTAGAAACAGTTATTTATTATAAGGGTTTAAATAGCAGACACGTCAGCCCGACGCAAAATATGGCAGCCATGCCTGCGCACGATGGGTTTTGGATAGGGTTAAAAGACCCGGTAGCACTTTCACAAAGGTTTTGTTGCACCCGGACCCCGTGTTGTTAGCTGAGAGCCCATATTAATATCATTTTGAAATGATATGATGAAATGAATAGATCTAAAAGAAATGTAGCAAGCGATTTTGGTTCTCAAGCGTTCTCGGAACCTCATGACACGCTTTGATGGAGGCCGGTTTGAGAGAAGGTCTCCCGGTCGTTTTTGAGAGCGGTAGTGGTTTGCGATACCTTCAGCTTGCCGCGGCGGTTGCGGAGTTGATTGAGGAGAACGTGGGTTTTCTTGGCTTATTCTTGCAAGAGCAGCCGTGCCTTTAGAGCTGCAGCAGCCTCATCTGTTGCAGAAAAAGCCGCAGTTGCGCCCAGTCACTGTTCTCCGGCTTTCAGCTTTCATCATCCGATGATCCTGATAAGGCCCTTACGCTGCTCGGTCGTGAAACCCTTGAACCCGGCACAAAACCGCATCAACAATTCCTGTCTGTGTAAGATGCAAAGAGCGGTTGCTGGCGAATTTAGCATCACTTTATCTGACAGGTGCGGTCCGGCTGCCGGTATAAGTGGTGCAGAAATTCACCACTGGCGCCACTTCATATAGACGTCTCAGCTTTACCAATAACAAACAAAGTACATCTTCAATGCACACCATACAAACGTGGCCATGCATCCCTGCATGTGTCCCATTCGTGATTGCTGCTGGCGTCGCACACCTTGTGTCATGTTTTTCCATAGTCGATCAAGCGTCCGCTGGGTTGTGCTGAATTTGAAGATTCAAACACTGCAGAGAGCAGAGCCTGACGCGATTTTTTGGTACAGTCCGCTCGCCCTGGATCATGATAAAATCTTTGACCATAGTCTTTGTCGACGCATGGCATGACCTCAAGAGGGCTCGCTCGCTCCCATTGGTCGCTCGGTGGTGTGCGGTCGGCGGTGTGAGCCGCCTGACTCGGCTCAGGGCCGAGCCGGTCCAGAAGCGGACGGAGCGTATATCTGATCTAGCGGCGCCAGTGATGGACTCTCACCTCGTGGCCATAACGCTCTGTCGTGCATTTTTTTTCAGAAAGCGTTGCCGGACTTTGTTGTGGTTCTGGCTCAGTCGAGGTTGTCAGTTTGAACAAAGCCCTCAGAGAGCCCACTGCATGGTGGGGCACGGCGTCCCTGAATATCTTCTGGTTGAAGCCCTGTGCGGCATATTGTTTATATTGGCGGTGACTATTTCCAGAGCTTTTGCACGCGCGGCCATTTCCGTAGGCGCCTCCACACTTCGCCAGTGAGACCATCAAACCAAAATACTTCAAATTCGGTTTAAATTGGCCACAGCTGCAACGACGAGGACAAGGGGTGTGGTCGCGACCGTAGTAACGTGAGGGGGCGCAATGGCCGAATGGCTGGCACTTTCGGCTCCCACATGAGGGGCTAAGGTTTGGCCCCGGTCGCGCTATGTTCCCTGAGCGTTAAGATGGCCTCTGCAGTCGCCTGCGCCCCACACAAGGGTGCGTGACGACGTGCATCCATAAAACAAACAGAAGTGCCGTACTTTATGGCCAGTGTTTATCCACTCGACCTTCCAAACACGTTTCACCCATAAATGGCCCGTCGCGCGGCTCGTCCGGCCCGGTGATATTGGCAGGAAGGTCGAACTTCCGTATGGACCCTTGTGTATCTCCAGCCTTACTGCCTTCCAAAGCACGAGTTCATTCGTCGAACCTTGACGTCCATGCCACGGCATGATGTACCTGGCTCGAGGCCAGCAGCATGTCGGTGCAGCCAGTTTGCAACTCGATCAGGACTTCTCGGTGACTGGCGAACTGCGCTGGGGATACACGGTGGTGTCACATAGCTCGCAGCTGAAATCCAGTAGTACTGACTGTTTGCTACTCAGTCCCTCTGATGTTTTAACACCCACCTCCACCTCGCTTTCCCTCCCCCGCCCCATATGTTGGTAAACGAGATGGTAACCGAGACCCGAATTGAGTTCCAAGAAATCGAAACAGCTGATGATTTCGCTGTCACTTGCGATATTGGTAAAATTTATCGCATGTTTGAGAGAGTTCGAACCGCTCATTGTTTTTGAACTTACCCATCAGCCTACGAGCATCGTAAGGAAGCTAGAATAACTGGACTTAAAGATAAGAGTGCTCGCAACAAATGTAATTGAGTTTCACGTCCGAGCTGCTGTTTGTGAAGTCACGAGTCATGTAAACGAGAAGTTCATTGGTCTGACCTACCAATTCATGAAGAAGCCTCGTTAGCGAATACCACAGACAAAGCTACTACGGTGCGTTGCTCGCTTCTGGCGTTATGCTCCTGGTGTCATTAGTGTTATGCCATGATCTCCTTTAAGAAAATGTTCCGCATTTGAAAATATTGAAGCAAGCATCAGATATGATGAAATAAACTCGCATAACTCTTGATATACTTTGTGTCGTGTAGAGAAGCTTTGGCATTGCAAAAAAACTTCTCTATTGCACAACACAACCTTGATTGTGTTGTGTAGAGAAGCTTTTCCGCTGCAATTTCTCTGCTGAGTAAATATACTCCTCAATGTGCCATTGCTTGAGTACGTCATAGAACCTTCCACAAAATTGGTTGCGAGCAAATTAACGGCCGGTACATCTAGAAATCGTGTTCATGAACGACAGATCTGAATGGCTGGACAATTATGTTTGTATTGACCTTGATCGCCGCATAGCCAGTCGAGTGGAAATATTTAGATGACGTTACTATGCATCATGGGTTACTGGGTGACCTTGAAATAGTCTCCCCGAAATAGTCTGCACATCTTCGCGGGCGTATAGTTCAGAACTAGAAGCGTTTAGGTCATTAGAAGGGCATGGCAGTAAACCACACCAAATGACCTTCAAGATCGCTATTTCAGTTAGAAACCGCACACAATGTGGAGCACTCCCTTTAATCGGGTCCGATAAAGAGCTTTTAGTTGCAGATCTCTTGGGAGGGCTGGGGTGAAGAGGCTCTGAGGTTGAAGAGCTTTCCGGTTTTTAATCCGAATTTCCCGCCATGGGGCTAGCTTGTCAAGCAGCGGTTTTGCGATGGTCAGGAACGCATCCCGCTGTTCATCTGGTGAAAACAGCATCAGGAAGACGCTCCAGTTGGCCGCGGCCAAATCCTGTAGAGGTATGTCATTGTTCGCTTGGCGATGGTTGTGCATGATGGTTTTTTCTTCTTTTTGCTGCCGTTCTGTTGCGTTTACGCTCAAGGTAAAAATGGCCAGGTGATGGCCATTACAGTGACTGGGTACGGTATCCGTGTGCTGGAACTGGTTTCGGTAGTTGGTGATAACCACGTCCAGCGGTTTCGATAGTTGGTGATAACCACCTCTAACGAAGGCTCGTAGCCACTGGGTAACTGCAACGTTAAGGCGAACACAATCTGAGTGAGCGAAAAAGTGTCTCAGCACTTGACGAAGTCTAGGCACGCGACGATTCCTGGCTGTCCTGGTGCAGAAAATCAAGACCGAATCAACTATGACTAACCCTGACCGCTTACGTTCTTCACTGTTACAGGCAGAGGCCCTATTTTTGGCACCCTCGCGAAACGGTCTCGACCAAGCGCTGGCTGTCAAGATGCGTGATATAGCACGTAAGCATGGTAAGGCCTGTACCGATTCCTCCGACCTGAAGGTCAGGCGGCTGCTCCGACAACTCAGAACGAGGTCGCGTCCTCGGATTGGGCCACCGATCCGAATAATCTGCTCACGGGCGGACGGTACCCGTCGCCCAACAGCCGCGGGCGCTGGTTATCGCAGCGTTTATCCCAGAACTGGGCGACCACGCCTTAATCGCTGCCATCGACTGGCGGGGGCCAGTCGAGGAAGACCCTGCTGAGGTCAGGCTTGAACGAAAGACCTATCACCAATATTGGCATGCGCATTAATCAACTGTGCCACTGAAGTGGTCAGAAGGAAGTAAGATATACACTCGATACTTATTTGACCCCGAGAACAAGAAAAGACGGAAGCAGATCAGCAGATCGACAGGAAGTGTGGATTGTGTGAAAGGGTGATAGGATAAGGGAGGAGGGAAGAGACCACCTCGTGTTATTCAACTGACATGTTGAAGGACCAAGTGTGGTCGGTGGACCTGGGATTCATGTGATGTGATGATCTGCGTAACGACGATGTACGTGATGTGATGATGACGTGTGATGGTGTTGCTATGTCCTGCGGCGTTGGCACACGACGGTTATCCAGAACATGCTTGCAATGGGATTTCGCTCCGGGTATGCAAAGTGCATTCTTGCAGAACCGACAGCAGCGGGTCCAGATGCCAGATGGAACCATGAGTCGCTGGAGAATGATAACATGCGGCGCTCTACAAGGTAACCTAGTTGGCCTAGCTGCTTTCCTGGCTATGGTTAACGGTGCCACTGCTGATATTGAGTACCGACTGAAGTATGTTGATGATCTTACCTGATCCAGTGAGGAGCGGAGCGCTCTTTTCTTCAAACTGCAGTAAATATAACGCAGGGTTATACGAATAGAAATGGTTCGGGACCGTCAGAAGACCGCCGAAGGTTTCATGATTCGCTCGCCGGGCTTGCACGTGGAAGCGTGAGCGCCCAGCGCCCCGCCGTCGGTGCGCACCAGGCCAATCGAGAGCTGAATCCAAAAGAATGCTGAACGGAAGGATGCCCCCTGACCTGGTGGGCGTTTGGGATGCCGCCCGTTGTCGATTGCCCTGGCGCACATGTCCGGAGCGAGCACTAAGCCAAAGGTCGCAAAACACCAGACTCGCACATTGCTGAAACCAGCATAACCAGCCAGTGACGGATAAATACGCAGCGCATCACGACTACTCTGTGAGTTTTGTAGTCCTTGCTTCCGTGGCTTTTTATACCTCAGGGGCGGGGGGGGGGGGGGCGAAAGGGGGACCGAGACCCGAGGGCGTCGCATTCAATCGGACACCCAGGCGCACGCTACGCAGGTGAGCAATGAGTGAATGCTCTGAATCCACTCGCGATAAACTCAGGACTCGCATGCGGTGCTGTTTTGCACTCTTTAAACGCTCATTTCCCAAGACAAATATGTGTTCTAAATCACCAAATAAACATTACCATACTATGAAAGATGCCTTAAAAAAACATAACCTAAGCCCCCATTACCAATATTTGTGAAGTGCACTCGTGCCAGTTACAATTGCAGACTAAAATCCCCACACCAGTGTAACATCTTTTTTTACTTACGGAACAGCTAATGTGGTTCCAAAAATCCTGTCCATCTGCATTCGGAATCAACGGTATCGGTCAACCACTTTGGACTTGTGGGGGCTGATGCCGTTCTCCGGACCCCAGCAGGACACAGTCTTCTCCTTATCCACTTCTCCGCCTGGCCAGTGGCGCGCCTACCGTGCGGACATGAACGGCTCCAGTCTCGCTGCTCCCAACCTTATGCGCACCGCTGCCTCCCCACAAACGCGATCGGAGGCGACAAGAAGCATCAGTCCATTCACTCGGTGGAGGTCACGCGCCCGCGGGCACGTCTCGCCCCCAGCCTGGCTACGACGGCAGACGTCACCCGCGGAGGGCGTGGGCAGACGTTACCCGCGGAGGGCGTGGGCAGACGTTACCCGCGGAGGGCGTGGGCAGACGGAAGGCTTGCAGCTGTTATCGCATGCAGGGTGCGTAGTTTCGATCAGAAAATGTGCGCTTCTTGCAGATCTTTTTCATAAAAGGCGCTGTTGCTTACGAACAGGCGGCATTGTTGTTCCTCTAGCGCACATAGCTATATTTGAGGTGTGTCAAATATCAGGACGTTTCCAACAGAACAATTGTTAATTTCATTACTGACGGATCGCTGTTTGAGGAAAGTATGACTAAATACGAGTGCAGAGTGCTTAGATGTAAAGAATCAACAGTATCTGGCGGACTCAGTAGGAAGGCTTGGTACGATATTGAAGATTCATCCCAAGAAAGGAATCCTTGTGCAAAATCCTGCTGCTGATTTGTAGACCCGTATGTCACATCCCGAACAAGCATTGTTCTCCAATTTCTCATTTTTCTCTTTCAAATGGCTGTGCATTTCATTTAAAAAAACCAACGATGTGAAAATTGCTAGTTTTAAAGATTACGCTCAATATGAAAATCTTCGGCTTTGAAATAATAATCCATATTGCAGTCTTCGTCTTTGATGTCCTGCTTTACACCAAAATATTCAGGTGTGACTTCATGCTTCAGGTCCAAATCTCCATCCTTGACATCGTGCTTCTGTGGAAAATTTGAAGTCTTTCAAACTATGATGAGTATCAAGCCCTCAAGGAGCAATATTCACGTGATCCCCACGAGGAATGGCTCTCCACCTGAAAAGGGAGTTGCTTGTCTGTGTGCGGGCCAAAGGCTATCAAATCCCCACGAGGAATATTCACAAAATCTCCACAAGGAACTGCCTCGCCACCTGAAAGAGGAATCTGCTTGTCTGGGTGCAGGACGTGCTGAGCAAGCGCGCAGACGGATAAACGCTGAAAAGACCGCCATGGTTTCCAACGTGAGCTCCTCGGAGCTGTGCCAGCTCTTATTTTCCCGAGCGAAGAGCATGCCAAATATCAGATGTTCGTGATACATATTTTTTCGTGCCGATTCATTAACTGGGCAGATTATGTCGTATCATCAGGTGTTAGCAGCCGCGTGTTTTCGTTGGTAAAGCGCTTTTACTT
Source organism: Pollicipes pollicipes (assembly GCF_011947565.3). NCBI lineage: Eukaryota > Metazoa > Arthropoda > Thecostraca > Pollicipedomorpha > Pollicipedidae > Pollicipes > Pollicipes pollicipes. The sequence goes on from NW_023596746.1 coordinate 19,429,220, forward strand.
TAAATGCTGCTGCACACATGTGGGACAGGCCCATGCGCAGAAATGCCCTGCACGCAAGTGATTGACGGTGCGGCCTCTCCCCGCCACTCCCTCCTCCATTACGCCATTGTTCGGTAGGAGGAGTCACCTCATGGACAGGCAAGGGAGTCAAGTTGCCTTCTTTTACATGGGCAACTGCCCCCGTCCCCATCTCTTCCTAATGCCCGATTTGGTCTACATAGGTGAGTTTGACCTCCGGAACTTTTTGGAACCTGAGCGAAACTAAAACACCAAAAGTTTTTTCGCCGGTAAAGGGAACGAAGGAAAAAAAGGCTGCGTTGTAATATTCAGTTAAGCAATGCTGCCTGGGTTATTCACACCTTCAAAGCTCCGTGTTCGTACCGTGTTAACTGTTTTTGCCGCGTGCTGCATATTCTTGGTTACACGATGCAAAGATCTTGCTGATGCTGGTCTACTACTCTGTTATTGTGTGCGTCAGTTAAGTTTTGTAGATTGCACCAAGTTGTGCCATTCTGTCATAGCGCATTGGCAGAGCATGAAACAAACCGGTCGAATATTAGCACCCACGAGCATGACGAATTTACGCACTGTTTACGTTCGGAAGAACCCTGCAAATGTGCCAGCCTCCACATTGACGTGAACATGCAACGGCACAGCTCTAAAAACCTGGCGATGAAAACTAGCTGACTAAACCTGATATCGGTCATTCTCAAACAATGACCACCAAAACAACACTAGCCGTGTCGAGCATGTCTAACGCGAGTGCTGTGTTGAAGCCTGCGGCCCGCCTCGCAGCTTCTGACCAAGGGTTTTCGCGACAGGCTTTCATAGAAGCGCACATCACATTACACTCTTCATTCTCGGAGCTGTGACCGTCCACCAATGTCTAAAGCCACATCACATTGACTACGCGTCGTTTATTGAAAACCTGGCTTCGACCATCGACACGTCCCCCCCCCCCCCCCCCCTCCAAATGATAATGATGCCCGACGACAGCATATCCCGCCACTGCGAAGTGGGAAAACGTATCGCAGCAGTGGTGTAGTTTCTTTTTCAGACTACTTTGAGAGAAAAGTAATTCAAATGCGGGATGAACCTGTTTTTAGTGTATTTTGGGGAAGTCCAGCCATTTTACCCTCACAGCCTGCCAAGCACACTCCTGTGAAGAAGATTTTAAAGAAAGTGTTCCAAATTCGTATGGGGTTTTGAACTGAAAAAAACACCTTGAAGATCATTAGGTGTGCTTCACAGTCTTGCCCCTCTTAAAACCTGAACCTCTCTTCTTTCTGAGCTACAAGCCCGTGAGGATGCGCAGGCTATTTCGGGAAGACTACTTCAAGATTATCCAGGCATCCACAGGGCCATAATAACGTGATTCACATCTTGCGATTCCGTCACCCATACGGCCATCAAAACGAAGACAACAAATTGTTCAGTCGATCACAGCAGGCATTCGTGAGCACGATTTCCAAATATAACTACCGTCAATTGGCTCTTCATCAATGTGATGCAAGTTACGATGACGTGATCAAACAATGACCCATTGAGGAGCGCATTTACTGAACAGAGAAATTGTGTTTTCTACAACAGTCTTTTGCACTTACAAGTATAGCGATAGTTATGTGAGCTTATTTCATGATATCTGATGCCTGCTTCAACATCTTCAAATGTAAGACATTCTGTTTCCGTGGTCGCCTCCGTGGTCTTGGGGAAATATGCTGGACTCGTAATCCAGCGGCACTGGGTACGAGTCCCAGAGTGGGCGCGTTGTTTGACCCGACTGAAACGGAAAGGCCAGCTGGCAACTGGCTAGCGAGGCTCAACCCAGACCCCAGGCGGCCGTGTCGCAGCATTGTGCGGCACGTAAAACCCTCCGCATTCCTATCCGGCGAAAGAGCGGAGGAAAAATTAGCTGTTGAACTGGACGGCACGCTTGGGTGGTGGGTTCGGGGTACACGCAACAAGCTATGCTTAGCAGGTACTCTGAATCCGAAGTCACCCATACAAACCATTCGGGATAAATTTACGAAAAAAGTTTAATGGCGGTGACACCGGACAGATTCTCCACCACATTACTTCACCGTCCGGCCAAAAGCACCGCTTCAAAATGGAAAGCCTCATGGCCAAGAGGTCAAGGAGGCAGGTGTATCAAAGTCTTTGTCACGTGCTCGGAACCTTATACCAAGCAGGGGTGCGGCACCACGGTTTTCAAATATTTTGACTGCCACAAATTGCAAAGTGAATTTGGTTTTCACGCTGCATGCTCCATAGATAACAAGCCTAATGAAATAAATTGAGATTTAAAAAACTGTGATTTCAGATAAATGATGTTCTGCTTCTCGTACATAAGGCTGAAAGCTGAGTGTGAAGTGAAGTCGTTTTGTATACTTTAAGGGGGCCTGCCCCTCACTTCTGGCTTGAACCATATTATGACCACCACCATGCCATCATCACCACCATATATGATAACTGTCCAAGCAATATCAGCATCAAATTGGATGACATTTTTCAACATCAAAACAGTGTTGGAGTTGACCGAATTATTTTGTGTATAGTAATTTAAACATCAGGAATGCAAATCAAGGTGACCTAAGCATTACAGCTGCTTGCTAAAATCCAGTTATTCCAGGCAGGCACAACCAGAAATGACCCCAAGGTCACCTCAAGCAACTTCCCGATTTACCTCGAACCAAAAAATGGCAGGCACAGCAACGAAACAGCTTGCAGCTACTACCTTTGTCAACCCAGGGGCGAATCCAGAGAGAGGGGGGGGGGGCACGGGGTCATGGCCGCCCTTCGAACCCGAAGGGGTCTATTGGCTCCGAGGGGGCCCATAGCCGGCCGGACGGGTACAGTTTTTTTAAACACAAAACGCAACAAAACTGGATATTTCTCGCCTTCCAGGCGTCAAGAACAGTTATAAGCAAAAATGAAGGGCCAAGAAAAGTATACAAAAATCAATGACTTGAAAAGTTGTGAGCTGGAATTTTTAAGCCCCATTACACCGTTCACGAGCTCCATGCTGTTTTCAGGGGACCTATATGCCCGCTTTGGAGGATCCTTTCGACTGTTAAGGAGCATTCCACATTGCCCGTCATTCCTTTGCATTTGCTCGGAAGGCCCTGCGCTGTTGTTATCGCCCTTCCTGCTAACGTGCCGGGGCACTCTCGTCAATCACGAGCCCTTCATAGATTCCTTACATTCGCCAGAAAGGCTCTGTGGGCTATAGCCGAGGTCCTATATTTTAACCTGCCAGGGATATTCTCGGTTGCTCAAGGACCGTTTGCGTGGGTCTCGGTTAACCTACCGACACGCTTGCGAGATGCCCGTGGGCCCTCTACCTTAGCCCTATGGCGCTTCCAATTCTCTGTCACTTGCTTGGGACCCTATCCCTCTTGTCAAGAGCCCATCGGATGGCCTGCTTGGGCACACTTAGTAGTTCCGGGACCCTCCACACTGGGCCCTAGGGTTCTTCTTTTCTGAATGCGGGACCCTACGCTCTTGTGGGCTCTGATAACCTGCTCGAACACATTCCATCGTTCGGGGGCCCTCTACATTTGGCCTTGGGCATGTGCTATTTGAATGGGGCCCTACATACTTGTCGGAGGCCCCCTCTGTTCATCTCTTCGTCCCGAACTGGACTTGCTCGGGGGCCCTGCACATTGGTGTTTGAATTTAGGGCCCTCTGCTCCTATCAGTATCATCTGATGACCTGTTCGGGTGCGCTCAATCTTTCGGGGCCCCCGCACCGGGGTTTGGGTACCTATTATTTGAATGGAAGTTGTTGCGCTCCTGTCGGGACCCTCTCTGATAAGATGCTTGGGCCCATTCGATCCGGTTTTGGGAACTTCCTTTTTCAATGGAGCGCCCTCCGCTTTTTTCGGGGGCCCTATCTGTTAACCTGCTCTGGCGCACTCGATTACATCCTGCCATGGGTATTCCATATTTAAATGGAAGGCCCACACTCTTGGCGGGGCCCATCTGTTAACCTGATCAGGCACACTCGAATGTCCGGAGGCCCTCCACATTGTGTCTTGGGTAATTTCTATCTGAATGGAGGGCCTCACGTACTTGTCGGGGACCCCATCTACTCACCGCTTCAGCCAGCACTGCATTGTTTGGGGGCCTTATATATTGTGTATTGGTGAGGGAATCTAGGGCCCTACACTACTATCTGGGCCACCTGATAATCTGCTCAGGTATGCTCCATCTTTCGGAGGCCCTCCGCACAGGGTTTTGGATACTTCTTATTTGAATAGGGGCCCTACGCTCTTGCTGGGCCCCTTCTGATAAGCTGCTCGGGCACATCCCCATAATTATGGGGCCATTTGCACAGGGTCTTTGGTGCTTCCCATTGGAATGGAGGGCCCCTACGCTCTTGTGGGGAACGTTATTTGTTAATCTGCTCGGGGACACCCGATCATTCGGCGGCCCTCTACATTGGGTCTTGGGTACTTCCTATTTGAATGGAGGGACCTACGCTCTTGACAGGGGCCTATATGTTAGCCTGCTCTGACGCACTGGATCATTCGGGGGTCCTCTGCACTGTGTCTTGAATGTTTCCTACTGGGATGGGGGCCATACGCTCTTTTTGGGAAGTTTATCTGTTAACCTGTTCGGGCACACTCGATCATTGGGGGCCCTCTACATTGCCTCTTGTGTACTTCCCGTTTTCATGGAGGGCCCCGCATTCCTATATGTACTACATGATCGGGCGCACTCGATCGTTCAAAGCCCCACACCTACGTGTCGTGAGCATTTCTTATTTGAATGGATGGCCCTATGTTCTTGGCGGGCCCATCTATGAAGCTGCTCGGACCGGTGGCGGATGCAGAGGGGGGGGGGGGGGGGGGGCACGGGACCTTGCATTATGGACCATGCCGAGGGGATCTAAGGTCTCCGAAGAGGTCCGTAACCGGCCGGACGGACCCAATTTCTGACAACAAAGACACAACAAAAGTGGGCGCCTTTGGGCCTACAGACGACCAAGAACAATTGTTAGCAAAAGTACAGTGTTCATAAGCAGACGAAGCTCATTCTTCGCCGATTGAGAAAGTGGTGCTTGGGGGAAATTTCGGGGCTTATTGTGTTGTCTAGAGGCATTACGCTGTTGGTTGCCTGGCCTATATGTCTACTTGCCGGGTCAATCTGATCGCTAAGTAGCTTTCCACGTTGCCCCTGATCCCTTTGCATTTTCTCGCAGGGGTCAATGAAATGTTGGGACGCTATCTGTCTCCATGTCTGAGCACTGTTGATCGATGAGGTTTTCCTCCACGAATTCTTCCCATTCGTCCGAAAGGCTATCTCCGCTTTTCCCGGGACCGCATTTACCAGGGCACACACAGTTGCCCTTTAAGTCTCGGGTCCTTTTCACTTGCTTGGAGAGCCTTGTGCTGCTGCTAGGACTCATAAGGTAAGGCACGGAGACGCTCGATGCTCCGGGATGCTTTACTTTGATCGAGGGCTCTCTCCCTTTGCTCCCATTTGCGGAACACTCTTCACTCCCTATCGAGGCTCGTGCTGTTGACCTGTCGGTGCGCTCGTGATCGCACAAGGGTACTTCTTCATGGTATTGGATTATTCTCCTTTGCTCAGAGTCCTGTGCTCTGGCCGGGGCCTTATATGTCGGCCTGCCGTGGCACGAACGGTCGTTTAGGGGCCCACCACGTTGGTCTTGGGTTCCTCTTGCTGCTCTGAAGACCCTATACTTGTTGATGGGATCCAGTTTGTTGGTCTCCTGCGGCACCCGTGATCGCTCAGGTCTCGTCCCTAATGACCTTGGTGCCTTGGCATTAGAGCAGCAGTCGAATATGCGCCGATTAATTTTTACACGCAATTGCCTAACGTAATTTACATGTCGCCAACGTTGTCTGTGACACTTCTTTTACTAGTGCATCACGTTCTTAACATATTTTGAATGTTAGGATATGTTGTACTCCTTTATAACAGAGGCCAAATTCTGCATTAGTCATCAGCCGTCAGCTGATTACATCTCCCAGCCGGCTAGCCGTAAAAACATAAACTAGGGATCAAGTCCATGCTCGGTTTTAATGATTGTTAGCAGCCAACTCAAGTTTATTTTGTCTGTGTTCCGAAACACCTGGCGTCAAAATCATAACATTTAACATGATCTGTAGAAAGGGAGTGAGCTTTATGTGTATGCATGCATGGCACGCCTAGCTTTATGGGGCTGTGCACAGCAAGACGGGTTTCCGTATTGATAAAATAAATAAATTAGTAAATGCATATTCAAATATATAAATATGTACGCTTTGTCTTAAAATGCCATGACCGAAATGCAACGGTAATTTTTTTTGGAGGGGCCCCAAACACCGAGGGACCCCACAACATGGGCGGATCCAGGATTTTGTCAAAGGGGGTGGCCCCACGGAACATTGTGGGGCCGCCCGGAGTTTGGGGCCCCCTCCCAAAAATATTCTTGCTTTTTGGTCATAACATTTTAGGAAAAGTCGTACGTCGTCACATAAAGCTCACTCATGTTCCACAGATCATGTTAGATGCTGTGATTTTCAGGCTATGGGTTTCGCAACAACAAGCAAAATAAACTTGAGGTGGCTGCTAACAACCATCAAAACCGAGCACTGACTTGATTCTTAGCTTTTGTATGTACGGCTAGCCGGCTGGGCAATGTGATCAGGTGATGGCTGATGACTAATGCAGCATTTTTCCTTTGTTATAAAGGGGTACGACATATCCTAGCTTTCTAAGTATGTTTAGAACATGATGCACTAATATAAGTGTCACGCACTCAATAGCCAATGGAAATGACACGCACGACGTCGGCGGCATGTAAAATTACGTTCGGCAATTGCGAGTAAAAAGTCATCGGCGCATATTCGACTACTGCTCTGAGGCGAAAACACCAAGACCAATTGGGACGAAAGCTGAGCGATCGTGGGTGTCGAAGGAGGCCAACAAAGTACGAGCACGTTAACAGAAAGGATCTTGATAGGAGTGAATAGTCCTTCGCAAATGAGATCAAAGGGAAAGCTCCTTTGATCAAGGGAGAGGACCCCTGAACATCGAGTGTCTCGGCGCCTTAACTTATAAGGGCCTGAGGAACAGCACAAGGTCATCCACGCAAGTAGAAAGGACCGGATACTAATATGAAGGGCCCCTGAGCAACTGAGTGTACTCTGGCATATGGAGCCCCGGAAAGGCGTATAGAGCATTGGGGGCGAATGGGAAAAATCCGTGGGCAAAACCTGATCGACCAAGAGTGCTCAGGCATAGAAGCAGATAGCGTCCCAACAGCTGCATTGGGCCGTACAAAGAATTGCAAAGAGATCAAAGGCAACACGGAGAGATTCTTAGCAATCAGACTGAACCAGCAAGTGGACATATAGGGCCCGGGCAGCAGCATAAGGCCTCTGGACAGCACAATGGGAACCAAAGTTTTCCTCTAAGTAACACCTTTTCAATCAGGCAAGAATTAACTTAGTTAAATAACTATTAACTGAATAACTATTTAACTAAATAACTGTTAAATAGCTGTTAACTGCGTCTGTTCAGTCGGTAATGGGCCCCTTCGGAACCTCCAGGTCCTCTCGGCATGGTCCATGGGGACATGGCCCAGTGCCCCCCCCCCCCCCCCCTCTCGCATCCGTCACCGACCCGAGCAGCTTAATAGATGGGGCCCAATAACATAGGGCCATCCGTTCAAGTAAGAAATACTTACGACGAAACATGTAGGGCTCCCAACGATCGAGTGTCCCCGAGCAGGTTGAAATACGGGGTCCCCGTCAAGAGCGTAGGGCCCTCCACATAGGACGTACCCGAGATCCAATGAAGAGAGCCCCCGAATGATCGGGTGTGCCAGAGCAGGCAAACAGATGGGGCTCCCAACAAGAGCGTAAGGCCCTCCATTCAAACGGGAAGCACCCAAGACCTTGTGTCTATGCGCCCCCCCCCCCCCCCCGAACGACGGAATGTGTCCGAGCAAGTTATCAGAAGCGGCCCGATAAGAGCCTAGGGCCTCTCATTTCAATAACAAGTACCCAAAACCAAGTGCGGACGGGCCCCCGAAAGACGGAGGGTACCTAAATAGACTATCAGATGACCCCGCCAGGAGTGCAGGTCTCTAAATTCAAACGCCAAGACCCAATATGCAGGGTCCCCGAACCATCCAATGTAGCCGAGGAGGCAAACACAGTGGGGGCCCCCCGACGAGTGCGTAGGGCCCTCCATTCAGATAGGAAGTACCCAAGACATAATGTGGAGAGCCTCCGGATATTCGAGTGTGCCTGAGCTGGTTAAGAGATGGGGCCCCGGCAAGAGCGCAGGGCCTTCCGTTCAAACACCAGACGCACGACACGAAGTATAGGGCCTCGAATAATTGAGTGCGCCAGAGAAAGTTAACTAATAGGGCCCCCGGAATGACCGGAGGGCCCTCCATCCAGAGGTGGAGGTCCCTTTTACACCCGGCAAAAGGCCAGACAACGATTACGTTAAACCGGCTCATGCTGTCCGGCGCAAAGCAAGGGAGAGGGTATTTGTAAGTGACGTTACGTTGACCTGGCTCATTTTTGTCCAGCAAGATCATAGTAAGTAAATCAGACCACAGCAACAGATATATCTATCTCATGACGACATCGCACGCATTCAATGCGTTTGAACGACAAGTGAGGCTCCCCACCGGCCCTTCCGCCTTACTCCTGGGTTGCCGTGTGTGCCGTGTGGGGTGTCCGTGTCAGCGGTGGCCTTGGCTCAGCTGACTTGTCGGCGACCTGTGCGATGGATGGATGCCGGGCCGCTTCATCGCAGTGACGGGGAGATCAGTCCTGGGCTCCGCTGTCCGGCACGACATTGTAGTGCTGTGTGATGCTATTGAGTCCTGGAAAGTTTTAACTAATAAAAACCAGGACTACTGGCCAATAGAGAGAAACCTGCAATCTTTGCTCAATTGTGCAGGAAAAACCCTTCATCTAAATGAAAGTATCTAATCATGTACTGCGTAAAAACTCAAAGATGAGAACGATCAAATCACGATAAGAATCACCGAAGAGAAAATGGAGGTTGAATGAAAGCCGATCAGCGTTGCTGTAATTGATGAGCGGCTGCCTTGATCGTTGATATACCGGACACACGAGGAGGAAGTGGTTTATTGTGAATGGGATGTCGCAGCGATGACATAGCGGAGGAGGAGTGCGTTCGAAAAGGTGGTAGTGGGTGATTTTGGTGCGACCGATACGCAGTCTGGCAAGCAGCACTTCCCTGAGATGATTATCTTGATTAATTGTCGGCCAGTGCTGAAGTATGGGTTTGATTGGGTGTAGGTGGTGATGAGCGCGTTGATCCCACTCCGATTGGAGAAAGAGACGGAAATGTAAATTGAGACTGCTAGAATATCAGAAACGGGACAATGAAGATGATTCCGTTCCGGTAGCAAGAGACTTCGTTTCGCTTCTTGGTCAGCAGTGCTGTTTCCACGAATATTTGCGTGTCCAGGTATCCAAAGAAATGTTACATGAGTTTGTTGAGGAAGGGAGCAGAGCGCTCGCCGTATGCCGTTTAAAGTTGGGTGGGATGAACTATGAAGAGTGATGAGAGCTTGTAACGACAAATGAAAGTCGGTTCATATGACTGGCCTTAGCAGGTTACCTTGCTTGATGTAGGGCAGGGCTGCCAGGTTTGCTGTTAGGTCAGCCATATACACCGTATTGTAATTGGACAGGCGGTTTGATTATTGGTAATTATGATGTACGAAGGAAGCTCCTGTGCGACCATCGCGTCGGGAGCGGTCAGGATAAATAAAGATGTGCTGGTCATGTTCTCCTTTGAACTCAGCAAAGAATGCATGCACCCCGGTTTCTGATCCGTTTCGTTTTTTGGGTTTAAACAGAAAGATTACGTTAGGTATGGGGTCGCTGCAAAAGGGTCGGGGACTGGCAGTTGGGCTGCAGGAAATGTCCGGGAGATTAAGCGCTCGCTGCGCTCAAATACCACGAGTGCTGACGGTTGGATGCTTGAGTTCCGAGTTGGTAAGTGTGCGGCTGGGACGGAGGCGTGCGAGGGTGTTATACATGGGGTTACCAACGTGCGTTGTGGCGCGTGCGTAAAACCTGAGAAGTTGCAATTTTCGTCGGTGTGATAGGGAGGGTATATTCGTGTCCGCGAGCAGATCTGGGACCGGGGAGGTGCGAAGTGCACCAGTCACTTTGCGGAGGGCTGCGTTCTGGATGGTCTCTAGGGTTTATTATTTCGTCTAGTTTATTTATTATTTATAATTATTTCGCCTAGACAAGACAATTACAGCTGACTTTGCGGGGGAAACCTGCAGTCCCCACCGTGCACACCACGCGTGGGTATCATTCATGGCTAATTGTATATAATGCAGTGCGTGATCGACACTAGCATGCCCATGCCAAACAGCTAGGTCGTCCGCGTATAAAGAATACTGAAAATGTGAAGAAATATCATCAGTGTTATTGAAAACATTATTGATCGTCACAAGGAAGAGGGTTGAAGATAAGACACTGCGCTGAGGAAGACCGTGATCCTGCGCCGTCGGAGAAGAATAAGTATTTCCGCAGCGCACGGAAAACGTCCTATCAGTTAGGAAGCTTTTAATGAAGGCGGCGAGCCGGCTGCGAACTCCGATTTCATGTAGTTCAATGAGGAGGGCACTTTTAGTTACCCTGTCGAGAACGGCCTTTAAATCCACGAATAGTGCTACCGTACTTGATTTAGTCTGAAATCCGAGCTGAATTGAATCTTTGATGTGGACCAGGCTGTCCGTCGTGGAGCGGCCGGGACGAAAGCCGTTCTGAAAAGGTGGAAGAAGGTGATTTGACTTAAGGAACACCCTGATACGTCCGTTGACCATTCGCTCGAATATTTTAGAAGCACAGGTAGTAAGAGAGATGGGGCGAAAACTCGAAGGGTCAGAGGGAGGCTTAGAAGGCTTAAGTATAGGGATAAGTGTGCTAGAGCGCCACGTGGGAGGGAAGGATCCGTTAGCCGACACATCGTTGAAAGCCGACAGAAGGTTGGCGGGCCCAGACCTAGTGAGATTTCTAAAAAAGGGGTAGGCTAACTGGTCTTGACTGTGAAGTGTTTCCGCACTTACTAACCTCAAAGTCTAATTTATAAGGTGAGAAGAGTACATTGAACGTCTCAGTGTTAGCAGACGTGAAGTTAAGGGCGAGCAGTGTCGCATTGTGTCAGTGATCTGTTGGGAATACTGTTCGGATGATTATACACGGGCGAAGTGTGCAGCAAATTTTGTGGCGACTTGGAATGGGATGCTTTGGTGCTGGTTGCTGACTACAAGGTGCGGGGTTTTATAATGTGGCGTGCGTTTGTTTGTGAAACACCGAATCAGTGACCATATTTTAGATACAGGGTAAAGCGGTTGAACGTATTTGAAAATTGCCCCCAATTTTCCTGTTTTGCGCGTTTAATGACTATATCGGCTCAATGTTTAGCTCTGCGAAACTCCTCTTCATGAGCTATGCAAACGCAATTACGAAAGGCACGCATAGCCCGGCGTCGCAGGGCTACTGAGCGCTGACACTCTTCGTTCCACCAGGGCGCACGTTTGAGCCCTGGTCGACGATAAGTGTGTGGAACGAACTGGTGCGCTGATGCTAAAATATTGTTTAGAAATGTAGGGCGGTCGGAAGTTGTGCCTGGAGGGTGTGCCTCATCTACATAATTTTGGAGAGATACCCAGTCCGCTCTGCGAACATTCCATGGGGGAAGAAAATTAAAGTCTATTTGCCCTGATGGGACCTCTAAATTTATGTGGATTGGGTACTAAAAAGCGGATCCGGTCGAACATTGTGCGTAAAGAGTGGTGCTATGCATGGTGTTATCAGAGCCAGATCTATAACAGTGTGTCACTGTGTCTCCGTGGTGGTGTGCATGCGTAGGTGTCAGCTCGTTGATACATATGAGGTCGTGAGTGTTCATCAGTGTGTGTAAAACTCTCCCCCTTGCTTGTGTCGTGCTACAGCCCCATGCGCGATGATGGGCGTTCAATCCCCGAGAAGGAGGCAGGGCTGGGGAGCTTGTGCGAGTAAGGCGGAGAGATCAGCAGAGGAGACATTTGGTGGAGCTAAGGTGCACAGAAAGAAGAGTAAAATCTAACTGTGCTAATTTTACGTTTATTGCAACTGGATTGAAACGAGTATTGAACTGAACTTGACGATGCTTAAGGTTATCTGAGACAAACAAAGCCGAACCGCGTCGGCGGGGGGCTTCGTTTACGTCATGTGTGTAGAGGCATTAACCGTTGATCTTAAAGCTAAAATTAAAGGAATCCGAGTCGGTAAATAGGGTCTCTTGAACGGCGGCTATCAATGGTTTGTTTTTGATCATATATATTGAATTCTGCCCAATGGCGCATCAGAGATCTCGTATTCCATTGGAGCAAGAATTCACTGAATTGGGGATTCATTTAGGGCAGGGAGGGAGACCATCCAGAGGAGCGGCAGTGAGAGAGCGATCGAGGGGCGCGACGGCGGGAGCGCGTAACGGGTCGGGCTCGGCGTTCAAGCGAGGGACTGGCCCGGGAGGTTGGCGTCGGGGGCGCGGCGGCTGGGGCATCGGATTCTTGGGACGCTGGTACGGGTGAGGTGGACCAACACCGACGTGTTAGGGTGCGAGAGAGGCTCTCTGAGTTTGGTGGGGCGGGTCCCTGGTCAGGGATGCTCGCAGCCGCTGGATTCGTCGTAACTGGGTCGGCTGGCGCGGGCTCGATCGTACGCCGCACCAGACGCGGCTGACCTGCTGGGGAGGGGCGGCGAGCTGGGGGGGGGGGGGGCGTCGTGCTGAGAGGCAACGCTGGCTCGTTACCTCGGGCTCCTCAACGTGGCGCGGGGGAAGGGGGCGCCGCCTCGGAGTTGGTGTTAGAGGGGGAGGACGAGGGTACGTCTACCGCGGCGTGGGCCACTCATGAGGATGGAGCACCCGGACGGGAGTGTAGGCCGCTGCCGCTGCCACTGCTGGCGCTCGCGCAGCGCCTCGCGCTGCATATGCCAAACGGGACAGGCGCGGCGGTCCCAAGCTGCGTGCGGGTCTTTGCATGTGGCGCAGCGCGGGTTTTCCACGTCACACTCCCGCGTGTGATGGGGATCGACGCGGCGGCCGCAGGTCGGGCGCGCAACCCGGCAGGTCCGGTCAGGTGTGGCCGAACCGTTGGCACGTGCGGCACTGCTGGGGAAGAGGGACCCAGGCCTTTACCGGGACCATGAGGTGTCCGCACTGGATGGCACATGGGAGCTTTAGCCCCCTAAATCGCAGGCGGACGAGTGGGTTGGGGACCCAGGCCGGGACGGCGGGAGAGCAGGCACATAACCACGCACACTCACTGCTCGGTCAACTCCTCCAGTATCTTGTCGTCCGACAGCTCGGTGAGCTCCGGGCTGTAAACGACCGCCTGGGTGGTGTGCAGGCGGTCTGCGATGGTGGCTGTGCCCGCCCGCCCCAGAAAACTGCTCAATTTGAGCAGGGCCTCTGCCTGACGCTTCGAAAAAAAACACTAACTAAGAGGGCTCCCGAGCGGAGCGGTTTGGCTCCATCAGTCTCACCGGCATGGTGCTCAAGTTCTCGACGGATGGGGAAAGGGTTTATCGTGCAGAAACTTTTCCCGTCAACGTTTTTGATGAGCAGGGAGCTCGGCCCCTCCGGAGGGGAGGTGGAGGGGGTACGTGGGTGAAATTATTTTGTCTCTTCCACGCCGTATTTGACACTTAAAAATGAGCCTAGGCCAAGGGCGCGTTCGTTCAAGGAAAAATCATTCAACAAATAATTATCTATCCGATAATCATAGGTGGATATTCTCTATTTACACTCGGCCGGTCCGAAAATTGTCCCCAGGTTAGTCTATCATGCACCATCCACGGCCAACGGTCACAGCCATGCATAGTGAACACAGATTCTCCGTCTTGACCATGCTCTCAAAACTCTCCGGGACCTCTACCTGGCTATGAAAAATTATCTGGGATAATTTTCCGACCCAACAGTGCCGAACGTCATTCCAGAAAATTTATCCAACATTCTGGATAATTTTCCAAGATTTTCTGGCGGCCGAACGCACCCCAAGCAATGCCGAGGCCATCTGACAGGCAGTAGGGCAATATCCCTTGGCCAATATCTAACAGGCAGTACAAAGGATTAGCAGGACGCTGGTAGTGGCACAAGGAGCCCGAAGGCCGCTTGTAACGAAGTGTGCTCAAGTTTCTTTTGTAGCGAAAATGAAGATCTCATTTATTCTCAGTGCCGTTATCGTTTTGGCCGTGCGTTGCACGAGTGGGTACAAAATGGTGTTCATGATTCATGGTGTGATGAGTGACAAAGGAAGTCTTGATTTTCTTTCTGAATACATCAAGCAGGTATGTTGTAATTGGTACTTGCATGCCACTTGACCGGTCTTAAACTTAGTGTGCGTCACAGCATTGCTACACTTGAGAATACTTTGTGTTCTGTTACCAGTTAAGTTCTGCTTCAGGATAGGGCTGATTTGTAGAGATGTAGCATAGTGCTGAGAAGCAAAGCCCTATTCAAAATTGTAGCCTGAAGCATTTCATGTGGTTTGATTCCTCTTTTGACTGCCAGTGTTCAAGATTCCTGGTGTTCTGGTCTACAAATGCTTAATCATGCTGGTTAATCATGGAATGTATATTTTCAGGCTCACCCTGGCACTGAAATCCACAACATGAACCTGTTTGCACATTACTACAGTTTGGAGCCAATTTGGAAGCAGGTGAAGGGTTTCAAAGCAGAAATGGAGAAGCTTTTGAATAACCAAACAGAAGAAGTGCATCTGATTGGTAGGTTTTTTTACAAAAAGCTCAAAAATAAATGATTTGAAGTCAGAAATTGTTCATCAGATTTTAAAACTGATGTGATGCTTCATTATTATAGGTTTGGAATAATTTGGTAAATAAAGCAGCCTACATTACATAAACCTGATGTGTTCTTCTGTCTTGGACCAAGTGATCAGCTATTTTGCAGCATCACTATTGATTTTAGTTTATTTTAGTCAAACTTAAAGGATAAATCTGCAATACATTTGCAAACAAGCATTAGGAAAGCCAGAACAGGGCATGTATTTCCTGCCCATCATTTGGTCAGATTTGTTTTCCAGAAGATTGTGTTCACTCATCATGATGAAAACAACCAAGCCCAGGGTATGACACTTGTATTACCACATGAGAGGGGTAGCTCTGTTTCTACACACAAAATGTGACTTTCATGGATTAAACAGAGGTGGTGTCATAACTGGAATGTGTGCTGATTTGATGCATGCTAAAAAGGGTGATAGTAACCTGAGTGCACATGTATTTACTCTGCAGTACTGAACACCACAGGTCAACTCCAGCCAGGAGGGTCATGAGGGGAAATCCCTCTATCTGTTCTTTTTTGTTGGCTGTCTGGAAGCATGCCATTCTAAAGCAGTTGAGGCTAAAAGTGATGTATTTTGTGGTGGTTGCATGTACAAATATTCCTGTTTTAGAGAAGTTTCAAATTTGTATGGCGCCTTTCACCATCAGTCGTCATTTCATGGATGTCTTGTTGATTGATACCAAGCTCAAGGTGAAGTGACTGCTGCTGTAACATGACTGCTGTAAGGGAAGTGCTGCTTTCAAAGAGCTACCATAGACTACCCACTGAAGTCATTGAGCAAATGTAAACATTTTCCAGTGGTGAATTGTTGGTGCAGTTGTGTCAGCACTTGGCTCATCTGTTTTGTCAACATGCTCTGATAGTGGTGCCTCACACCATATGTTAGCACCGCACCGCACCCGCTGTCAGCATCTACTGACCATTGCGCTGCACCGCCATCAGCACATGTTGATCACTGCACCGCACTGCACCGCACCGCCATCACCATGTGTTGACTACCGCACCGCACCACCGTCGCCACATGTTAGCCATTGCGTCGCACTGCCGTCAGCTTTTGTTGACCACCGCACCGCACCGCCGCGGGCATATGTTGGCCATCGCACCGCACCGCCGTGGGCATATGTTGGCCACCGCACCACATCGCAACGCTGTAAGCATATGTTGGCCACTGCACCACACCGCCGTGGTAGTGACGCTGTAAGAAGCTTGCTCTGTGTGAAACGGCTCATGTGTGAAGCCGTCTTGTGTTGGGCTCTGGGGTTACGCTGGCACTCTTAGCTCAGTGAAGTGTTGGTGCAATAGGTATTTGCTGCACCAGATAGGCTTGTGCCTGAACTAGTGCAGGTGGCTATAACATCGGATCATGCTCCGATACATATTCAAAATTAGGTGTAGTATGGCTCATTGCTAACCCACTTTGACAGCTCACTCTCAAGGAGGCCTGATTGCGAGAGGAATCATAGAAAGCTGGGACAACCACAACATCAGCAGCTTCATCTCGCTCAGCTCTCCTCAGGCGGGACAGTTCGGAGGTATGCGTTTGTTTGCATGACGAGCACTGAGAAACTGTGCCTCGCAAAACTTGTGAAAAGAGGTCGCTCTAATTGAATTTGTGTCCTCGTATTTATGTTCAGCTTTACAACTCTTGTTAACTCATTGTTCTTGATATTTATCGGTCTTTAACTTGCCCTCCGAAGTAGCAAGTCAACCAAGAATTCGTCAATTGACAATAATCTGGTGTGCGTGCTGTGCTCAACACCCGCCGGGCACCTGGAATGCTTCCGTCGCTCCTCGAGCGGCACACCGCCGTGCGTACGCACTGTACGCGGGCGCGCCGGCGCTGTCCGCTCCGTCAGAAGAGCAGTCTCAGTGCCGTGACCGTGGGCCTGGCCTGCCGCTGCCGCAGACGGCTTCCTGCACCTGGTGTTCCCGGGCGTGGTGCGCGACGAGGCCTACCGACTCTTCTACAACCGCATCGGGCAGTACACCTCGGTAGGCAACTACTGGAACGATCCTCACGAGCAGGAGGAGTATCGCCAGTACAGCAAGTTCCTGGCGCCCGTTAACAATGAGGTAAGAGCTTGGGCGCCGGCCGGTAGGTAAGCTATCATTCAGGCCAGGCGATTGTTGTTTATACCGTCAAGTTTTAATTTCTCATTGTGTCGCTAGTCGTTGAAAAGGCCCATATCTATGGAATTAATGGTCTGTGGTCATGGTTTGTTAGTAGCTGCAATGAAAAGCATGGTAGCCATGTCGTGGACCACGAATGTATTGTATTCTTCCAACAGCTGGGTTCATAATCGGCCTATGGTTTGGCATGCTGGATACCTTTCAGTAAACTGGACCGTTCTTATACATTGATCAGCGGTAGTGAGGGGCTGTTAGCTCTCATGGTTGTAATTATCTGAACATTTTTGTTTAGAACAGTGTCGTGAAAGGGCACGGAGTTAACGTAAACTCGCCTCTATTCGTGCTATATCTAAACCATGTGTCAGTGTCTGTATCTCCGTGTTTGTTCCAAGTCTACCATAGCATTACCTGCCCATTTATATTGGCTCAAAGACGAACTTGGCAGCCGTACTCTGCTAGCCACGTGGGCGGATGTTTCTTCATAGGAGCCAGATGCTAAATATTGTTGGAACCCCTGCACATTTGAACCATATTTTTGTGAAATCGACCAGCATCAGATCAATATCAGATCAGTATCAGATCATCACAGCCTGTGGCAGTGTGGCTGACGGAGCCCGCTGCCGAGCGCTGACGATGTCCGTCCGTCAGGCGTTCACCGACGACTCGAAGCGGTTCAGACGGAACCTGTGCCGCCTGAAGCGTCTGGTGCTTATCGGTGGGCCCGACGACGGTGTCATCACTCCCTGGCAGAGCAGGTGAGGAATGGTGTCATCACTCCCTGGCAGAGCAGGTGAGGAACGGTGCCGTTACTCCCTGGCAGAGCAGGTGAGGAATGGTGTCATCACTCCCTGGTAGAGCAGGTGAGGAACGGTGTCATCACTCCCTGGCAGAGCAGGTGAGGAATGGTGTCATCACTCCCTGGCAGAGCAGGTGAGGAATGGTGTCATCATTCCCTGATGGAACAGGTGAGAAAGGGTGTCATCACTCCCTGACAGCATGTGAGGAACAATGGCATCACTCCTTGACAGAACAGGTGAGGAACAGTGTCATTGCTCTCTGACAGCATATGAGGAACAGTGTCATCACTCCCTGGTAGAGCAGGCGAGGAATGGCGTCATCATCCCCTGACAGCAGGTGAGGAGTGGTGACTTCTTGCCCTGGATGTAAGCCAAGGTAATATCAGGAGATGAGCCTGCAGTGCATCACAGGAAACCTTTTGCTTTGCTTTGGGTTTTTGTCCCCAAGTTTATGCATCCTTTGTAAAATGCACTGCTGTTAATCAAACACTTAATTGAATCTCGTTGTGCAAACATGTACTTAACTTCTGGTGAGATGGTATATGTGCTATTAGACCATTGGTGTCCCATTATATCGCATACATGTGTTGATCAATTTCCCAAACCCCCATATATGTTTGAACGTGTTGGGCCTCGACTCATAGTGCGCGCCAACTTTACAACAAATTTCCGCGCCCTGTGATGTCCAGGCACATGCTATCTGGTAGCCAAGCGTGCATATCCGGTAGTCAAGCGTGTGCTGCTGGTCGTCGACTACTGTGTCTGTATATCTGGTAGCCAAGCGTATGCCGCTCGTCGTCGGCTACTGTGTCTGTATATATTGTGGCCAAGCGTGTGCTGCTCGCCGTCAGCTACTGTGTCTGCATATCTTGTGGCCAAGTGTGCGGCGCTCGCCGTCAGCTACTGTGTCTGTATATCTGGTAGCCAAGCGTATGCCGCTCGTCGTCGGCTACTGTGTCTGTATATATTGTGGCCAAGCGTGTGCTGCTCGCCGTCAGCTACTGTGTCTGTATATCTTGTGGCCAAGTGTGCGGCGCTCGCCGTCAGCTACTGTGTCTGTATATCTGGTAGCCAAGCGTATGCCGCTCGTCGTCGGCTACTGTGTCTGTATATCTTGTGGCCAAGTGTGTGCTGCTCGCCGTCAGCTACCTTGTCTGTATATCTTGTGGCCAAGTGTGTGGTGCTCGCTGTCGGCTGCTGTGTGGTACTGATCGGCGACGGTCCACCCCCAGCCAGTTCGGCTTCTACACGGCCAACATGACGGTGCTGAACGTGCGCCAGCGCGAGGGGTACCGGAAGGACCGGAACGGCCTCCGTACGCTGGACAAGCGGGACGCGCTGATCCTGCACACCTTCGACGGCGTCCAGCACCTCACCTGGCACCATAACATCACCGTCATCCGCCAGGCCGTGCTGCCGTACCTGGACTGAGGCGCTGATAGCGCTCCTCCAACCGCAGAGGCCGACGGGCCAGAGTTTGCAAGCCCGGCGGGCCGTGCTCACGCTGTGGAGCGGGCCGACGAACGATCTGTCTACCTGTGGGGATATTGGGGAGTCCATAAGCCTGAAAGGGATTCATGGCTAGAACGCCTTATTGATGGTGCAGAAACCATATCTTAGTCGTGGACACGGGTCAGACATTAAAAGGGTGTTCTTAAAAAAGCGTGTGCAAGATTTTGACGCGGTATGGTTACAATGTTACCTAGTCTAGGTGCGTATCTAGTCATGTTAGAGGCATTTTGTGGTGCAACTTATAATGGGCATCAATAGCATCATAAGTTTTACATACAGGAAGGTGGCCCAGAACTGTTCTGGAGGACTACACTGCATTAGGTTGGTTGCGCGCAATAGTCCAGTGCCCACACCAAGCCGCGTACAGCCCGACACTCCCTGCGAGAGACGTGCCGCCCGCAGGACGTGTTACGGCCTCGGTGATGACCTCTCCGTATGTGTGTAAGCTCCATTTCCGTCTTTCACCGGCAGATGTCACCATGCTCGAGGACAAGGCGTCAGGTGTGGTTTGCGTCGTTTCCGGCCGAACACTGGCAGCGCGCGCGAGCATTATCTGGTGTTAGCCAGTGTGATAGTGTGTGTGCCCGTCGTGCTCAGATATTCGTGAGCTGAAAATACTCAGCGGGTTGATACCGGATATATAGTGTATGGTTTAAGCATAGCCGGACATGTAGTGTATGGTATAAGTATGAAGGTCGCATTGTTCATGCTAGTATGTGCAATCTTGAGAATGTTATCTGATCTGAAATGCACGGTGTGAACCAGTTACCTCAAATATAGACGAAAACACTCAGGAAGGCCCCTGAAAAATGTTTGGTTTTGAATCGCCAGAGACAAACAGCCCTATCTAAAAGCAGGTTTGAGATCTTAACATGCTGGCTAACAACTGGTTTGGACATGGCACCGGTGTGCGATGTGCAACGTTGGCATCCGCTCCATCGAACTAGCTATTTCCTACAGCCTCGGCTGAAGTGGTTTCGCGCTGCGTGCATAACCACGTAAAGGGGGAGGGGTGCTCGAAGTTTATACGGGGTCATGCGGACTGCCGCAGGTTCTGCGCCTGCCAATATTGGACATCGTGAAATACGTGTTATTTTTGCTACGAAAAGATGCCTTTCAGGTAGTAAACCACCTCGGCCAAGATAGCATTATTTCTTTTCACCTGTCGCTTCACCATGGGCTATGGGCGTGCCACATGGGACCAGCGGTTCTCGGCCCGTGCTAGTGGTACGGCGATAATCCAGCTCTAACCTTCTATACCGGCTGGCCGGACCAACCAGCACAGGCCTCTGCCGAGCATCGACCGGCGAGTATCGAGTCTTCTCGGCCGTGACTTTGTAGTGGCGTGGAGGATTCTGTCAGAAATACTGGGAACCGAGGAACCTCCGCGTCGGGAAACACAGAAACCAACACCTTGCCAACTGCGGAGCCATCTGCACGCCAGCGCCGACACCAGTCAACAGATCGGCCGCTGCCGGCAGCACGATCTTCAGGAGGAGTACTGGGCATACCAACGAGCTGGAAGATGAGTGCTGGGCCCTGGAAGCGCTTGTGGAACAGATCATGCTTAGTGATGCAGATGCGGTCCAGGGGCCGCATGAGCTCCGCGTTGGAGACCTATTTCCAACGATCTTCCTCGTAGACTTGGGCACGAAGAGATTCATGTGTTTCACCTGGTTGCTGTCTTGAACATGACTACACGTCTGAAGCGCTGAGCGGCGGACTGCCGACAGTTCAACGAAGACCACCGGACCAAAGTTACGTTAAGCAAGTGCGCATCATCGAACTACGAGCATACACGGCATGAGTCTATGGATTGCGGTTGCTGGTCCCGGCGAGATTGCCTGGAAGACAACCGATGGTGTAGTCCCCCACCCCGATGGTCTCCCCCAGCGGTCAGCGGCCAGCGACCTGTGGCGGTGGAAGTGACGACCAGTTTCTTGACAACCGGGCAGCGCCTGGAGGATGACACTAGTCTTAGTGGACCAGCATTATAGGACCTCCAGATTCCGGTGAGGGGTTTAAATGCCACTGAGTAAACTAGGTAGCACAGTATCAGCAGCTAATGGAGGGCTAAAAAGTAACTTTGCATCCCGGTCTGTAATGTTCATGGTGTGGCTCTTGGCGTGTGGCCACAACCTGTAGTGCTGTCAAGGCTATCAAGATGAAAAGGTTTCAATGAAAAAGCAGCTGTGGTGTGGCGCATGCATCAAATTGTCATGTTGGTAGCACTCGCTTTTAAAGGCCTCTTATCGTTAAAAACTCCTTGTTTTTACCGGTCTATTGATGTCAAATGAAGTTCACTGAGTTTTGTATTCGTCACAAGATCTTGCTGCTTCGGCCCTGAAGGACGCCGGCGCGCTTCTCAGGGCATTGGATGATGCCCTCGACGCCGGCGCTCCTCAGGACCCTCCTTGCGACGAACTTGGCGTGCAACAGGAGGCACTAATCTTCGTCGCCGGCTATGTCGCTGCCAAATGTCGCCACCTGGACCCATCGCTCGGCCGACTAACGGGCCAGCAGCCGGCGCATTGGGAGGGACCACTAGACATTGCGGACTCTGTGTGGCTTCGTGCCCTGAACCGCGACGGCCTCACCGCACCCTCCAGTGCATGGTCAGATGTGGTGAAGGCCTTTGAAGTGATTTTCTCCATTCAGCTGGGTCGTGATGGTGTTGAGGACCGTGATCCAGGCGTACTGCGCCGACTGACGGACGTGGCGGCGGTGAAGGCGCCGCACGTCGACAGGCGCATCCTTCGGAAGTTGGCCAGCACGCGGCTGCACATCCGGCTGCGCTGGCTTAGCCGCCAGGACAGGGACGCGGCGCAGAGACATCGTGACGAGCAGCTGCGCCAGCATGCTGCGAGTCGCTAATAATGTTAAGAAGTGTTCGCGCTGCTGCTTCGAATAGGAGCACCGATTAGGCTTTTTGGTTAGTGCCTATGTTTGTGGCGTTTAGAGTAAGAACACCGCCCCAAGAGCTGATGCCTGCTAGCGTGTACTTGTATACTGGTATATACTATGGTACTGTGATACTTGTGCGCGAGTGTTTGTTTAATGCGAGTGTTTGAGTGTATGGTAGCCCTTGGTTCTTGTTTAGAATGAGGTTGCTGAAAACTGTCTTCCAGTTGGTGGTCTAGTCTTTCATTGCGTGTTGCTGAGAAGGGCTCTGGGTCCTCGCAACAAATTGTTATGATTACTCTTGAATGCCCTTGCCATAGTTAAGATATGAAATGTGTGGCCGAGTGCTCTGTATGCCACTTTGTGTACGGTGTACGGCCTCTTGTTTGTCACCACAATAATACACTTTTGCATTGCACTCAGTGTGTTGCAAATTACAATTTTTCATTTTAAAAATGTTCGAAAATCTTCATTTCAAACTGGAAATAACCGGAAAAGTAGCTATTTATGACGCAAGTTAAGGGTTTATATCATAATTCTGTCCTGTGAACTGCAGGATTTCTGAGGTGAAAATTTTGGATTGACTGGCAATTTTTTTCTTATTCAGCATTAGAATGATCCGATATGAGGTTTAAGGCGATTTCATGAAAAGCGTAGGTGTTGCTTATTTTAGGCTATGTGTTGACCATGTGTGTTTTCACATTGACCTTGCACCCACATCTTGGCTGTACTTACCCAAAAAGTTGTAAGTTTTAATAGATATTTCTTATGCGTTTTAGGCAAAATGGACGTAAATAGCGACATCCTAAAGCGACATCCGTGAACTCTTGGCTCCTGTATGTTGTATACAAATCATACAATTACTTCCGAGAAAACTTGGTGGTTCGAATTTCGCCTCCTGGCGTTACAGGGAAAAGGCGCTCGGTTTCGACGCCAATCGATCGTGGAAAAATACGCTTTTGGGCCAATATTATGACTTGGTGCAAGAACAAGAACAGATATATATATATATATATATATATATATATATATATATATATATATATCCAGGCTTACGGTCTTACACTAGCTCATCAAACTTTTTAAACTACATTTTGCGTGTATCGCCTATGCATCGCAATGGTTCGATTCCACTTGTGACGTCATCAGTCGAAACAGCGGAATTTGGCCGGACGGTTATAACTTCTGTTCAACGGCCTTGGCCTCCCCTGGTCTCACACCCACCCAGATGGTGTTGTCTCCGACCCAGATGGCGTGGTCTCCGACCCGGTGGTCTCTACCCCAGCCTCCCATCCACCTAGATGGTGCGATCTCTCACCCAGATGGTCTCTCCCCTAGTTTCCCATCCTCGCAGATGGTGCGGTCTCTCACCCAGATGGTCTCTTAGATGGTGCGGTCTCTCTCAGCGCAGCGTCAGCGGCAGGGAGATTCAACGCGGTATGTCACCGATGTCACTGGAAATTGTCAACCCCGAATTAACTGAGGCGTGGTAATGCACTTAGCACATGATCAACTCCCTCTAACTTTTGAGTCACCATCCATTTTCAGAGGCGTTTTCAAAGCGGTTGACATTGATATACAGGCGCTGTAGCTCCAATAAAAGTACAGGAAGTATTACCAAAGCTTGCATTTTCGAGACCGCGGGTTCGTTCAAAGGAACTGTAACTATAGAATATACCCAAGTCAGTTTGCAAAAAAGTGGCCTAGTGAGTTGGGTCAAAAATCATCGCCTCATTTTCGCATCGCATCCGTTCGTAACTGTTTGTTGTGGGAACAACGCCTTCCGTATGTTGTTTTTCCAAAAAAGATGCCTGTGTGGCCTTCACGTAGCATAAGACATAGCCCTTTTCATCGTTTTTTGGGGGGATTCGTACGTTACCAAAGTGGGACACTTTTGCACCAACTAGCATGCGAATCTAATAACGTAATAAAACGTTACATCCCAGCGCCATGTGAAAAGTATGCAGGTAAATTAAAGGGTCTGTTGCACATTCATTTGGGAGCTTTGAACTGATATAGCCACTTGAAGACCATTCCCTGCATGTCGATAATTACTAAGAATCAAAATAACATGGCCAGTGAAATATTCGTGTCTGGGACGTCAGCATGAATAGTTACATCGGCGGACAGCAGCTGGTGAACAACCAGTCAGCCAACTGCTGTCCGCTGGCTTCACGCCTCGATCACGATTTGGCTATTTGTTTCTCGGTTGTCTTTTGGATAAGAGCCCATTCGGCCAGTCATGGTCATTTCAGGGCTATGGGATGTAAAAGAATGTATGGCGGTGGGGCAGGGCTTCATGCACCTGGAGACCTGTTGTGTTCGGCTTCTAACTGCTGCCGTTTTCCCGGCACATACCAGACAGTTTGATGAATCGCGCCTCTGTGGCCCGGTCCGACGAGCCAGGCCAGGTGGAAACTTGGCAGAATAGGCACCGAAGCAGCCATGGTCCGACCCGCAAGGGCCGCGGGCAATTTTGCTTCCACGTGCGGCTAGCCAGTGCGGCGGGGGGCAGTTCTCACTAGATCAGGGTGTGAAACAGGTCGTGATAGGAGTGGGATAAGGTGGGGCCTGCGTGGATGATGGCTCAGACATAACAGGACCCATCCGCCGGGGCTTTGACCACATATGACCTCTCTGTGAGGCGTGCACCCGGCGTTCGGACGGGCCTCCAGCAGAGTACGGTTCGCTCCAGTCGTATCTGACACCTGCAGCCCGCCCCTGACAAGCAAGGCGTTGCGATTATGCAGGATAAAATGAGAAGGAGGATGAAAGGGTGGATGCACGATCACATCTCATCTAATTTGCTTAAGGCGTATCATCACGTTAGGACCATTCCACACGCGGAAAAGGTTATTCCAAAAACACTGCAGTTGCGTAAGTGCTTAAAATTGCAAGAATGAGACGTTCGTTACGGATCTTTACATTACCTGGAGCAGATCGGTACGTTTGAGGAAGCTGAAAAGTACGCGGAGCAAATCTGGATGGTCATCTCCAAGGATGACTTTAAAGACAGTTCGATGTTGTGCCAACCACTGGCCCTGAAAGCGTGGCGTTGTTCCTGAAATTTGGTGCATTCAATAATATGTTAATCCGAACGTGGACGGCTGCACAGCGACTTTTGGTGAGTGTAGTTTGCTCGATCCTCAGATGAGCCAACATCTCCTGCAAACAGTTCTTACCATGTGGCGATGGCCAAGGCGTAATGTCGGGTTTCATGCCGTGAAGTTGTGTCCTGGTGGTGTCTGTCCGTTGCTGTAGCCACCGTAGCCAATACTTCATAGATGCGTGATCTGTGCGATCATCGCCGATGTCTGTGATGAGTGGCTGGCAGAGCTTCTTGGGCCAGGTTTATGCATTCCCCGTGATGCCCCTGTGGCTTGGGCTCAAAATTTGTGGTTCCATGTCATGTGCGTGTGATAATGACAGACTGACGATGACAAAGGGGTGGCTGTACAGCTGCCATGGAATTTGAGCAGATCACAGTCGTCCTCGTGAAATGATTATGTCGTTGAATGTGTTGTAACGCAAGACAAACAGCAAATAGCTAAGCTAGACAAAGAGGGGTGCAACCCGGTATCACATGTTTTATAGTAATGCTCATCACGAATAACCGAACATCTGGTGTGGTCGTTAGACGTGAAAGCATTAGTGTAATAAACAAAACAGCTGTTTGGATTATTTCTTAAGATGAGTAAACGTCTGTGGAACATAAACTGTTGTTACGAGACGCTTGTGATCTTCTAACAGAAAACTCCGTGGGGTTAACTGCCGTAGTGGCGGGTGACAACTGCCATAGTGGCGGGTGACAGCTGCCATAGTGGCGGGTGACATAGGAGGACGTGGCAGAACATAATAAAAAGTATCACAATGGATCTGAAGCGCGCGATACTGGACGAAGCTTAACCGGCGTTCCAACGGCCCCAAGTGGTTGTGATGAATGTGTGACAAGATTGTGTAAATCTAAATGCTGGGCGATTGGGGTTTTGTTGCACTTTTGCTACATATCGCAAGGCGTGTTCCATGCGTGGTGGAGCTGGGGGTATAACGTGGGCCTCTATCTCAAGTGCTGATATTGGACAAGCGTGTAGTACTCCAAACGAAAACCGCAAGAACACGTTTTAAACAGCAATTGGAAGCCGTAGAGGGCACTCAAATCTTCCCGCATACACCACGGAGCCATATTTAGTGATTGGAAGAACTAAGGATTTATGCCAAAGTAAAGCGTGTCGGTTGGCACCATACTGTGTTTCAAAAGGAATTAAGTCTTTTTAGACATTGGGAACGAACACGCTCTTTGTGTGTAGCGGCCGGAGGGACCAGAGTGCCAACCGTTCGTAGCTGGGGGGCTAAGACGCCGGACGTCCTAACCCGCACGCGGGCCGCACGTGGCCGAGGGGCTAGAACGCCGGCCAGCCAGGGACGGAAGGGTGCGGCCGGCTGCGCGTCCGAACGCCCGACCAGGGGTGGCTCGAGGGAACGCATCTGTTGGGTCTATGTGCTCGATCCAGTCGAAGCAGAGTTGATTGTAGCTAGAATTTTTGAGGAGGCAGCTGAGGAACAGGATCTGTCTGAATAACACACATTCCGCGGCTGGGACATCTTCGCCTGGACGTTGCACCATGCCTGATGGCCCGACAGTCCCGTTTTTTTAGAGCCTTCCACGTCAAATGTCATTTTCCTTTTGGCAAACTGAGTAATGCGCCGTATTCGCGCTATGGTCAGGGCTTCCACAGCTGAGGCATTTCTCAGGACGAGTTGCAGACAGATCTCCCATGGGGCTTATTGCCGCACTTGAGACATCTGGCACTTGGCAGTGTTAACTGCCGCGGCCATACCGTTAGCAGTTGAAGCATCGGAGTGGGTTGATCATGGAAATATGACCTCGTAGCGGGAATGACAAGCAAGCTAGTGTCTCATCTCTGCCCGGCCACCATTGTAGTCGGGCAACGGACATGGCACACGCGCTCAGGTGTCGGGCACGTCAGGATCTTACCCTCACTCATGCGGCGGAGCTCAGCGGCGAGAAAACTTTGGTGGTGTTCCTGGCATAATACAAAGAGGTGGCTACTGGTTTGCCGTAGAATTTATTGATCTGAAGCGGTGCTGTGGTCTGTGCTCGCGACTTGGTGTACTGATCAGCGAGCCGTCAGCCGGGGTCTCCATTAGAGGTCAGGTTTGCTGCGGATCGCCTGAAGTCGCTTTAGAGACCAGAAAAGGTTGATGCTGCGAAACGACAAATCATAATCTCTGGTTTGCACCACCTGAAGGGAGCCCGGCGGACCCAGGTTCCGTCCAGAGGTCTACCCTAGAGGTCTACCCTAGAGGTCTACCCAGAGGTCTACCCTAGAGGTCTACCCTAGAGGTCTACCCTAGAGGTCTACCCAGAGGTCTACCCAGAGGTCTACCCAGAGGTCTACCCAGAGGTCTACCTAGGCGCGGCGGTTTCAGAGGACAAGCGCGAGCTACCAGCGTGTCGCGACAAACTCCCAGCAGAGGCGGGACCGGAAGTCTTGGACGAGCGTGGGTCAGAAGGGTTACGGCTGTGGACTCAGTGCTTTCAGATCTGGCGGCGATCGCGGTGCGGACAGGTGGGGTCAGCACGTGCGGACGTACAGAGGTCAGCGGTGGGGTAGTGCAATACGACGTGCGAGAGGCATCAGCCAGGTGGTCAGCAACATTAGAGGAGCAAGTCGGGTTCGATTCCGAATCCGTGCATCAGTTATCCTTCCGTTTAATACGCTCCCCACCTATTGCAGCCAAGTGTGAATTCAAGAGTATGAAAAATGAAAAATGCGACTTAGCAAACGAAGACCACAACCAATGAGAGGGAGAAACAACGCAGAACTCCTTGATAGGAGGCTACAACAGGGTCAACCTTTATGATGATGATGATTTGGGCTTTGGGGCGCACCGACTACGTTGGTCGTATGGCGCCCAGGGTTCAACCTTTACACGCAAGAACTGTCATGAGGGTTGTCGATCGCGAACCGCATGGTCTGACACAAAGCACAGGCATTTGGAAATTAAAACAAGTTATGGCCGACATGAAGCTGGGAAGCGTATAACGTCAGAGAAGCGTCGTAACCAAAAATACAAATGCGAGTAAAAGCCGTGGTATCACAGAGAAAATTATGACGAACGTCACGAAAAGAGACCAAGACACACGCACATACCACTAATAAGATGAGCTTACACGTACAGACGACAAAGCCACTTTGCGGCACTTGAAGTACTACAAGTGGGTCTACCGTCCGCTAGTCACAATAATGACGCGGCCAATCTGACAGTGAATCTGACATCACAAAATGTTTTATGACGTCATCAGACAGCATTGATGAAAATATTAACCAGATAATGAGATTTTATACTTAAGAGCAGTGTTTTGCACTTCAAGCATACCAATAGCTACAAGCAGGCTTCATCATATTTGATCCATCACATATTGTAAATCATTGATTTAATGAAATCATATTTGATATTTGGCCCAATATTTCCAAATGTGAAACATTCCCTTTCACCCAACAAGCCGAGATAAAGGCTAACATACTACCTTTACATGCATTGACAGACAGTAGTTAAATAGTACCCACACAGAGCACACTCAGTTTCGCCCAAGGCCTGTGGATGTCCGATACACACTTACGGTAGTGGGTGATAATTTCATTCCTTCTCCTTTAAGCGGTCCATGGTTTTTCCAAGCTATCCGAACGACTCACCTATCATCGCTGCCTCGCGGGACACCTGATACATGGTCATTAGTCAGCTGCCGTGCTTCATTCAGAAGCAAACAGGTGGTATTTTGGGTACCTGGAATCGTCTTGCCTGCAGCGAATCACGCAGTGAGATTGTTGGCCGTGGCTGCGACCTCTGATTCTTCGATGGTAAAGAACCGTATGCTGGTGGACATTTCCTTGCGCAAAATTCGTGCATGTTCTTGGCTCGTGAAGTGTGACCAGGCCTGTGCTCGATTCCTTTTTTCGACTCACCATTGGTTTATGACTTGAGTTGAATGGTTCAGATCTGCTTCACGTAATGATTTTGTATTTATGAATGGATTATTTGTAGAGTGACATCTTAGTCCAGTGAATCAGTTCTGATTCTAGTAATCATCTCAGTGTGTGAATCGATTTAGCATGATTTAGCCCGCATCGGATGTGCTGTTTGTAATGTGCTTCGATTGATGGCTTCTTCACGGTTAATGCTCAATAATTTGGGGAAACTGTACGGTGATTGGAGGTTACCAACAAATTCTAAGTTAACGTATTCTGCACCTCGGCATAAAGCCGCACAGGTTTGAACATTTTAACAGTGCCTGAGTCAAGCACACCTGCTGGCTGTCGATTTTCTTATGCCATGGTTCACTGAGTCATTCCTTAAGTGGTAGCATATAAATAGGGCCCCTAATCAATAAATAATAACTCGATAACTCACTTACTCCAAAGTAAAACACAACACTCGAGTTGTCTCACATACCGTAGTTAAGTTAAAACATTCTGAACTAGTGCAAGGAATCACACTTAAGCACGAAACAAACAGCTAATGCTCGCTCCACCTTGCCTTGATCTTGTTACCCGGTAATTGGATGGCAACTGGTAAATAACACCACCATTCTCCTCTGCGCCATACTGTCAGCAAGGGCAAACATTTCAAGAAGTATAGGAAATGGGATTCGTGACCGGACATGTTTCCAAATTTTACGAGAACGGCAGGACAAGGTCTGAAAAGGTGACAACACGGAAACATGCGACAGGAATAGGCGACCCTCACCACCACTCCTTGAGTCCTTGAGGCCTTGACAACTGACCACTGCACAAGTTAATCTTAACTGCCGCACGAGCCGAAGGAGCGAGTGCAGTGAAGCTAAAGATTTGCATCATGAAAGGTGAAGTCATGTGAGCCCCCTTCGTAATGTCTTTGGTCAGTTCCCTATCCTTCGTCATGTATTCTAAATTCATCAAATTGTACTGTAATCAACTGATGTCATGCCACTACGTTATACGCCATAACATGATTTCTCATGTGCATTTTTATATTCCAAGACTAGCAAGAAAGACCCGGGCGCAAATAACCGAAACAGCTGACGCGCCCATACAACGCAACGACTTTATTGACACAAAATACTGCATAGCAAAATGTTTTCTAACGTTCTCGGAGAAGTCAAATATGCCGCGGCGTAGGTATCAATAAGTACAGGAATACTAGGCGATTCATGCGATGGTGCCTTGCATTCGGGTTTTACTAGACATGAGACGGTAGTACGATAGTGTCTGCGTCTATGTGGCTGTGAAACTGCGCCCACTCAAGTGTTACTGGTAATGGCCATGGGGCGATGCGAGAAAGCTGTAATGACGTGAACCTGACTTGATAGGTGAAGGTAGTGGTAGTACATTGTCAGACCTCAGGTGGGGTGTTGAGTACTTAAGTACGGTAGGATAATTCTGGCAAGACAGCCCTTGGTAATCAGGCACCATTCACTACCAGAGTGCCGGCTGAGTTTAATAAGAAATGTTTATCCCTAGCAGCCAAGTTCATAGAAGGTGCTAATTTGTGCTCAATACAAGAGAAACCTTAGGGTTCTTTTTCAACATTTTGAGTGAAAACGTCTAATACTAAATTAATGACCTTTAGACTTCGCCCTTTATGGATACTCCCAGAAAAAATTGGCATGCATAATAAAACGATGGGCTAGAATCGTTTTTAAGCTAGGGTGGAGAGTGAAAAACTTCACCGCAAACAGACCATAACGGAGCGAAAATTAAATTCACAAAAGCTGATACTTATGAGTCAGAGAGAGATTTACCGACCAACGAAGACATGCATCTTAATTTGACACAGAAGTAATGCCATACACATGACAACGAAATGTTTTGTTGTGTTCTATCTCATCTTATCTCATTGCACTGCCACATAATACATTAAATGATAGTAGCCTTGTAATAGTGTGACGATTGGCATGTAGCTTATGTTATTCCTGCGTTAAAAGTAAGTGCATGTCAACAGTGCAGTCATTTGCCAGACAGCAAACCATGGCAACAATGGCTTAATTGCTGTTGGGGCGGAATCAGGGACCACTTCTGCCAAATCTGAACAAACAATCCATGGTATGACGCAAAATGTTGAACTTAAATATTTTGGGGTATCACAATTTGCCTGATCAATGAAGTTGGCAGGATATATAGCAGACATGACTAAATCTGGTCATAAATAATTTTTAGAAGGTCGGTCATGTTCGCGACTAGTAATTTTCCCTTGAGGGCTGCTGTCTTTTTAAAGGCTGTGCGTATACACCCTCCAAAACGTAGGGCGGTTACGCACCGGGCTTATACACCCTCCAAAAAC
>NW_023596746.1:19461624-19610477 GCF_011947565.3 Pollicipes pollicipes
CTCTCTCTCCTCTCTCCCTCTCTCTCTCTCTCTCTCTTCTCTCTCCCTCATATATGATATATATATATATATATATGATATATATATATATATATATATATATATATATAGTATATAGATATATATAGATATATGATATAGATTATAGATGTAGAGGTAGCGATATAGATATAGATATAGATATAGATATAGATATAGATGTAGATGTAGATGTAGATGTAGATGTAGATGTAGATGTAGATGTAGATGTAGATGTAGATGTAGATATATATATATATACATATATATATATATATATATATATATATATATATATGCATATATATATATATATATATATATATATATATATATATATTATATATCCGCCACGATAGATGGTTAGAGCGTCTGAATTACGATCAACCCACCCCCGGCGAGGTGACTTTGAGTCCGTTCAGGTGCTCGCCATATGTCCTTAACAGGAGTGTTCCACATTTTTAAGGTATTTTGAACAAAATAGCTATCCTGAAAACCTTTTGGTGCAGTCCACAGCCCTGCCCTCCTTAAGACTTAAACTCCTTTAGTTTCTGGGTTGCACGCCCGTGGTAATGGGAAAAAATACATCGACGGGAGTATTTCAAAGTCACATTGGCATTCATGGCGTAATAATAACGTCATTCAAATCGTACCATTCTATAAGCCACACGACGATCATGGCAAAAATGACGTAATGTCAAGGCGTTCATACCTGGCGTTCGTAAGCGTGATTTCAAGATATAACAAGGGCTGTCAGTTGGCTCTCAATCAATGTTGTGCAAGGCACGATGATGTAATGAAGGCATGACGCGTTGAGAAACACACGCACAGAACAGGCAATTTTTCCATCTAGAGAAGTCTTTTCCGCTTAAAAAGTATACCAATAGTCAAAACTGAGCCTGTTTCATGACACCTGGTGTTTGCTTCAATATCTTCAAATGTGAAGCAAGCTCTTTACCAGGCGTGGCCTGCTGCCGGTGGCAGCGACCGCGTTGAAGCGGTGCTTCCGAAGAGGTGTTTCCATAGGTGTAATGCGGACTGTGTGGTACATCAGAAGAGACTATACCAGCTTCTCCGTGTCTCGAAACTTCTCTTCTTCTATCCCTGGCTTGACAAGCCGTTATTAGCTGTCTTCACAATGTTTTCCGCCGCTCGGTTGCCGTTCGGTGTGGTGGAGTCAGAATACGCTTTACTCCACTCAGTCTTAAAAACTCTCGAAACGCTTTGGCAGTAAAGCACGGACCGTTGCCAATGACGATTTTCCCTGGAGGACTCCAGCAAGC
This sequence comes from Pollicipes pollicipes, assembly GCF_011947565.3. Lineage (NCBI taxonomy): Eukaryota > Metazoa > Arthropoda > Thecostraca > Pollicipedomorpha > Pollicipedidae > Pollicipes > Pollicipes pollicipes. The sequence continues at coordinate 19,462,926 of NW_023596746.1, forward strand.
AAAGATCAGCGGGACGGATCTCACTAAGGTCTCCATATTCTGCCTCTTTTCGATCTCCACTTCCGCCCATTTGCTGCAGCTGTCAACGAGTGCCAAGGCATTCTTTGTACTGCAGAATCAGCGTGCACGAGTGCCGGTTCATCTTGGGTCGCACCCACGGATGTACCAGCGTTGTCTCTTTCATCTTGGAATCGCACCGGCAACATGGACAGGACTTGCAAGGAGTTCCTATCTCATTATACATTTTGAGCCATCAAATGCAAGAACTCACCAGGCTCTTTATCTTTGGCACCTTGGTGTGACACCTTGGTGTTCTGCGTGGAGCTTTACCAGCAGCTGGGATCGGAGTTTCACAGGGATTATGCCACTTGAACGAATCAACGTCTATCCATTTCGGGATCCAGTTCGATCTCTCGCGGATGAATGAATCCATTTCTGAATGTGCTACATCTCCACATTTTCTCCATCCTTCCGTCACCTTCGTGAACATCTTGAATAGGGGCAGGTCTTACTGAGCCGTTGATGCTACCTGCTGGGCTCGGACGGTGTTTGCCTTGTAACCCAGGGACTGTAGCACCGCTCCCTCATCTTCGTCAGTCGCAGGTCTCCTAGACCGAGACAGGCGGCAGTCCTTCAACATTGTCGTGACTACTGCTCCCCCAGTGACGATGCCGTTATCAAAGGGCGCCAGCAATGCCGCCCATTTCGTGATCCTGGCGGCTGCGATCGGCGGCACACCTTTTGCGAAGAGAAAACGCTCACCAGAGCCTGGGCGTCGGTCACAAGGGTAAACTCACGCCCACACACAAACTGGCGGGATTTCTCAAATTCACGAAAGATGCTTCCACTTTGTCGGCACATTCTCGAGGTTTGTCCTTTTCTACCACGCATACAACTGTCCTGGTACCTAAAATTACCTGCCTTTTCAGCATGCGGTTTCATCACAGTGAGGGCATTCTTATTTCAGGCTTTATTCAAATCCCTTTGCTTTTGGCTTCCCTTTCCTGGGTTGACGCTCCACACCATGACCTAGAAAGCTGCGAAGCTTGGTCCGTGAATGTTGCCAGCATGATCATTTTCTTCTTCACAAGCATTTACCACATCCAGGACCTTCATCACTGCCATATCGTTCTCTGAAAGCAGCTGCTTCTGAAACTTGATTTCAGGTTTCTTTAAAGCATTTCAAACGACAGGTCAAATGGCGTGCTTAGAAAGAACATGCTGTGGTATGGCATAGGTGTTACCGTCAAGTGCAGAAATCAGCAACAGGCATTTTTTTGTCAGCTAGGCCATCTAGCTCCAGCCAACAAGTGAATCGTTTAAGAATTGACAATATTTTGTCTTTACTAGAGTGTAATTCATACATTTTCCCCCTCTCAGTGACAAGTGGGGACGTGCAGCGTTTTCGCTGCTGCCTGGCATTCTCTTTCGTTAGCTGTGGTCCGAGGGGAAAACCTGCTGAATATGCTCGTCGCCAAGTGAGGCAATTAATCTGCTGTAACTTCTATTGCGATAGTTTTGTTTAGAAAGCTGCTATCACTTCTAGGTAAACGATTTATTTCGATCCAGATCACAACAAACCAAGTACCGCTACCGCTATATGAAAACCGACCGCTATATGAAAACAGTATTTTCGAGGGTTGTCATTGTGAAACCTTAAGCTTTAGCTCTATTTACTTTATTTTGTTGATATCTAAAACAAATCTTTAGATATCAACCAAATCTGGGATGGATCTTTTACTGATGCAATGCATGTTGGAGAGGTGTAAAATTAGTCGCCTGAGCACACTCGTGTATTTACACCACGGATCTGAACATTGAGGGTCAGGGATGTAGTTTTGCAAAGTGAGTTGCGGGCTGGGGCCGAGCCGAGACAAATGATGAAATTGACTCCCTAAATTTGCCTTATTATGGCTATCTCCCCTGATTTAGCCAACTTCTCTCTCGAAGTTGCGGCAGTCCGTGTTGGGGGAAGAGGGGGAATGAATGACTGAGCACTGTTCACCTGTGGTGGATGGACTCAAGCCTGAAAGGTCGTGGAGTGAAATTCCTATGTCTTTCATTCAATTTTGGCTACATGAAAGCATATTTTTTCAAAGAATCGAGGGTCATGAATGCTGGATTTTCTGGTGGCTGTGGTGATTAAAGTTCATGTTTTTTACGTGAGTTCTACGTTTGTATTAAGTTTTGCGTCGCCAACTATTGTTCTAGGCATGCTTTTGATTGATTGATACTAGGTTGGCAGGTATGAAATTAATGCGGTAAGTGATGTGCTGTTATCAAATTGCCACCGTAGGCTATCCACCGAAGTGGTTGAGCAGGTATGAACATTGGTGGGTTCAAAATTATGTATATGTGCATGCCACATTGCTATCCCATTTTTACAGCTCACTCTCAAGGAGGCCTGATTGCAAGAGGAATCATAGAAATTTGGGACAACCACAACATCAGCAGCTTCATCTCGATTAGTTCTCCCCAGGCGGGGCAATTCGGAGGTACGAATGTATTGGTATGATCAACACTGATAAGCTTGCTTTTGAATGGTTGTTAACAGGGATTGATCTAATGGCTAATCGTTCTTTCTATGGGCAACTCTGCAACTACCACAAGCTCACTACTGCTGGTTTTCAGTCTTTCATAAACCTTGTGCGTCATTCGAATCAGGGAGTGAACATAGAGACCGTCATTTCACGGGGGCGTTCCACATTTATATGGGGTTTTGAAGTGAAACAGGCATCTTGAAGACCTGCCGGTGCTGTTCACAATCCTGCCTTCTTAAGACCGAAGCTCCTCTAGTTTCTGAAATAAACGCCCCCCAAAATGGGGAAAGGTATATTGGGGAAAGCATTTCAAAGCCATTTTAGTATTCATGACGTCATAATAAGGTTATTCAAATCCTGCCATTCCATCAGCCATGCCGTGATCTAGGTATCAAGGCAATCAAATATGCAATTGTCGAAGCCTCATATCTGGCGTTTGTAAGCGCAATTTCTGGATATAGCGGCCGTTTATTGGCTCTCAATCAATGTTGTGCAAGGCACGATGACGCAAACAAACTATGACGCATTGAGGAGCATATTTGCCAAGCATGTAATTGTGCTGTCAAGAGCAGTCTTTTGTACTTAAAAAAGTATATTAATGGTTATAAGTGAGCTTGTTTTATCATATCTCATGCCTCCTTCAATATCCTCAAATGTGAAACATTCCTTTTAACAATGGCGTGTTAAGTGCGGTTTCCTCCATATCCCCCGGGCACTCGGGATGCTTCCGTCGCTCCTCGAGAGGCGCACCACCGCGCGTACGCACTGCACGCGGGCGCGCAGGCGTTGGCCGCTCCGCCAGAAAATCAGTCTCATTGTCGTGACCGCGGGGCGGACCTGCCGCTGCCGCAGACAACTTCTTGCACCTGATATTCCCGGGCGTGGTGCGCGACGAGGCCTTCTGGCTCTTCTACAGCTACTTCGGACAGTACAGTTCGGTAGCCAACTACTGGAACGATCCTCACGAACAGGAGGAGTACCGCCAGTACAGCAAGTTCCTTGCGCCCCTGAACAATGAGGTAAGGCCCCCGGCGTCGGCCGGTACATTAGCTGTCATTCAGACCTGGCGGTTATTGAAACATCATGACCCGGTGAGGTAAGCGCTTCCTCGTATGTGTTTTGTCTTTTAAACAGCTGGGTTCATGATGGGCCTCATGTGGTCTGGCATGCTGCATACCTTCAAATACCATGGTTTATACTTTTGCATTGACCAGCAGCAATAAGGCGGCGGTTTGTTCTCATTCCAGTCTAAATTGTCTGAGCTGTTTCCTAAGAACAACGCCGTGGAGGAGCAAGGGGTTTGTGTAAGCTCGGCTTTATGTGTTTTGTATTTGGTCCATTTTATGTTAAAACGACCGGATAACACGAAACTAAAAAAATAGGATAACACGAAACTTCTTTCACATTGCACATAAACATGTCTTCAGGTTAAATATACGGCTAAAACATGATCCTACAAGTTTTAGAGCCACCCGGCGTTTTAAGACGGAACTAGGAGCACATGAAAATGCGCGATGACAGCACTCGCCCAACTTGTTAACTTGCTCTATCAAAAACAGGTTGTGGAGGATAAGGTTTGGAGAAAGCGCATCGGAAAGCTAGATACATATATTTCTCTAAGACATGGATCGGCATAACATTCAAGTTCACTTAGGTACATCTAGTGACCCAATCTGGCATCTGAACTCGTTTCCTGAAAGTCAGCCTTTTGATTTTCCGTAATCCGATATGCCATTGAAAACTAATTTATTGTCGTTAAACCAAAAAGGGAAATTGATGGCATTTCTCCTATATCGGTCGTAAACCAAATTTCAATATTTGCGGATCACGCACGGCGACACGTCGTGAGCTGACCGTCCTGTATCGTGCGAGTGGGCACGATCGGCCCACTCCGCCGAGAGCTGTTACTGTGACGACGAAACAGTTCATTTCAATCATAGAATCAGTCAGCTGGACATTCTTCCGGAGTTCCAGAGCAATGTCCCGTGACGAACGTGCGTTGATCGACCTGGTGCCTGTCGTCCTTTACGAGTCGCCTAGGTGACAGCGGCGTGCGCTCCGAGTCTTCACCGAACATCGATGACCTTATCAAGCTGAGCGGGAGCTCAACACAAAAAGACGCAAACAGCTGGTCCGAAGTTACGTCATTTTGTCCAATCTAGATTTGAGCCGGGGCAAAGTCGCCTTGTGTCCTGCCCCAGCACGCCTGGAAACGAATACACGGAAACCGATGCAGCACATATATAATTCGACGCGGTCTCACAGCAAACCAGGCCGGGGTCCAAGAAAGGGTCAGTGTATGTGTTTGTAGAGCCGTAGTGCTCTACATACACACACTGAATTGCGGGGAAAGAAGACCTGTAGTTTTGCCACATTCTGCGATGCCCGTAGTGATTTCTCAATAAAAGAAATCTGGTGAAATAAGTATAAAAAAATAAAGAGTGCTTGCGCGCCATAGCGAGATAATGGGGAGCGCATATGCGATCATCAGGAGCAAGGGCTGTTGGCTTGTGAAGTCGTTACAGTTATGCAGAATTGCCGCGTCAAGGTGAAGACATTTGTGGAGCCGTTCGACCTGAAGCACGAAGCAACAAGCAGGAGCTCGCGCCAAATCACCGACAGTTATCTAACTCTGCCCTAAAGGGTGTGCAGGAAATTGGGTATCAATCGCATACGGCTTGCTGACATAAGCGTAGTCATTCGCCGTTTCCAATACTGATGCAATCCCGTCAATGAGGAGGGGGATGTCGGAACCACAGAATCTATGAACACGAGCTCCGGATAAACGGCAGGATCGAGCTCAGCTACGAAAGTGCGAGCACTGATCGCGAGATCACTATGTTACGATTTATGATGAATAATTATTCATGTATCTCGTGATCGTCATTCTAAGGTGCAACGTGGAAAAGTACACACAGTAATGGCTGCGACCGGCGAAATGTCTGCCCGCTCATGCTTGATGATTTAGTTTTCCTGTCTATGCAAATTTTATTGCCGCCTGACTTCTTTGTGTCCGTGAAACGGCTGACAGCAGGGGTTCTGCCGGAGTATTCTTAATGGAGAAGCCCGGAGTTCGTTGAGTATGCATTATGTCGGTTTTTCACTTTCTTACGGAAGCCATCTATATTGAAACACGGCAAATCCTGGTCTGACAAAGGGTCCTGGGCCCTCCTAACTGCTCCCCTGGCTGCGTTCCTGTCTGACAGGGCGTGAAAACCAATCATGTCCAGAAGTGAAATACTGACGTCACAGGATATGTTTTAAGTTTGCCGCCCACATTGCTGGTTAGTGAAGAGATCAGTTATGCATGCAGTTGATGAAATGTTCTGCGAAGCACAGCTCTGAAAAGCTCTTCGAATCACAACTTTGTGCGTTTTACTTATAGGCTATCTGCCATGCACATGCACGCACACCACTTTCTACGTATGCTCCTGCAGTTTGCATAGTAATTTGCGTCCTTTAATCTTGCCGTTTCATTCCCGCCTCATGGAATTAGTTTTTGAAACTTTGTACGAAGGAGAGGCACAAATTTGTGCATTTGAATCATGGCTTTGCTGACATATGCACACACATTACCGTCCTACAAATTATCATGCAATTTGTTTTCTATGTTGCGTATTAAACCGTGCCGTTTCATTTCCATTCGTGGACATACTTATCATCGATTGGACAGCTAATGATACGCAACACGATACAATGCTTAAATCACAGGTTCGAAAAACGCACAAACTCTATATGAAATGCGCAGCTACAAACAGCATCAGTCCTGGGGAAACGCGTACCAGTTACGCTAGTTGACATCCAAGGTAATCCCATAAGTGATAGTGCACTGACACACTTCAGTGCGACACACTGAATGCAACTACCTAGTTGTACAAAAGCCACAGTGTAGAATAACCAACCAAGGATCTGAACCTGCTTGTTTGCTCTTTTGTATTCGCATCAACTGATATCAACAAGTCATCAACGACATAGCCTGTTAAAATCGACGACTGTGGAACTGATCATGCATGGCTGCACACAGCATCGTTGAAATATCACTTGGCTCTTTCCACGTGAATAGGATGGACAACAGGTACGTAAGATTGATCAAAATACATCCTTGACCTTATACACCTTTTCTGAGTGCCGGTTGGTTTTGAGGTCACAACTCCCGACGTAGTGAGCCTATCGTGTCCGCTCACCCGATACAGGCCGGTAGGTGCACGGGGTACCTCCGCGCGTAAGCCGCCATTGTTCAAATTCGATTGGCAACCGATCTAGAAGAGATTTCATCGATTTATTTCTGCCTTCTGAACGGCATTAAATTGGTCTTTAATTACATATCGGTTTTGTGAAAATCGAGGGCACCATGTGTTACTGGAACATGAAGCCAAAATCAAACTGGTTTACTATATTTACCTAATTGGGACACTCTGTCACACACGTGAGCAGATACTTTCTCAGAGAGACCAAATGTCACATTTTGTCCCAATATCTGCGAATTACAACAGACTTCTTACGAAATCACGCAATATCAAGTGAAAACCTCTTGAAATGGGGGGGGGGGGGGGGGCATAGATCTCACCCCGGCATTTCCTGAGCAAGGTGGCAACGTGGCTGTGCTCTGCGCAGGATGAAGCTGTTTACAGGGCCGCGAGCACAGCCGGCGCCAGTGTGGCTGACGGCTTCACTTTGAGGGCTGGCGCTGTCCGTCCGCCAGGTGTTGACGGGCGAGTCTGCTCGGTTCAGGCGGAACCTGTGCCGTCTGAAGCGTCTGGTGCTAATCGGTGGGCCCGACGACGGTATCATCACTCCTTGGCAGAGCAGGTGAGGAGCGGCGTTATCACTCCCTGGCAGAGCAGTTGAGGAACCGTGCCATCACCCCCTGGCAGAGCAGTTAAGAAACGGTGTCATCACTTCCTGGCAGAGCAGGTGAGAAATGATGTCATCACTCCCTAGCAGAGCAGGTGAGGAACAGTGTCATCACCTACTGGCAGAGCAGGTGAGGAACGGTGTCATCACTCCCTGGCAGAGCAGGTGAGGAATGGTGTCATCACTCCCTGGCAGAGCAGGTGGGGAACGGTGTCATCACTCACTGGCATGGCGCATGAGGAACGGTGTCATCACCCCTGGCAGAGCAGTTGAGGAACGGTGCCATGCACGTAGGTGCCATGCATTGCAATACTAATAAAATTGAATGTTTGCTACTGGACCACTTTTTCTCTGTTGTATGGTATATATGTGCTGATCAATTTCTCAAACCCCCATGTGCTTGAGCATGCTGTGCCTTAGGTCGTAGTGTGCGCCAAATTTATAAAAAAATTCCGTGCACTGCAATGTGTAGGTGTCTGCATATCTTGTGGCCAAGTGTGTGCTGCTCGCCGTCGGCTGCTGTGTCTGTATATTTTGTGGCCAAGTGTGTGGTGCTCGCCGTCAGCTACTGTGTCTTTACAACTTGTGGCCAAGCATGTGCTGCTCGCCGTCAGCTGCTGTGTCTGTATATCTTGTAGCCAAGTGTGTGCTGCTCGCCGTCAGCTACTGTGTCGGTATATCTTGTAGCCAAGTGTGTGCTGCTCGCCGTCAGCTACTGTGTCGGTATATCTTGTAGCCAAGTGTGTGCTGCTCGCCGTCAGCTACCTTGTCTGTATATCTTGTGGCCAAGCGTGTGCTGCTCGCCGTCAGCTACTGTTCTGTATATCTTGTGGCCAAGCGTGTGCTGCTCGCCGTCAGCTACTGTGTCTGTATATCTTGTGGCCAAGTGTGCGGCGCTCGCCGTCAGCTACTGTGTCGGTATATCTTGTGGCCAAGCGTGTGCTGCTCGCCGTCAGCTACTTGTCTGTATATCTTGTGGCCAAGCGTGCGGCGCTCGCCGTCAGCTACTGTGTCTGTATATCTTGTAGCCAAGTGTGTGCTGCTCGCCGTCAGCTACCTTGTCTGTATATCTTGTGGCCAAGCGTGTGGTGCTCGCCGTCAGCTACTGTGTCTGTATATCTTGTGGCCAAGCGTGTGGTGCTCGCTCGTCGGCTGCTGTGTGGTACTGATCGGCGACGGTCCACCCCCAGCCAGTTCGGCTTCTACACGGCCAACATGACGGTGCTGGACGTGCGCCAGCGCGACTGGTACCGGAAGGATCGGAACGGCCTCCGTACGCTGGACAGGCGGCACGCGCTGATCCTGCATACATTCGACGGCGTCCAGCACTTCGACTGGCACCACAACATTACCGTCATCCGCGAGGCCATGCTGCCTTACTTGGACTGAGGCGCCGAAGACGGTCCTCCGACCGGGGGAGGGACGGAAGGGAACTGGCCGGGCCGACGGACCGTGCTCGCGCGAGCATGGTGGGCCCGGCAGGCCGTCGTCTGCTGATGGCGATGTTTGAATATAATGATATTCATAGCCAAGCCATGTGTTGATGGTGCAGAGACAATATCTAGAAAATCGTGGACACTACCAAAATTCATATGGGTGTGCGCAGAAAAGCTTTTGCGAGATTTTTGACGTCATGTGGTTGTAATGTCAACAGGCTTGTTTAGTCATATTAGGGGCATTCGGTCGTGGAACTTAAATTACGGATTAAGAAACAATGACACGTTTCACATGCAAGAAAGTGGTCCAAAACTGTTCTTGAGGAGCACACTGTTCTAAGGCTGGTTGCGCGTAACAGTCAAGCACCCACAACTTCCAAACCGCGTAAAAGGTTTAGAAGTGGTTCCGGCGCTCTCCGCGAGATGTCTCGCCTGCAGGTCGTGATGTGACCATGGTGATACTCTATATGTTTAAGGTCTACTTCCGTCTTTTACCGCCAGCTGTCCCGTGTTCGAGGATCAAGCCTCAGAGCTGGTTTAATGATCGAGCCTCAGAGGTTGAGGATGGAGCCTCAGAGGTGATTTGCGTCGTTTGCAGCCCAACGCTCGTGGTGCGCTCCTGCACTGTTGGTATTAGCCCACGTGACAGTGTGCAGGCCCGACGCGCTGACGTGGGATGTGTCACGTGGTGGTTACGAGGGTCAAAGCCGATCGACGTGCGCCAGCGTCAGTCACTTGCACCGCACATGGCTTCTGCCGGCATCGCCGGCCGTGATAGTCGAGCTGGCTGCCGTGAACAATTTGCCGCACCCAACATGCGGGCCGAAAATCTTGTGTGAAACATACTGCACTTTTCAATGGTCTTTGGATGCAAATCTCTGATATTGCGGGTTGGGCTTCAACCCGCACATTATTTGTAAGCCAGCAAAAGTCCGGCTAGTTGATGTCGGGTGTAAAGGATGTATTCATGTCACGGCATTGTGTATAATATTGATCCGATGTACTCAGGTCTAAAGTGTGAGCTAGCTGCGTCAAATAGACGGCAACGCCCACGAGAAAATGCATGACAAAATGCTAGGTTTTAACTGGCAGCGAAACAACTGTCTTTAAGAGCATGTTTGGAAACGTGGCTCTAGTGTGCGATGTTTTATGTTCCCTTTGGTTTTTCGGCCTCGATGATTTCACGCCGACTGTCCCTGTTGAAGCAGCCCCTTTCTGTGCATATTCCTTCACCTGTGGGGGAAACGCTCGGGAAATTTAGCCAGGAGGTCATGTCATTGTTGCGGATTACGTGCGTGCCGATATTTAAGTGCGTACAAAGGTGGTACTTTGGATACAAAAACATATTGTTTAGGCAGTAGCCGATCTCAGGCAAAATAGTCCTGTTTCTTTTCGCCTGGACACTTTGCCATGACCCTGGGGCATGCTACACGGGATCGACAGTTCTCAGCCCTTGCTGACGAGGGATCGGCAGTTCTCAACCCTTGATGGCGGGGGATCGGCAGTTCTCAGCCCTTGCTGGCGGGGATCTGCAGTTCTCAGCCTTGCTGGCGGGGATCGGCAGTTCTCAGCCCTTGCTGGCGGGGATTTGCAGTTCTCAGCCTTGCTGGCGGGGATCGGCAGTTCTCAACCCTTGATGGCGGGGGATCGGCAGTTCTCAGCCCTTGCTGGCGGGGATCTGCAGTTCTCAGCCTTGCGGGCGGGGGATCGGCAGTTCTCAGCCCTTGCTGGCAGATTCGGCGATAATTCAGCTCTAAGCATCACACACCAACGGGCCGGACCAACCAGAGCAGGCTCTCGCAGGGCACTGAGTGTTTTCGGCTGTGATACTGTAGTGGCGCGGGCAACTCTGTTGAAACCGCAGGAACCGCCACTTCGCCAATTGCAAAACCAGCTGCGTAGCCGCATCGACATCGCCTTCAACATGCCGGTCACTGCCAGCAGGACGATCTTCATGTGCAGTCCCGGTTATGTCGCTTAGCTGGTAGATGACTGTTGGGCTCTGGGAGCGTCCGTATCACACTAAACCCCGCTGAAGAAGGCAGGTGCGATTCTGGGTTCACGTGACCTCTGCGCTGGCAACGGGTCAAGAAAATTGACATTCTAGGCACCATCCCAGCAGAGGCTCATGTGAGCTATCGGAGGGCTATCTTGGGCGTCGTTACGCGTCTGAAATGCAGAATGTCAGACTTCCAAAAGTCCAACGGAGACTTCGGTTCCAAAGTTGCCTCACAACCATTGCGCGTCGTCGAACTGTGGCAAGAACGGATGCTTCCATTGCTGTTGGTGGCCCTGGTCGGAGTACCACGCAAACTTCCGATGGTTCTGCAAAGGGAGCTGCTGCACCGGCTGGACGAACCGCTGTGTAGCGTACAGCCGAATCAGCTGGACCAGCTGAGCAGTGCAGTGCCGGCTGGACCAGCTGCTGAGCAGGGTCCGGCAGTGGCCACCAGACCAGCTGGATCGCGTGCCGCAGATGCCGGCTTCGGCATCATGGAAACCATGCTACGTCTGACTTACTGTTGCCAATGTCTCCGCACATTTCTCGTTGCAAAGTACCAGAACGACGACGCGAAGCTTGTGTAAAATTGCATGTGGCGGGCGCCGGGCCTAACAATCTGAGGTCATTAGACCAATAGAAGAGGTGAGTTACACTTTTGTCAACCCATCTTACACAGACTTGTGCGACCATTGTTCTGACAGACTGCTCATGTCAGCAAAGCCTTGACGTGATCACAGCACTCGCTTAAAATTCCAAACTTGAAGCACCTTGTTTCGGCCCTGTCGAACGGCTGTCGCCGGTATTCAGAATAGCAAAAGCAAAAAGCACGCCTAGAGACCGTCGTATGCGACACATGGTTGAGAACGCGTCGCAAATCTTCTTTTGGCCAGCTGTCGAAACGCTGCGGACGGCAAACACGCGAGCATACACGCGTACGGATACATACTCTCATTCTGACAGAACAGTGAAATATAAACAGCGCATTTTGTGCGTTCTATTATTTTGAATTCAGTTATCATGACAGCCGCCAGGGCTGGTCTGCGCCCGGTGCATCCGACAGGTTTTGTTGTGGTCGGAACCATGGCGCGAGCCAGCACCATCCCATCATTAATGCAATAACACGGCGCGCTGCCGCTGCGGGGTCCGACGATTCATTGGAATAAATAGCTCGTTTCACAGTCTATCTATCGCATCTGCTCTGATGCGAGAAAATGTATGTGCATACATATAACCAAAGGCACTGGCGGTGCGCACCGCCTTACGCACGCGCGGCATAGTACACGTAAAAGCGCACTCTACGTGAGAGGGAGGCTATACAGAAGCTTTCCCTCCTTCACCAAGTCAACGCAGTGGTGTGCAGCACGGTGATTGATCCATTCCTCTGCGGTTTTTCTGGCATTGCTCCGAGTGTCTCAAACCTTTGAGAAATCACTCAATGTTCATGTGCTACGCCAAGGCTTTGCCCCAAATCTTCCGCGAGCAGTATGCGGGGCGCAGGTTTTCATACGGTTTCTTCTTCCTAGAATTATGTTTGGCACCATGATTTTTAAACCAAGGAAAGGATTGTTCGAGATAGCCACTGTGCCCTCCGCTTAACTGCTGTACCGCACAAGCTCATCGAGTTAATATCCGGGACAAGCAAGCAAATAACGAGTCACCAATGACCTAACGCCGAAGCGCATCTTACCGATCGTGGATAAAGGAACAGCTCTATACTGAAAGCTTCAAAGACACCCCGTTTGAAAAATTGAGCAATGCACCATATCGCTCGGGCGCCACCTGCGGCCTAAGAAGCACGCACTATCCAAACCTTGGCGAGGCGCTGCTGCAGTTCCGCCCGGCAGGGCCCGACGGTGGCAAAAAACGAGTCTCGGCTCGTTTCTTACCCCAGTCGGGCCCTGCCGGCATATCCGGTACATCCTCCCATATCCCACACATTCGCAGTCGCACCAGCCCGCCGCTCTAACGCGCCGGTGGCGTGACTTGAAGCCACGAGAGGCGCGCCGGACCGGTCGGGCCGAGACAGCGATCATGACGGACGAGCGGCGCTACATCTGGGCTGAACTGCCAGCGCGGCGAGTAAACGGCGGCCGGCGTGGCTGGCCATCTGTTTCTCTGATCTCCGGCCGCCGGTTAAGCCGCTGGCCGTTTCTTTGTTCGCTAGCGAATTGGAAATGCCCTCACGTTCAGCTGCCTTTAAAGTCTCGCTCCCTCTCCTTCCTTTCGGGGAATCAGCGCGTTTGGAGAGCAGCTGTCAGCCACTCACGGTCCAGGCAGATCCTGCTTATTAAAAAGGCACGCCAGTTGGAGCCGACCGATGAGATGTAGCTCGCTAGGCCTGCGACTGGGTGACCGCTCGCGGTGCGTGAGCCCGACTATTTGGCCGGCGGTGCGCGTCCAGCACCAGTGGGCCGACCCGCGGCACCCTAATCACATTACCTGCCGACCAGGGCCGACCAGCTCAGCCCATTTAGAACCGAACCGAACCGGGCCTGGCCGGACCGAGCCGCGTACTGAGCTGAGCTGAGCCGAGCTAAGGCGAAGCCGAGCCCGACCGACCGACTGCTCGGGTGGCTCATCGGTCCGGCTCACCATAGACCCAACATTGGTCGGGTGGGGTGGGGGGTGGGGGGGGGGGGGGGGGGAGGGGGAGAGTGGTGCCCTCTTGCGAATCTGCGCGATATTTAAAACGGCTGGTGGTGACATAAGCATGCCTTCTTCGCTAACGTTTTACAGAAATTGTGCACGGTTAGTAAAAGCACTTCGCGCTATATCGGTTCCAGATGTAATGACATAACAATAACGTTCAATTCCAAGACTTTCTGGTTTGGCAAAGGGTTGTAGAAACCATCGCATGTTGGTAAGCAAAAGAACTTGTTTTGGATCCTGATTGAACAAAATCGATTCTAAATAAAAATTGATCTTGATTGGACGATCAATCAAAGTGTTAAAAGCTGTGACCTTGTTTTCCAAGATAAAAGGAATGTTCAAAACATATGAAGATATTAAAACCAGCATCAGATATGATGAAATAAATTCACTTATAACTGTTGATTTATTTAAAGCGTAAAAGACTGCTGTACCCCACACAATTTATTTCCTAGGTAAATATCCTGCTCAATGCGTCATTGCTTGATTGCGTCATGACCCATTTGCATGACGCTGAGGCACTGGCAAGCTAGTCGTGAGATTTTACCACCCTCGCACTCACTTGTAGTACTTCATTTTCCCGAGAGGTGGCCGTGGCGGTGCTCGAGGTGCTTTTTGAGCTAAGTGTTATGTGCTTGTGTTTGGCCCTTTTTCGTAGTGGTCTCGTTCATACATCCACGAGTGTTAAGATGCGATCACATACGTGGTTGTGGTGCTTTTCGTAAGTTATTCGATTACAAGTCTTCTTTCCGTAATAACTAGCAGCCATGTAAAATTGCTATATTATGTAGAAAATTGCGGTTCGTGATTGAAGCTTGCGCAACCCATTCAACATTGCTTGAGAGCCAATGGACGTCCATTGTTGCGTCTGATCGTACTCACGAACGCCAGACATGAGCGGCTCGACGATTATATACTTGTTGGCCTTGAAGGCCGTGTCACGAATGGGGTCCTAGAATTTGAATGACGTTACAGCGTCATGCATGCCTGAATGACCTTGAAATGACCTTGCACGAAAACGTCTACACATCTTCGTGGGCGTGTGGCTCAGAAACTAGAGGGATGTAGGTCTAAGGAAGGGCAGGGCTCTGAACTGCACCGTATGATCTTCAAAATGGATATTTCATTTAAAAACCCCATACAAACGTGGAAAGCTTTCATTATTGATAAATTTGCATGATGAAGCAAGAATATGTTTTCAAAATATTATTTCAGCTCATTAGCGTTCTACAAAAATGAAATTAATGTAATAAAAGCTGGTAAAATACATTTCCAGGTTTGTCATATGAGTGCCAGATTCAATGTGACATATCAAACATCAGTGAAGCTTGATCATTGTACGACTACGACTTCGCAATGCCCGAGGTAGAGGACGGAGAGGTTGGGTGAGCCCACTAGTGCTGAGATAGGTAAATAACGGGTAAAGTAATAGGTAATATGCAAGAAATGTCGGGTAAATATTCTAAGAAATACTACGCAAAATTTTACACTATATTTATTTCTCATTTTATACTACTTTTATACTAATACTACGCGTCAGTGTTTAGCACTTGTAGTTCTTTTGGTCATAACAAGATCCATTCACACAACTTTTGCAATCAGGCCACTCTTGCCACTTTTCCAACCAACATAAAAGGGTAACTTGGGGCGCAAAGTTTCCTGAAAGTCTTCCATGGTTTAGAACTTAAAATTAGACGTGTGTGGAAAAAGTGATTAGTGCTGGAAACATGCAGACGTGTGCACATTGGATGGATATAATTGATTGCCGCATAACTGAAGTGACGAAGCAAAGGACAGGCACTCAACCATTTATGGGAGTTGCTGGCTAATACCACGTTGTATTTCGCGCAAAAGCACACACTGCTCGGTTGCCGGAGTAGTCTGGCTCGGCCAGATCCCCAGAGCTCTGACAGCGGACGCTGATGCGGGCTGCCCATGCCTCGCCGTGTTGGGACGCCGGCGGCAGACCACACGGCCGCACTGCTGTCAGAGCTGTCCGACGACAGCCAATATGGACAGCTCTCAGGGGACCAGTCCAGTGAACAGGAAGACGCGCCTGACCAGTCTGCCGCTGAGCCGGAGAAGCCTCCTGCCTCCGCGCCACTCAGCGGCCATGAGGCCACGCCGGAAGCAGGCCCAGGCTGACTCGGACCTGCTCCCGGTGAGCTCGGTCGGGCCGGAGCTCGTCTAGAACTCTCGCCACGGTGCTGCGGCGAGTGGTCTGCTCGGCCCCAGCCCATTAGCCGCGGGCTGGGTCGAAACGTGCCGCGCAGCCGCAGCTGCCGCCGACGCTGCCGAAGCCGCCGCCGCCGCCGGTGCCAGACAAGAACCCGAGCAGCCAGCAGTTTGACGCAGTATGTCGACGTGCTTACGCCGCCGGGCGCGTCACGATCGAGGTCCAGGCTTTCATCCCTGCTATCGGCGACGAACGCGCCCACGACATAACCGAGATATCGGCGACGAACGTGTCCACAACATAACCGAGCTATCGGCGACGAACGCGTTCACGACATAACCGAGCGAAACAACAAGCTGGATGGTGCGAGGCGGCGCCGGTTGCCAGAATAGTTGGACACCCACAAAAGGACTGCATCTTATCGGCCGGTCATCCATACCAAATCCCTTAGGATTCGGTATGGATGACCTTAGGCTGTTTTTGCCGCTCGGGTCTTCCGGACGCCTGAAAACTATGCAGTTAGCGACTTTTCAGTTAACAACTATTCAACCCGTCCACTAGACGTTCTATTTTCCAGAGCATAACTCACGTTAGGACTTTTGTCATACTTCTCAAAACGATGCATTTGCGATCGCACCATACGCGCTGGGTGAATCACAGATGATAAGCTTTCCACCTTCTTCAGGGTACTCGAAGAATTGGACAAGAACCTGAGCGACCGATGTTAACTGTGGGATTCAAGCCCTGGCTTCCAGGCAGCCTTTAAATTACGGGTTCATTTGAAAGAGCTGCTACGCTAAAATGAAAGAAATGTGATGCATACAAATGCCAAAAGCAAACAAAACATCAGGTGCACTGCTAATGAGCAAAACCTGTTTATAGTCTAATATCCTGTAACTGACTGTTGCTTGCGCATTAAGGAACACTGTTGTGCTACATTGTACAGCTGAGTTTGTGTACATTCATCCTAACCAGTGCACATTGTTACTAATATGTACTGTTGTACATACATGCGAGTTACCAACTATATTTCTTGGAAACGTGGAAACGCAAACCAAATAAGACTACAAATGGTATGGGCGTTGACCAGCACCGGCCGCAGAGCACCATGTAACCTTTTTCGCCGGTTTTTCTGGTCGAAGACCTGCTGACCAACCACCTCACTGTCATCGACAGGTGACGGCCAAGCCAACGCGCCACCGCCCGAGTCATCACTGTTGGCGTGGCGCGGTGGGGCCACGCTGGCGTGGCGCTGCTCGCCGGCCGGCAGTACTGCTCCGGCGTTGTCGACGCATGACCAGGCGCCGCTCGTCGTCGGGCGGACTGGCAAGCCCAGACGGGCTCAGGTTCCCAGGTATGGATGACGACTTTCAAACCTCGTCCTTGACATAGCCATGCGGCTATCTATACCATGGCTGCCAAATTCTCAACGGTCGATGTCGTCAAGCTGCACGTACAGTGACATTTTTGTTTCACTGTACGTCACATCAATAACTGTCACACTAATCAGAAACCTAAATTTTCCATTCGCTGATCCTTTTGAACTCGGCAAAAGTGTCAGCGAAACTCGGCAAAAGTGTCTGTCGCATGCAAGCTTGCAACGCAAGCCTTGTTAATTCAGTGTAAGCATATCTGTCATCATTTATGCAATACAGACGTTTGCAGCTGCAAACACTCGGGCAGCAGATTGCCAACCACGTTGTCTAGGATGTACGACCAAGGACTTTGTCCCGTGGCATCGGGTTCGGGTCCCTGAGAAACCGGACTGTTTGGCAGGACCATGATATAGTGGTGAGCTGGCGCCTGGCCAGAGAGTGATTTTCTGTGACGAGACGGCCGTTGCCGGCCATTTAGACATTTTCAGAAATCTCAAGCTTTCCGCAGTTCAGTCACCAATCGCCAAAAAGAGAGAAAATCGCGCCTAGCCGGTTGCTTTGAGAAAATTGCTAGTTTTGGTGATTTACTGCCAATAGTGGCAACCCAGTCCTATGTCTCTTGTTCTGTTATTGGACGGATGCAGTCACGCGCCAAAAATCGGATGCATACAAAAACAAATCGCCATGAAGTATTCTGCTGTGCGAGCACCACACAGATAGCAGATAGTAGAAGTACACTGCTAGGCCAATCTACAGGGACCATTCTGGGACCATTTATATGCGCACCGATGGCGTCATCGCTTCGGACCCTGCCTGCTATTTTCTTGCTGTCATTATTCCGTTACCATTTCGCTGGACGAAATGTCTCATCTGTATGGAAATTCCCGAGAGCGTTCGCGAATGGGATGTGGTGGTTAGGATTCGGCGTTAGTCGCCGATAACAGTAAATTCATCGTGGATCGGCACAGCAAATCCCGCACAACGAGACTATTCATAGCCTCAGTTATATTGATGCCAGCGTCATATACTTTTTGTTGTCGCTAGCGCCTTCCATTCTTCGCCACGGAATGGCCTGTTTGGACATATTGTAGTCGTCAGTTCCCCCAACAAAAGAAAAAAGCTGGAGAGGGCGCGTTATATTTGTAGTGCGAGCCTAAAGAGGTGGAACGCATCCGAAACAGATCGGCATCAGACAATGAAACGGGGCGTTACAACGTTCCTACAGCAGGCCGACGTCGGGGCTGATGCTAAGCGAAACAAAGCACAAATGAAACTGACGGCTCGTTCGCGAGACGCTGGACGCCCGGAAGCAGTCGTCCAGGATTGCGCTGTGGTGCTGATCGGAGCGCCGCGGGCGGCATCCCGGACAGCTGCGCCTGACAAGGAGCGCGGCGAGGAGGTGCTTCCCACCTCTCCTGGCCGCCATTGCTGAGATAGGGTGACACATGATACAATGTCCACGACACAAACGGTCCATAGCGTCTCTGCGGTGCTCCTCTGCCGCCGGAGATCACGGCCCCGCCGGTGTGGCCGCGCCACGTCCGCCTCCCGCGTCCTCCTCCTCGGCCCGCAGCCATCGCACTGAACCGCCGCCTTCAGCTGGGTAGTGGCAGAACCGAAAGAATATATACTCTATACGAAAATAGGACATCTGTGACTAGAAGCGATCCGCCGGCCCCAGACTGCGCGCTGGATGATCTGCCAGCTTGGCATAACTGACGTCGCTGACCGGACGGTACGCCGGCAACAGCTTAGGTGATGATTCGGCAGCTCTGCCTTAGTGACGTCACTGACCGGGTAGCCTGTCAGCGATCACCTGCTCTCCGAATCATATGACAGTCCACCAGTGACGTCACTAACCGCAACACCTGCCGCCAACAGATGACGCCACTTTGGAGCATCTCCCAGCGATGGTCCGGGTGCTGGATTATCGACAGCTGTCCCATGACCTGACGGGCCGCACGATCTCCCGGTAGCAGCCTAGGTGCCGGATATCGGCAGCTCTGTCCCACTGACGTCAAGCGGCCGCGGCTACCCGGCGGCGTGGACGGTGCGGCGCCGCTACTCGGTGAGTTTGTGCCATTCGGCGATCTGTCGGCGCGGCGAGCTGGCGATCTCGGACCAGTGGTGCGCCGCCGACGGCAGCCGCTTGCCCTCCGGCGGCGGTGTGCCCAGCTCCAGACGACCAATCACCTGCGGACAGGTCAGCGCAGATCAGCCCCAGCTCCAGATCAGCTGCGGCCCGGGCAGGTCATGTCAGGTCAGATCACACAAACTATAGATCACTTGCGGCCCGGTCAGGTCTGATCATGTCAGCCCCAACTTCAAGTCGCCTGCAGCCTGGGCAGGTGAGCTGAGGTCAAGTCAGGCAAGCTCCAATTCCAGGCGGTTGATTAATTGAGATTAACTTATTGATTAACAGGTCAGGTCACAGGTAAATCACGTCAGTAGGCTGCGGCGCCACTAATTCAACAAGTGTGCGGAAGGAAAGACACCGAAATACCTACCCCGTTGCACGTCCCCAACCCAGCGCAGGACAGCGGGAAGTTTACGAGCTCCCAATTTAATGAATGCGGTAAAACTGTTTGCACGCCTGAACGCGGACCGACAACGGCTCGCGCTTCCCTGTCATGCTCTCATACGGCACTCCTCAGAGGTGACCCACGACAATGACCACCCACAACAGACGTAAATTTTGCTTCAATTTCTGGACGCCAACAGCCTTTATGAGAAGCCATACGTCATCCGAAGTTCAAAATGGGTAAGCAATACAGGTCGCAATAGAGAGATAAAACAACGAGACAAAAATCACCGAATGCTGCAGGATACTAGAATGAACAACAATAATTTAAAACAGAGTCTTGTGTGCGAAAGAATGAAGTCGCACGTAGGCGCTTCGGGCGATGAATGCAGTAATGTAGATAAACCTCAAAGATAGAAAGGATAGGTATCTGAACGTTCCTATGCACCGGAACCAGCGTCGTTCTGCGCGTTTACTTCGCTCCGTCGAATGCAGGTCTCCTCGCTGTGGTGTTTCATTTCGTCCAAGCGCTGTTGCTGCTTTGTAAAGCTATTAAAGGAAGAGCACTTAGATGCCCTAAGATAATACATCACAAGCCTGTCGCGTGTCGTGGAAGGCGTCCTGACCCGGACCCCGGTCTCGGGAGTTTATGACCATCGCCGGTCGGCTTCAGCGAGCTGTACCTCGTTTTTGGTGACTCGATCCCAGTCGAGCAGCAGGAACTCGAGCCGCACGCCGGCCAGCGAGTCGCTGCCGGGCGGCAGCTCGAACACAAACGACTCGTTGAAGACCGGGTTCAGCGTTCGTTTCTTCACGTGAGGTCTTCTTCTTGGTGATCCGCTGGCCGTTGCAGAGCAGGTAGATCTTGACGTACGGATCTGCGAGACACGTGGAGTGTCATCGGAGTCGATCCTTGCAGACATTGCGCCGAAGTGAAACGGAGATCCAGTCTAACGTGTGTCGGCGGCCTCCCTTATTTATGGGTTGCGTCATAATTCTAACTCAAAATTACACATCACCGCCATGGCAAATCCTTCATCGTTCATGACGTCTCTTTCTGGGTTGTCGTTCGGTCAAGCCATTCAAACTGTAATCATGTGAAATCGCTCATACCAGCAATTAACTCATGCAAGCTGTGCGAAATTGATCGCACAGGGTCATGCATATGAGCATACCAGTTACGTCCACATCTCGTGCCGGAAGTCTAATTTGAAGGACGGCACAGCTGTTTGTCATGTTGCGTGAAAAGAGTACCCGGTGCATCAGCGGCGGCACTGACCAGAGAGGCCGGTGATGTCCATCTTCGGCAGGTTGCGAGCCTTCAGGACGACGACGGTCAGTCTGCTGGCGGCTGGCTGGTGGCAGAGTGACACCAGCAGCTCTCCACGACCCTGGCTCTTCATCTGCGGCAGACGGCATGGCGCTTGCGCTGTTGTGACGTGGAGATGCACCCCCCCCCCCCCCCCATCCGCGACCCTGGCTCCTCATCCGTGATAGGGGGACACGGCATGTGAGCAACGGTGATACAGGCATGAAAACAGCTCCCCGCGATCTTGGTTCCCGTCTACGGCAGAGGGACGGCACAAGTGAGATAGAGTGACACGGAAATGCAAACAATCCGTACAACTAGGTTAAAACGGCTACTTCGGTGATGTTTCCCAGGTGGACCTAAGCCAAGCAGTGATGTTTCGAGATTCCTTGACACGTCGAGGATTTCCAAGGTAGCCAGAGGGCACCAATATGATAAGGGATAACCCGAAACAACGGCTTAGCTTTGCAAAATCAACAGACGTCTGTACTGATACGAACAACACTGGATGCTTAAGATGAGATCACCAAAATAGTAACCGGTACGGATGATTGTGCTCTCGAGCCATCTCTCCTCTCCAAGTAAAGGCACACAATCTCACAAAGTAAACCGTTTCCAGACTCAGACAAACCCATGCCCGCATTGCCAGTGTTCCCGCCCCAGGAGATCGTCGGCATCGCCGATCCCGACGACACGCGACCCGCCGGGGAGTTGGCCGCACGGCACGCCATCAGCGCGGGTCGGACGCGATGATCAGCAGCCCCGTCAGCGGTCGGCACCGCCGCGGCGGCCGTCCGTCAGCGGGCCGGCGGAGCGTGCTGTCCGCGGCGGCGACGGCGGCCGTCGCGGCCCGCTGCAGCCGGCGCCCCGCGACGCGCCGCGTCCGGCCAATCACAGCGCCGGCCGCCGCCGCCCCGGGCGACGGACAGCTGCGCGGCAGCACGCGCCAAGGAATCGATGCCGAACGACGCCTTGTGGTGACAGTCTTCGAGTCACGCGCTGGTCGAGGGAGATTTAGTTCAGCGTTCGGGTACGCTCGGCCAGCTCGCTTTCCGGATTATTTTGTAGTAAGTAAGCCCCAACACAACCGCCGTGATGATGTTCGATTGCGTCCCGCTGCACATTGACTGAGCGCTGAGTTTGGTTGTTTGGATCAGAGCCCGTTCGACCAGACATGATCACTTCAGGGCTATGGGATGAAGACAAATGGATAACAGTGGGGCAGGACTACATACGACGCGGGGGGGGGGGGACCACCGAGCTTAGCTCACGTAGGGACCCCTCAGCGACCGAAGTCCCTCTCCAGAGGGCTCTCGGCTCACTCGTGGCTCACGCATGCAGCCTGCCCCGTAAAAGCGCGGCGTCGCGAGGATTCAAGGTAAAACAGGACAGAGGATAAGGGGGCTGGATGTTCAATCACTAATCGCGTTCTGCGCTCCATAGTAAAATAAGCTGGGTGTCCTTACCGAGTTATTGCGTTAATAGGACCTGACATTGGTTAACTTGAGAACAGCGCCATAACCGACAATGTGAATACAAGTAACTAAATTTAACTCACGAATAAACATACCAGAACGCCAGGAGAAAAGGCCAAAACAGAGCACGATATTTGCTTCAGTACCACAACGGCGACACCTCGAGCGCCGCCACAGCCAACTCTCGGATGATGGACGTACTACAAAAGAGTGCTAGCATGGCAATTTTACACGGCTAAGTTGGCAGCACCCCAACGTCATACAATGTACCCTGACATAATCAAACAATGACACATTGAGAGGGATATTTACTAAATCTAGAAATGCTGTTGTCTAGAGGAGTCTTTTCCATTTAAAGCCATACCAATAATTATAAGGGAGCCTATTTCATCACACCTGATGCTTGCTTCAATGTCTTTAAATGTGAAATATTCCCTCTACACTGCACATCTGGGTATCCAGAACCACGGTGTTCTATTGCCCGCGGTGCCCGCCGTTCCCGTCAGGACGAGGGACAGGCGACGCCATATAGCCTCAGCTGCTGGGTGCGACGCTAGGCCCCACTGATGACAGCGGACGGCATCAAACAAAAATTCTCTTACGACGATGCAAGTTGAATAGATGAAGAGCAGTAGAGATAAAGCCTCTCGACAACTAAAGCCCCGATCAGCGTCCGTCACTGAAGTGCGCAATCCCAGGAGCTGCATAGAGCTCTCAAAGGTGCACTGCTCGCTGTCTCCCAAACAAATCTGTGATTCAAATAGGGCAACTTTGTGAGCACAATCAACAGTTGCTGGCTGACGGATAAGGTAGGCTTTGTACCATAATCTTAAGTCCACGAATTAAAGCGCAGTTCGTCTTCAACTTGCGTATAAACAGTCCAGCTTGCCATTGCTATAGGATATTGATTCTTCCATCTAAGCGATCGCGCCAATTAAAGCTTTCCAACTTGTATTTCTGAAACGAGGAGAGCAATAGTAGCGCAAAACAGCTAGTTTCAGCTATTATACACCCACACGTACACGCACATGCACACGCACCTCAACATATATATATATATATATATATATATATATATATATATATGTAAATTTTGTCGTTTACACCTTTTGCTTTCGTTTTCAGTGCCGTAACGCTGTGGTAAAATGTATATATATATATATATATATATATATATATATATATATATATGTATGTATAGAAATGTTGCAGCGATGCGTTTGGTCCTAACATAAGTAAAAAAAGTTCAACTTGACGTTGCTTCAGAGTAATGACTTACATAGATTAGGGAATTGGGTTTACACTAAATTTTAAACCTTATAATCTGTAGAACGAAGAGCGTATTGACGCCGCAAAAAGGTCATATTTTTCCCGCCTTGTCTTCCTCTTACCTTACCTACATGCAAACGAAAATACCGCCGCTCGCACAAGTTGTTTTACATTACAGCAAGGTTACGTTATGGTGTGAAGTAATGCCGAAATGCTGGTGCACAGCAATTCTACCAGCCTCCAAAAGGATGCATGTTGAAATGAAAAATGTGGTTAAACTATTGCAGCGCAGAGAGCAAGGGAATGGCGAAGAGGACACCGCTTGAACTTGTGTGCATGCCACAGATTTCTACAGCTTTAAGAAAAAACACATTTCAGTCACTTTAACCTTAGAAGGCCACCAAGCGGCGTCTCTTTCGTTCATTAACATGAGCGACAATAATGTCGTCACGTCGAAAAATGAGATACCATGCGTCACGGTGAAAAAATGCGTGACGTGGTAGGGGAACTCTCTTCATGACTCAAACCATTTTGTATGACTCCGAAACCTATCTCCCAGCATCCGCAGTTCTGTTACCCTTCCCATGCCGCGAACACATGACCTCAGCAAAGGAGCCATCCCTCTGCTTCCGCTCGTACAACACTGTACCTATCAGCTCTGTGCACAAAAGATGCGCTCACTTGCAGATATATGGCAAATGCCATCATCTTTTACTGAACGGATACAACTGAAAAGACGCCTCGAAGCGATTGGGGCGGCGCCGGTCGTTGTTCAAACTTCATCCCGTGTTTTTACCGGATTAATATGAACTAAAAGCTACCGTTATCCGTCCGCACTCGCACCGGCATCCGAGCAAGTTTTACAAAGTTGGCTGCAGCCGGCAGTCGGCGGCAGCGAAAAGAAGGCTCTTCTGTGTCGTCGACGCTGCATCTGCTGCGGGGCCTGCGAGCGGCCGCGCCCGTGGAGCGCCGGTCGATATCTGCCTTGTCAGGCGATGCCCGCCCGCGATCGGAAGATAATAAGAGGCAACTCCGGAAATTGAGGGCCTTATCAGACCCCAAATGATTTTCATCGGCGGCCGTGGTTGTTTTCGAACGTCGCCGTGTCGGGGAAATTCGCGGCACGCGGCGGCGAGACAGAGCGTCCCGTCGCCGTCCCTCAGATTGCCCCGCCAGCTCCTTCTTTTCCCAATAATCCGCCGTTAATGATGCGTGTCATTCGCTTCCTCGGCGCGTATGGCGGCGATGGGCGGGCGCCGAGGCCTCCAGACAGTCTCCGGGCAGGCTCTGGCAGCTGCTCGGCAGAGCCTCGGAGTCACTGGCGGCCACAGCCGACCGACAGTGTCTCAGAGCCACTGGCGGCCACAGCCGACCGACATTGTCTCGGAGCCACTGGCGGCCGCACCTAACGACAGTGTATCGGAGCCACTGGCGGTCCGCAGCAGACCGACATTGTCTCGGAGCCACTGGCGGCCGCACCAAACGACAGTGTCTCGGAGCCACTGGCGGCCGCACCTAACGACAGTGTCTCGGAGCCACTGGCGGCCGCACCTAACGACAGTGTCTCGGAGCCACTGGCGGCCACACCAAACGACAGGGTCTCGGAGCCACCAGCGGCCACACCAGAGCCACTGGCGGCCGCACCTAACGACAGTGTCTCGGAGCCACTGGCGGCCACAGCCGGCCGACATTGTCTCGGAAGTACTGGCGACCATAGCCGGCGGGCAGGGCATGGCCAGTACTGACGCCCGGTGGTACCCGCCCAGCACAAATGGCGGGCACCGCCGGCTCGATGCCTCTCATTAAAGCGCGATTTGTCCTCAGGTATGGAATGAAACTGTACTATCCAAAGGAGAGTGAGCCGTTTCATTGGCTTGCTATAAAGACGCCTCGCCCCCAGTCTCCACACCGCGGGGCTTGATTCCGGATTGTCGGATTTCATTCCATCCACTATCACCTTCAGCCAATGGATTTCGCTCTATCGATACTTAAGACGCTACTGGGAGAGATCACGGTGGGACATCGTGGATGACTGCTATGCCAAGCTCGCAGTTCATTATGCCCAAAGAAGCCGTTTCATGTGTCGAACCAGTTTTCGCGCTTCTTTTGGTACGCTACGTACGCCACAAATATGACCAGAGTTCTGCTGCTAACCGTTCTGACATAACTAAATAAACCCACCCACAAGCGTGATCCGTGTTTCGGAGCAGCAGGAAGGTCTCTGCGGAGTTCCGCATGCCAGCCACCGGCCGCTGACATGCGGAACTTGGCGGGCCGCTGGCATGCGGAGCTTGCCCGGCCGCTGGCTCGCGGAGCCCGGTGGGCCAATAGGCTACGGGTCCCGGCTGGCCGGCAGGCTGCGGGCCCTGGCGGCGCAGCTGTGCCTGCTGACCTTGATGCTGCGCGGCGCGATGGGTCGACTGAGTTCACAGGTCGTGTCCTGTTCGGCCAGCTCGACGCTCGACATCGGGCACAGCACCTCGCCAATCACGTCGTCCCTCGAGTAGCGGTCGAAGCTGAGCACCACGAAGTGCAGAGTCGTGCTCTGTAACAGCCGGTCGGTGTCAGGGGGGCCACTGTAACGGCACCCAGCGGCGCGCTGGCGTCAGTGGCGCCGCCATCAAGGCACCTCCGGGCCACGCCGCCCTCCTCCGGGTCACGGGGGACGGGCGCGGACGGCGCCCGGGCTCAGCGGCACGATATTTCTCTCGACGTGAGCGAACTGCGCAGAAGGATGCTTTGAGCTGAGATTCTCTTCTACACCATAAAGCCAACGTGGGCCGCGTTTGATGGTCTCTTTCAGTGCAGGTGCGTGGACATTTACGGTGAGAATTGTGTAGCGCGTTTTATCGCATTAACGGGAATATTCCACATTTGAAGACGTTGAACAAACGTGAGATATCATGAAATAAGGTCACTTAAAATTTTTGGTATACTTTGATGCGGAAGACACCTCGCTAGACACATCAGTTTCTCTATTGAGCTGATATACTGCTCAATACGTCACTGTTCGATTACGCCATCGTACCTTGCACAACATTAATTGAGATCCAAGTGACGACCGCTATATCTGAAGATCACGTTCACAAGCATCAGGTATAAACGACTCGACAACTATTTTTGTGTTGGACTGGATCGCCGCATGGCCAATGGAATGGCAGGATGAAATGGGATGAATAACGTTATTATGGCGTCATGGATGACTGGGTGATCTTGAAATAGTCTGCACGAAATACTCTGCTTATTTTCTCGGCGTGTTGCTCAGAAACCGGAGGGATTTAGATCTTAAGAGGTGCAGGCCCGTGAACTGTGCGGTATGATGTCCAAGATCGCTATTTCAGCTCAAATCCCTATACAAATGTGAAACACTCCTTTTGAACCTCCGCCTCGTATGAATGAAAATCTAACGGCATTTTGCCAGAGTGCTTAGCCATAGTGAACGTTTTTGGTTACGCTGCCAGCCATCCAGTCAACAGTGTACTCTCTCGGCGAAAAGGCAGCTAACAAAGGCACCTAGTCCAAAGACGAATTACCCCAAGCTTGGTGAATTGAAATGCGTTTCTGTAGAAGAAAAAAACATTGCGGCTTCATTGTGTACGGTTCGGCAATGTTCTGCTTCTAAGTTCGGGAGAAAGCCGACAGCCTGCTAGAGAAC
Organism: Pollicipes pollicipes; assembly: GCF_011947565.3. Taxonomy (NCBI): domain Eukaryota; kingdom Metazoa; phylum Arthropoda; class Thecostraca; order Pollicipedomorpha; family Pollicipedidae; genus Pollicipes; species Pollicipes pollicipes. Next base: position 19,490,188 of record NW_023596746.1, read on the forward strand.
AGCACACAACAATGTGAAGTACTGGCCTGATTTGCGACCGCGTTACATTGATGCGTATATGTTAACAACGGGCCAAGGCGAGGTCTGCAGAACACACCGGCGCTAACTCAACACACTGTCGTGCTTCTCCTCAATGCCTGAAAGATATGGGGATGATAGGTCTGATGGAAATATCTCTATTGACCGGCTCGCCTGAAACAGGATGACCACGACTGTCGAAAGTTTAAAAATCGTAATTTGACACAGATCAGCGAACAGCATGTTTAAGCAGGTAAACGTATCCTGACGCATAAAACAATAACAGATCAAATTATTCATAATTAAATAGAAATGATAATTGAACAAACGTTTTTGATTTCCGCCTTCCTTACGCCTAGGAGGAAAACACATCTGAATTTTAAGATGGGTTGGCATTATCCTTTGCGATTATCGGGGCCAGCCGATAGAAGGTCATCTATGCTTCACAGAACGGTACCAAAGGCCAGCAACAACTCTATTTTACAAGCTGCAGTCTGATTTCCTTCGGAAAACATCACAATTATTTTCATTTGCACCCTTGCATGTGCTCAGTACCACATCATGCAGTTTCGAAGGTGCACTGGTCAGCTGTATTACGCCCAAGGTATGCCTTGGGTGAATAAGGAGCATCAGGAGGAGCTACGCAGGTCGGTCACCAAACGCTGGCTTCGAAGCAGCTTCGGCATGACAGGCCATAATTTCCTGCACTGTAAACGACGCCAAGCTCCGTTGGAGCTATAAACATGTGCCTCAAATAAGTTTCTCGCTTGTTGCATTCATGGCTAATCTATGTTGTGGATGGTTGAATCCCCAAGATTTCAAACAAAATGAAGCCGAGAGAGTTGACCGTTTTCCAGGGCCCACCCTCCGTGTCATTCAGACGCGCCCAGCATCACCACCGCCTCACCTCCAGCTTGTTGAACTGGATGCCGTAGAAGGTGAAGTCCTCCTCGTAGACGGGGTCCTGGGTGTTGCGGAGGACGCGGGTTTTGACCTTGTGCTGTCGCTCGGGCAGAAGCTGCAGCTTCACGTAAGGGTCGCTGCCGGTGCCGGCCGCGCCGCGCGCCGGCAGACCGACGCATTGTACGATTGTCACCAGCAGCGCGGCCTTCTCAGAGTTGTACCTGCGCCGCGGGCCAGGCGGGTCGGATCAGCTGACGGCGGCGTAATGCGGCGCAGTATTCACAACGAAGCCCGAAGGAGTCGCCGAGGCCAACATCGTAGACAAGAAACAGGGCCATCACTTTATGTACTTTGGAAACTTTTCCCTTCCCGATCCCCAATGCTGACTTAAGCTGCTAAATGTGCCTCTACTCCCCCACCCCACTGAATATGAGCAAAAAGGGAAGGACTACTGGACTAAGGAAATGCAGACGATTTCCCTGAGATGATGGTACACTAGGTACATGAAGACATCATTTCTAGTTTCGTGTTCATTTTGTGCCACATAGTATCATGCAGATACCTTGTATGCTTATGTTATTCCAGCCCCTTTATATGCAAGCCAGCCTACAAATATTAGCTGGAACGGCATAACAAAAAAATGGACTGCGACCTGCGGCAGCTTTTAAGTAAAAGGCTTTCAAAATACAAAGGGTTTATGACGTTGGACAGTTGCTTATCACGAACGTCACAAATCAAGAACATTGCCCCGGAGAGCGACAGATCCAGCCGCACTTCTGACCCCCATTGGTGGCACCTCTTTCCTTTCCACTTCCGCAGGACGCGAAAACCAACATTGAATGTGAGAAAAAAACTCCCGCGCTTGTCCTGCAAAAGGACGAAGCCAAACCAACCGAGCGTCAGTCGCTAGATTACACCCGGCATTTCCACACAATCCCACCCCCGCCTCCAAAGCGGCCACATAAACAACCGCGTTGTTTTCGCCCCGCACCATTTTGACACGCCCACACCTCGTTTCGCGGGCGCTCGGCCGTCGCCAACGCTACCGCTCCCCGGGGGAGAGGGGCCTTCGCCTGCGGCCTCCTCCCCGCCGCCCCCCCCCCCCCCCGCCGCGCTCTGTTTTATTCGGCTAACGAGCGCTGATGACAGGAGCGCCGGCCGGCGGCGGCCGTCTCCGGCGAGCCGCCGGTCAACGGAAGCGGCCCGCATCAGCCGGGGACCCGGCCGGCCTGCATCAGCCAGAGACCCTGCCGGCCAGCCGGCGCCGAGTCAGCCGGAGCGAAGCAGACGGGACGAAGAGAAAGGACAGGGCAGGTGGCGGGAGAGGGCGGAGAAGTGGCACGCAGCGGATGGCAGCGAGGTGGAGGTTGCGAGAAGGAGGAGAGAGGATGGAAAAATGAGAGGGAGAAGAGGACAGACCCAATGACAAAAGGTGTTGAATGACAAAAGGCGAACGGTGGATGCACGGAGAAGGATAAAGGGAGAACGGAGGATGGACAAAAGAGAACAGAGAGCCAGTGGAGCGTATGGAAGAGGTCAGAACACGCTCTCATGCAACTGCCGATGAAACGGGTGTACATATGAACGCCACCGGGATAGCGTGGAAGTGCACTCTGAACACACAGATAACACCGTGTAAATAAGCGTTTGCATTTATCACAGCGCCTAAGGCGTGGCTTAGCCGCCATCCGGCGGAAGATTTATTATCCTGAGCCAGCGAATGCTTAGAAGATACAGAAAACCATTTTGGATAATGAATAGTCCTTGCCCCTGTTTAAAAAGATGCTTAAGCGACGTTTCCCAGATGATATCCCTGGCGCGGTGATAATATTGCGGCCCAACATTAGGGTTTGATGTTCCAAATGTCTCTGCGTGGGTTCGGCAAACCTATATGGACCATTAAAACCATACAAAAATGTTGGAAATACTGCTATTAGGGACCATCCATAAATTACGTCACTCGTAAAGGGGAAGAGCAGGCTTACGCTCAGGCACGGTTGCAAAGCTGTAACGATTTTTATTAATGTTTTGACAACACAACCAGGGGGATGTTGCCAAGTGTAAGTCGTGCGTTACCAGGAGGGGGCAGCAGGGGATTGAAAATGTCAAAAAAATCGTAACGTAAGTTATGGAAGGACCATCGCAAAATATTAATTCTTCGTGATGGTTGCATACATGAACAATGGCCCTATACGCATTAAGACAATCCCATGCGATGAACCCGTTACCAAAAGTGCGGAAACGCATCCAAAACTGGCCATTTGAAGAGAGCCTGGGTCCGGATGGTGACGTCATACAGCACTGTCAACTCGCCGGTCGGCTTTCAGATGTCTTTGGTTCACCGGGGATCAGGCTGGCGAGAGCGCTCGCTGCGACGGCTGGTTCACCGGGGATCAGGCTGGCGAGAACGCTCGCTGCGACGGCGCTTCATGTACCGTGAATCTTTTGTTGCTAGTCCTCAGAGCGAAATGGATTAGGAAGAAGGGTACACCATACTGCGTGTTTATTCAGATATACAGTTCTGGAGGGGTTATGTGACGGAAAACAACAGGCAGTCTTCTATCATAAAGCAACGCTTCGCGTATCCTTAAGAACTTCGCGGAGCGTAGAAAAAAAGCAAAATGGACTAATGAGGCGCGAAAAGGAGTGCAAAAGTATGCCTATGCTTAACAGCGCTCGGGGTATCAAGTAAGGAGTAAACTTTGGTCCAACAATATATACGTCCAAGATCTAAGTAAGCTCCATTTGAAGGGTGAATAAATTTCAAGCAATTATGAAATAATGAGATCAGGAATGGGGACTACTTATGCAAAACATCAGCTCAGCTGTAACGGCTCAAGTGGTTAAATTTGCGTAGCGGAGTGGATTCCAGCTCAGGTTTCTTCTCGAGGCATACAAAATGCATGCGGGAAAAATACCCCGAGAGCTACTGTAGAAAAAAGCTTGCGAAAGCAAGCGCAAAACGTGCTTTTCATTTTTATCAAGAACTTTGTACCGGGAAGTGACTAAAGACCGTTTGCACGGCGCTAATTCATTGCTGACAACACAGCCATTATTGGCTTATCTAAGCCAGACTTGTTTCTGACCTTGACTCTGAGTTAGAGTAAGAGTCAGGAGTCAGCCTTTGGCTGAATTAGGGTTGTGTCGAACCGGCCGAAAGCTCAAGGAGTTTGAGTATGGGAAGTAGTCCGAGTCTGAGAAAGAGTCTGAGTCTGAGTTCAGCCAGCTATCACACCCTGATACGGACGCTGACTTGTGTCAAATGACGAACCGTCCGGCTGATGACCTGACCTGGAAGACGACCTGCCCGGTCTGATGAAGATCCAGCTGCCACTAACCTGACCCGGAAGTTGAGCTGGCCCAGCTTGGTCGTCTCGGGCTCGTCCTTCTTGGGCGGCGGCTCTGACAGCTCGTTTTCGGTGAAGCTCTTAATGGAGCGGGTGGTCGTCTCGTCGCTGGGGCTGGGCGTGTGCAGGCTGGGCGTATGAGCCCGCTCGCCCGGCTCGCCGCCGCCATCTGAGCCAGAGCCGGGCGTGGCCGGTTTGCCGGTGGGACTGGGCGACTTCTTGAGGTAGTGGCCCTGGCTGCCGGGACTGCGCACGGCGGTGGGCCGGCGCAGGCCGACCGAACGCTCCGGCGGGCGTCGGTAGATGAGCTTGTGAGGCGGCGAGCCCCGGCGCCGGTAGCAGAAGCACGCCACGGCCGCCACCGAGAGCAGCAGGAGCGCGGCACCCAGGCAGACGCCAATCAGGGCCGGAGACGACACTGAAACGGCGGAGAGCGGTCAGGGAAAGGGACGACACTGAAACGACGGTTAGGGTGCAGGGCAGGGGACGACACTGCAACGGCGGGGAGCGGTCAGGGCAGGGGATGACACTGAAACGGCGGGGAGCGGTCAGGGCAGGGGACGACACTGCAACGGCGGGGAGAGTTCAGGACAGGGGACGACACTGCAACGGCGGGGAGGGTTCAGGACAGGGGACGACACTGCAACGGCGGGGAGAGTTCAGGACAGGGAAAGATATTGCAACGGTGGGGAGGGTTCAGGGCAGGGGATGACACTGAAACGGCGGTGGAGAGGATGGACAGGGGACGACACTGCAACGACAGGGAGAGGTTAGGGCAGGGGACAACACTGCAACGAGGAGGGGGCAGGCAGGGAGGTCAAGATAAGGGATGACGCTGCAACGGCGGCGGGGAGGTCAAAACTGGGGACGACATCGAAACAGCGGCGGAGAGGTCAGGGTTGATTGGGGACGGCACCCCAACGGTGTCGCGGAGGTCAGCACAGCGACCGACACGACACCGGGAGACATTGGGTGACAGCGCTGAGGGACAGGGAAGCAGGACGATTAGAAATGGAAACAGCGTGGAACATCTACGGGCGGACATCGGACAGAGGTCGGGAGGCGCAATAAAAATGCACGTCAGTATTCAGACATCAGATGTCGAAAACACACCGGAATCTCGAAGCAATGATATAAGTTGAGGCTGGGAACACGTCACGACACAACAACAAGAGTATCGGTCAAAGTTGAAAGCTGAGGTCCGCAGTCTGTCCAAAGCTGGGTCTGCAGTCGGTTGAAAGCTCATGAGTGCACTGACCGGCCTTATGCCTGCGCGGACGTGGTGGCGATGTTCCGAGCTAACGACAACTCTGCAGCTTACAACGAATTTACACATGTGAACCGTTCATCCTCACCATAAGACATACGAACAAAATAAAGAGGATTTTGGCAACTCCGATCACAGGCAGCGGTCGACTGAGGGGGGGGGGGGGGGTGGAGGGGTTAACGGCCACGGCAGTCATCCCGAAGCAATCTCGGCGTCGACCGATGTAGACGATGCGCTCTCGAATGCAGACGATGCTGACAGCAGCATTGTGCTTAAAGCCAAACGTCAGACGCAGCCCTAAGGCGTGAGAAGTCCGCGATCATGTTCACCAGCGGTCGTGCCTGCCCAACTGTCAGCTGAACTCTCTTAACTCGGCAGTCATTCTTCCCAACCTGAGACTGCATGCCCACGGCAAAGCCGGTGAAATGAAAACAGGGAAGAAAACGATATGGGGAATTCAGTTCTACACAAAAGTAATAATTTCCAATCTAGTTTTCTTCCTCGTTCTACGCAGTCTTTAAATGAAAGCATTAAAATGACAACAAAACTTTCTTTTGGTCAGGTGAGAAATCAGCATTTAAAGTTATTTCAGTTTGATAGGCGTGTGGCTAAGCTTTGACATGATTTTGCGAGGCCTACCACTGGTAAATGATAATCCTATGTGCTCGCACGTCAGATCAGTGATCTGTCGACAGACACGAAGACATTATCGTGCAGCGACAAGGTCGTGTTAGCTCACCACCCGGTATCAGCGAGAAGCCTTCGAAAGAAGGCGGTGAAACCGTTGCAAAGATCTCCGATGCGGAGGAGCTGGCAAAGTTAACATTAAATTTATCAGACATGCAAAGTTTCCGTCAAAGTGCAAAGTTTGAATAGAAGGTGCTAAAAGAAAGGCGGAGGGATCGGTCGGCACATTGTTCGCCGAGTAAAATCAGCGTAACTGATCCTTCAGTAGAGCAGAGGGCTGACTGAACGACTTAACTTTTCCCAGCAGCTTGACTACATTATTTCGTCGCCTAAAAAATGAACAAAGTTGTCCTTCATGTTCTGCTCATTTCAATCTAATCTCGCATGAGAGGCAGCCAGGCGGTTTTGATTTTCTGTTGCCGGTTGTAGAGATCGCCGCCTGTTGATTGCTCAGCCGCGTGAGTGTGCCGGAACTTCCGGCGTCGTTACACGGGCGGAGCGGCCGCCTGGGCGGCGTTCACCATCGCCAAACGTCGTCCAAAAGTCACAACATGTGACTTTAAATGTAAGTGCGCCACAACAGTCACTATCGAGTGGAGTGTACTCGCTTGTGTGTGATGCAGACAACTGTGACGCCATAGGTAACAACACAGATGGGTACTTCGCACTTTTTTCCTGGTGACCTGAAGCCATAGCCGGGGCGGGGGATTTACCACTGGCTAAACACCAGGCGAAAAGCTACGTTCGGTCGGCTTATGCCATCCGACGTGATGATGTGCACACGCACCCAGCGCTCAGCACACATGAGCCCTGAGCGCTGGGTGTGGGCCACCGAATGTCTTCAGTTCTGTGGTTCGTGCTAGGCCAGCTCTGCGCCAGCTGATGGGTTTGGCTTCCAGCCACATGCAGCCCAGCCTACATTAGTGCCTACGGTGATAAAAATGGATCACAAATTGCCCCCTTGTCGGTAGATGGGGTAGTTCGGCGCTGGGAAATGTCTCGCGCTCGCTTGGCTTTAGCCGAACACTTTTGCGCTCGATGTCTGCCCTCCATCAAACGTGATTGGATTCGGGCCGTGTCACTAAAACGCTAAATTGGTTCACAGAGGATTGATTCAAAGGCGTCCCTACTCTGAAGCATACACCGTGTTCGTGTTCAGCAAACGATGCAAGAAGAAAAATCTGGTGGATATGTCGGATCACGATATGTCGTGATCGCAGCTAAGAGAGCTGCATCAAAATATCATACGTTTCTTAACTCAGATTGTTTAGTTGACCATACGGTTTCCCATCAATTTTGACAGTCCGTATGGGTATTGCATATGATTGCTGTCAATTTCGCGACAAATGCGCCAAATGGAGAAAAGGTACAAGTCTAGCGCAGTCTCGAAAGTTATATGCGGATTTCACAAAATTTCATTATGCTCTTATGTTTGAACAGTTACATTTGCTTGAACGACATTAGGTTCCGTTTTCGTCACCACTGCCGACCTTTCATACGCAAGCCCGCCGAGGGTTGCTGGTTCGAGTTAGTCGAAAACAAAGGCTATTTGCAGAGCAAGTAAGATCATCTGGAGTGCACACATCACTTGTTATGATCTAGGCCTACGACAGCTTGAAATTCTACAATCAGGTTATTGATTACAATACGCTGCTAAAAAATCTGTAGGATTGCTCAGTCATTTTCCAGACTTGGCAGAAGCGCGCTTGACTATGAACGGCATTAAGCACAGCGTTGGTATGTGACTCATTGAGTAAATAATCAATGGTTCCCGTTTAACTCAAGCGTTAACCTGATGTAACTCGGGGAACAAATCGGGCCCCTGACTTCCCTTCACGGGAAATGGGACGGCGTATTCCAATGACGTCATCAACTCATGTTCAATCAGACGACTCCTCCGCACTTCGTGGCGCTGCTCTCAAACCAACATTACGGACAACGATGACGTCGCGGGACGTCGTGACTTAGCGGTCAAGTCGCCAGATGACCGTGCGTGGTATATAGGGCCTTGGTTCAAGTGACCTTTATAAGTGCCTCAAAACGTTTATTACAAAGCCTCTTAATATACTGAATCCGTGATAGAAAGGCCATCGCACCACGCAGATAGCATACGGAAGATGCTGCTCAGCATGGCAGAACTGCAATTCTGTTCGTATTTTTGTCTCAGAGATCATCGAAAACAACGTAATAATTCCGTGACCAGACGAGGTAAAGATATTAATGTTCAAACGCGAAATAAACAACTTTATACAGTGCATGATAATTTACACTTATTTCCTGCCATTTAACGGCTCAGAACGTACTCTGGAACATCCGGTAGCCGGTATGTCGTTCCCTAGGCGCGGCTTTCGGGTCTGACCATTTTTGGGAGAGATGTTTTCATGTCCGAAATACTAATTCAGAAGCACACAAGTTATCTCCAGGACAGCGAGTGATGACGTCATTTCAAAGCTAACGTTGAAGCATTTTCAGTAGATCTGTCCATTCAATCTTTTCGGAGCGCGGCCTCTGAATTTCAATACGCTTGGTGGCTGGGTCTCTGGGCAACAAGGTTACCGACAAAGTGCACTTTGTATAGCCTCTTACAACTCGTGGAAATTCAATTCTGCGCCCAAGGTACAAACCTGAAAGAACAAATTCTTTAGCGTGAAAAAAGGGCAGCACCTCCCTCAGATAACAGATAAGGGAATTTACAACCAAATGGGGATAGTTTTTTTAAAATACAAGTTACAGAGCATTTTGGTGAAGCATATGTTTCAGCCCTTAGAGCTTAATTTAGCTTTCGGTCGGGACAGTTGAGACAAAAACATGAAACAGGTTGGTCTGTCAGCATGCTAAGATACAATCGCCTAGCCATTTCCCTACCCTTGTGAGTATCGGATAATCATGTGATAAGACGAATACTGGCCGTGTCCAGCATGCCACGAAAATGCGTAACTGAAATTCGGAGGGCTTAGACGGATGTTCAAAGGACGATTAGAATCCTGAATCCTGAAAAAGGGTGTTGAATCCTATGATCCCGCCATAATAAGGTCTCAAAAAACTTACTCTCGGCCACAACTACCACAGTTGCGCTGTTACACGGACTATGCAAAGTTTCCTCATCGGTGTTTCACAACAAATATGCTCTGCCGACGATATGGTATAATGCCATGTCAGGAATGGCCTTCTTTGACGCCTGCTAGCGATGAAAGCAATCATACTAATGACAGCGAGATGACGATGAAACCAGCGATGAGGCTGGACAGGGTCTCGTAAAGAGCGCAGGCTTTCATTGCAATGACACGGTCTGCTTTTTCACACTTTCTTCCAGACATGTAACATAGCACAAATAAATCTGCTCGCTTGCGAAAAAACTGATGGGGACCAAATTGCAGAATCCAATTTTTACGAAACCAGTGGGAAACAGGATCCCAGGTTTTTTCGTGTGAAACACCAATGGCTCAAACATCCGAAACAAGGTTTTGGCTTGAAAGAACTACCGATAATCAAGACGAAAAGCCACTTGTTTAGAAAAAACTGGAACCATTAGTATGAACCCACTTTTGGAAAAAAAGCCAACCAGAAACAAAACCAAGGGTCTGTTGTACGCAGGGAACCAGTACGTGCCCAGTTCCATGCGTTGTACCACGTGGAAACCGTACCCACGGTCTGTTTTTATGAAAGAACCAATGCAAACCAATGACCTGAATGTTGTCAATGACGCGGTGCCAGCCCAGCACTGTCGTCGGGGGCCAGGGGCATGCTCAGCGCTGCTACTCAAACTGCCCCTCTTTCTCATTTATGGGAAAAGGTAAAACGGTGTACCATGCGTTCTTCAGGGTTACTGACCTGTCACCTGTTTCGTGGCAAAAAATAGCGGTCTGTCCATTGAGGGTACGTTTGCATAAAGTCCATGATTTTAATACCGGTTTTAGGCCGTTAGCGCGTTTGCCAGTTACAGAAAACTTGTCATGGCATAGCCGTGCTTTTGTTTCCCATTTTTGAGTGTTTATACACCTGCAAGATCACTACCGTGAATTGCAGGCTTGTGGGCATCCTCGGGTTCTAGTCCTTACGGTAAATTATCCACAGTTTTTTCTGCGTATCAATACGAAGTGAAGATAAGACATTACGAAGGCCGTCCCACTCCGCCACTATCACATGCGTGTGCGACTCTGCGAGTGTGAGTGGCACTTTTGTATTTTTTATTCAATTCCGCCTTGACAGAATTTATATTGATGCCCGGCACATGATGACTTGGTTTAACAATAGCTTTATGGATTATTTTCAACACCTGACCTGACTGGGTCTTGATCCGAATGACCCGTATTTCATTGTTGCCATATCTGTCATTCTCGTACGCAAACAAAATATTTCATGGGCTTATGAGACTTGAGCTTAACATGAAAACTGATCCTGATTTAACTTCGAAGCATTTTCTCCAAAGATCACATGTATTGCTAACGCATCTTACAGAATTGCTCTGCCCCTAGCAAGTAAGGTAAAGAAAATAACCGCCCACGGCAATATAGTTTAGCTCTCAAAATCACCACAGTGTACCCCACACTAAGCTTAAAGAATGGCTTGTGTCGTAAATATTACTCAAATATGCAATCATGATTTCTCTCCCTCCGTAAATTTCTCCCAAAGGACACCGCGTCGTTGCTAGGAATTCGTTGTTGTGGCGCGCGGCGTCGCCTGCCTCTCGCCCTGGCAGGAAGGGGCGGTCGTTACCAGAATCCAAACAGCTTTTTCAAACCAGGGAAACCAGTTGCTAAACGAACCTTCACGCTTGACAATCACAGCATGAGCCTCCTTTGTCTGTGATTTTTACGAAAAGCGTTCTACCTCGACTCTAAATCGCCTATTTTCCGCGCTTCAGCGCGCGCGGTTTTTCCACAAGGTTCCAAAGGAAAAGTATCCACGGCGTCGGAAGGAGCCGAAAATGGAGCTCGGCGCGTGCCTCGTTTCGCGCCGCGCCCGACTGCTCTGTCATTCTCTCGGGAAGGAAAACATAACTCTTTAACTCTCCCGCTCACATGCATTAATTTCCCACCGCGACCAACACAAAGAGCGGCCGATAAATCCTGCTGTCGCGATAACCCCCGCGGTCGCCGGCGCCCTCCAGCCATCCGAGGCGTCCGCCGCGCTCGGCGCCGCTCAAAGGCAGGTCGGCGTCGACACCGGCGGAAGGCGGCACCGCCAACTCTCTGTCGGCTCAGCAGCGCCGCTGCCAGAAGCCCCAACAAAGCTCGTGAAAGGCGGCATTGTGGCGGCCGCGGAGCCCGGCTGTCGGAGGGGCGGCCACGCGCACGACGCAGCGCGTCAGCAGGCCGTGGCGGCGGGGCCACCGTCAGCGTGCAGCGGGTCCCGAGCTATCCCGTGCTGCGCGGCAGCCATATCACACTCGGCAGCCGGCGGCGCCGGCACCGTCCGAGTCGTCCCATAGGCATCGTTATGGAGTTACGCATGCATGCCGAATGGTCCGCTTCCTCGGCCTTAGAGCGACAGTCACTCCGACGTTACGTATGAAAGTGTCGACTAAAAGCTGCCTGGGGGTCACGCTGCGCGCCTCGCCGGGCGTCATCCGCGCCCCTGAACGGTTCCCAACCGACTCCCATGCAGTTGCGAGCAGCCACTCTGTCCCTGCGGCACAAAGGGCGCAGAATCACGCCCCACAACTCACCTGCAAAATGTGACACACTGGCCAAGACTTCCAGCACCATCCTCCGCGCACCTGCCAAGCTCTGACGGCACAAATCACCTCACGCAAGCCGGGCGACACAAGACGGCGCCGCGACCAAAGCCGTGCCACGTCGCGCATCCGCCAACTTGTCCGGGGCTGGCGGGCCGCCGCCTCCCAAAGGTCACGCCAAGGGTCAGAGGCATCGCCCGCGGCAGCCGAACGGTCGCCAGCTGAGAGGCCGGCGTGGCGGCCTGTCTACCGTTGGTACAGGTAGTCAGCCACGTAGTCATTCACCCAGTCCATCTTCAGGATCTTGTAACGCATGTACTGCGTGAAGTACGCTGTAGAGAACTTGACGGCCGCTCGCAGGCGCTTGTTGATCTTACGCATCGCCTTCCGCTGTGCCAGCTTTCCGGACAAGTCCTTGAACACGAGCTGCGGCTCGCTCTCCGTATTTGCGGCATCGCGCACCTCAACGTTTTCTCCCATACTTGAAGCGCACGCTTCGCCAGCTAGGTAACTACTGGTGGGACACCTCTATCACGCTTCATCGCGCCTGCCGATCAGAGTCCGAACATTGCCAGCTGTCTGTTCGCTAGTCAACGTCATTGTTTTATCTAACGCATGGCATATCTCATTTGGCCGGTGTACTGTGCGCGTATGGGAGGGGAGAGGGTGTGGTCATTGTAGCATCGCGCATCGCATTACCGTGGCCGATACACACTGGTGAAAAAGCTTCCGATCTACCTGATGTGATGGGTGACAAAAACAACGCTTTTGCAAGCCAATTGGTGACAAAATTGCGAAAATGGAGAAAATTACAGCAGACCAGACCATAGTGCAACAGACCATCCCAGCTACACAAAACTCATCTCGGTGTGCGGCTTGGCATTGGTCTGTGTTCATTAACGCTTGCAGCATGAGCATAAGTGGAGCACATGTCGAAACGGTGACTTTTCACTGATAAGTAAGCTGAGCCACAAGATGTTGACAAACACAGTAGCTTTATTTAAATAGTTTTAACAGGTGACAGAAATATACTGCAGACTATATTATATCAGTGTTGATGTCACAGATTGGTGGCGACACAGTGCTTTTCCGATGCCCCTCAGATCAGTGCTTTTTGCCAGATTTTGTCCGGCCATGATTCACTTCACATGCGAAACGTATAAAATACCAAAAATCTAAGGCTCATTACTAGTCGTGATAACTGTGGCTGGCTACAGCGTCTTGCGGCGAACTTGCTCAGTTTGCTAAACAACGTTTGAAGCGTCGTGTCATTTGAGACATGTGCGGAGTTAAATGCTCTGCTGGTCTAGGAGGCTTGTTTGTGATAATCAGAATTATAGCTTCAGAGGTCAACGGAGGACGTCAGAGGTTCATCCGGGCCTTTCTGCTGCTGAGAGGGGCAGCGGCTTTTAGGCATGATGCTGAGGTGTAGCTGGTGTAAGCCTCTCGCACTACCTGTCGCGCTTCAGGCTTAGCGTTCTGACCGGTAGACAGCCGTCAGATAAAACGCTTTTAATTGTCATTATACTTTATGTGGAGCTAAATAAAGGTGTTAAAGGTGTTCAAATATGTCGTTTGCATCTGTTGATACCAATATTATATCGGTTTCGCACTAAGTAATTGGGATTACGTCAGGAAGTGCGAGTCCTGCGATGGCAATGCTTATGGAAGATGGCAAATGTTCCCAATGCGTCCAGTTGATCGCAAAATGACGTCACAAAACCAAACGTGATATTGGCTTCAGGTGCTTCTAGAAGTATGTTATCGGTACATGTAGGGCTAAAGAGATGCAGCTTTGCAAAACACGCAGAGATGAATTTGTCTCCGAAATGCACCTGAAGCAGTTTCCTCCCCAGATTTTTCACACTTCCTTCACACAGTTGGGTGCAGGGGGAATAGTTTCTCTAAATAAATTTTTGGGGCGTTGAGCCCTACAAAGTATGGGAACGGAAAAATCTAATGCAAAAAATGATAAATAAAATATCATTCAAAAAGTAGGAAACTACTACCTCGGCTAGGAGGCACGTCCCATCCCAACTAAGTGGGAAATTAAACGCTCCTAGGCCGCTGATGTTGAGGATGGCTTTATCTGATAATTTGATTAAGTTAGTCTTAACTATCACTCAGGGTTTGCTGCCCAGAAAATGATACTTCAGTGCAATGAAATCCCGAAACAAAAATGTTTGGTGGTTAGGCCACATTGTATTCCAGTTGTTTTTGTTCCTTGATGCATCGCATTCAGAATAATATTGCAACGTTTCTAAAAAAAATACTTCAGCTGACAATTCGGACGGTTCCAAATTTGGTCGGCGAGAAAAAAGGTACTTTTTCGCCCCTGGATACATATCCCCAAATCAACTAAGGCTCAATGTAATGCCCCCAGCGGCCCCTATCGCATTGTAGCCGGTCCACCACGGTAGCGACGGCAGGGATTACATGACTAACGACAGCGGGTGCCCCCTATCGCATTGCACCCGCTCCATCACGGTAACGGCGGGAGGGATAATGTGACTAACGACAGTGCCCTCCCCCCTCCCCCTATCGCATTGCAACCGGTCCATCACAGCAGCGGCGGGAGGGATTATGTGACTGCCTGCAGCGCACACCTTAGACGTGATCACTCACTAGAATTAACGCGTCACCTCATTGATATCATTGTTTTTTTTTATAAAACACGGCCAAGAACGTCAACACCAGCGCAAAATAAGCAGCCAAAACATTTCACTGCCAATAACCACTTAAAACAACCCGCAGGTGACATTCGTCAGTTTTTTTTGGGGGGGGGGGAGAGGGGAGGGGAGCAGAAACCAACTATTGCCTGTTGTAGGCTGCGGGCCATCGTCCAGACGCAGCTTGTGTCGCCTCAAAGCCAAGAGTTCCAGCCGAGCGCTGCGCGGCCGCTGCGTTTCATTTCGCTCGTCTTCATCAGGCCATTTGTATGCATGCCTGCTTATCACTGACAATTACGGGACGCGTGCGTCGGCTGGGCAAGAGCTTGCGGGGCGGGGCACTGTTTACATCCGTGAACGGGCGCTCTTAACGCCTACGGTGCGCGATACGCACGAACACGACCAGATGTATAAAAAACCCTGGCGTCTCGGCAAAGTAATTACACGATACGAGACAATGCAATGTAATTAAACGGCGCCGGCTCGTGTCACTTGGATTCACAGTTCCACAGAGAATGAATTCCTTACGGCATAATTTGGGACGAGGGCGACCGATTCCGTGGTATGCGTCGCATTATTACAAAAATTTCACGACCAAGCGCCAGTGTCAACAGTGACAGCGCACACAGTTTGTTAATGTGCGCAAAAGTGCGCAAGAATCATCCGGTGGCAAAAACAAAACTGTCCACCAAGCACCAGGTAGGACCCATGCCTTGTTACTCCTTATGAAGCAACCATGAAGCGGCCGTTCTGCGACGAGCGCGATACATCTACCGAAGCACCACACGGAGGTTGTGTGAGCATTGCGCACAAAAGGGTCACTTGGTATGGAAGCCCTGTTGCATTGGTGATAAAGTAGGAAGCCAAGGGGAGTGCTCCACATTTGCATGGGGTTATGAACTAAAGCAGCCATCTTGACGACCTTTCTGTACAGCCCACGACCCTCTAGTGCCTTTTCGGTGCACCCCTCTAGTGTCTGAGCAACATGCCCGCGAAAGTGGGAAGAGCATTTCCAAATCACCTTGGTATTCATGACGTCATAATGACGTCATTCAGATCCTGCCATTTCATAAGCGATGCGGTGACGTAGGCCGAAAAATATAATGGTGAGTGATTCATATCTGACGCTTATAAGCACGATTTCCAGATATAACGGCCGTTAATTGGCTCTCAGACAGTGTTGTGCCAGGCACAATGACGTAACCAAACAAGTGACTTATCGAAAAACATATTCAGTAAACAGAGAAACCGTGTTGTCTGGAGCAGTCTTTTCTACTTGAAAGCATACCAGTAGTCATAAGTGAGCTTGTTTCATCACATGTGGTGCTTGCCTCAACATCTTCAAATGTGGAACATTCCCTTTAACGGTGATCTCAACATCTCAGGTTATTTAGAGATGTAACTCCACGCAAATCGATCTGCGGCACGGTAATGCCGTTGGTCGGGAGCAAGATTTAAAGACAGCTTCATTCGACACGCAGCCGCTATGAAGCTACATCAAATTAAACCATGGGGTCAGGGTTTCCGGCATGACGAACGGATTATAATATATATATATATATATATATATATATATATAATCATTCTGTATGTTATTTATTTCAATATTCCAATCATCTATTACACGAAGCAGGCATCGTATGAAGATTACGCTTTTTGACGTGACTGTCATGACCCCAAATGTCATCTCTGAGCGGTCTCAAAGTCCTCAAGACGATACGCTGCAGCGGCTGCTTACTCTCGACTAGTCAGTCAACGTGTCAGTTTCCTTGACATTGGCTTTATTGGGAGCCGCGCTTTTGCTCTGATGGTAGATGAAACGATGTTTGGCAGTTACCAAGATTCATCTGAATTCGCCTTTTGGTCCCAACTTCACCAAAGGGAAATTTGTTAACCGGCTGGAAAGGCTTCGAATGTTTTCATTCCGGCAATGCTTTTAAAGAGAACGACTTCGGAACAAAAGCATACCCAATCTACTTGCCAAACACATCACACGATACAGGAAAATATGACGTCGCTGGGAACAACATCTGATAAAGTGTAAACTTTTACATATTATGCAGTCACGTGCGGCTTATGTGACCAGCTCTGCAAAGGCACTTAAGAAGCCGCTTTTCACTGAAAATGCTGAAATTTCCCGCATAAATAAATGAAAAGAAATCAAATCAATACACATATTTCCATCAGCATCGTCCAAGGCATGCATAGTGCCGCTGTGAGAGCGGACCTAATGAAGCCCCTGCAGAACGTGACACGGATCACAAGGAATCGCGTACGCCGCTAGCCCGACGTGCTCCGGCGCATAACCGTCCTCTTCCGATATTGGGTCACACGGCATCGCGTACGCCGCTGGCCCGGCCTGCTCCGGCGCATAACCGTCCTCTTCCGGTATTGGGTCACACGGCATCGCGTACGCCGCTGGCCCGGCCTGCTCCGGCGCATAACCGTCCTCTTCCCATACACAGCGCAAATGTCCGTCATTGTAAGTGGATGGGACGCCGGAAGGTCCGACAGCTCTGTCCGTCGATATCGCTTCCGCCGCCTGTCAATACACGCACGACACGTCAATCCGCCATCAGTGACGTGCGTCCGGGGGAGGGACGACCAATTACCGGCGGCCGCCAAACTTGGCTGGATCGAACGGACGCCGCTTGTTACCAGGCACGCCAGAGACGCCCTCGCCGGCTCGTAACCGACCGCGCCAGATACGCCACACGGCCGCAGAACGCCGCGGCGATGGTGGCGCGGCGCCGGCCAACGGCCCCCGACACAGCAGCCGCCGGCACTCATTCCCGGCGGATCTGCGACGGCCGGCGAGGCACAGGTTTTATCTGCGCTCGTCAGCGGTCGGATTTCCGGGCTGTCATTTGTCTTGCTTTATCTCATGCATCTGCTTGATTTCGTTGGGCTGGCTGTGAGAGGGCGCCGCGCTTTTGCTCTGACAGACGCTGGAACGCCGCTCGGGTGCGGCCATGTCAATAATTATGCGAACTTTTAGTGACAACCTATCTTTTTTTCTTGAGTTGTCTTGATCTTTACAAACTTAGTCCCAACTTTATCTAGCGGAAAAAATTAGTCTGGAAATACTTTCCAAGGTGGCAATTTAGTAACAACAGTTTGTCCAGATATCCACCGCCTTGGTTATCTAAAACTGCAAAGTAATCAGAAAATTGTTGCATGAAGTGGTGACGCATGGTATTTCGCGGACCTGAAGTGCGCACTTCACGCGGCTATATGAATCCAAGCCACTGAATCGCCGTGAGCGTAATGCTTTCATAACTTGGTTTTCCAGCAACAAGAAATAGACTGTTCAGGTTCTTCATATCAGCACATTCCTTGGCATGTGACAATGAAATGAAAAACTGCAAAAGCCTTGCAATTTACTTTCCTACATCCCTCCATCACTGATCTTCATCCGAAAATCTAAGTTCAGCATGTCCCACATGAAAAATCATGAGAGATCAATGGAATACTGCAAAACAGACATCCTCGTGTTGTACTACAACAGAAAATACGTAAGCAGCCGGGCATCGGCTCTTTTTGTCTGTGCATGTTTAGTACTTATTTGTGACGGAGCAAAAGATGAGGGTGGGACCATGCTGAGTGAAATCACACGCCTATGTGATAATAACCTCACGTCTTCAGCTGTAATAATATGGCGCCATTATACCAGAAAAACTGCTTTATGCAGCTCATTTGCAGCGCGACGCGACGTAAAGGCGCCTTCAAAGAACCATATCAGAAATCCCAAGGGCCACTCTCTGGAACCTTATTTTACGAATAATTTGCATATGATGAATGGAAAGATAAAAGCGCCCGCAGTCTTCAGTCAAATCATCAGGCTTGATAGAATTCCAGGCTTGAGTCAGCTATTTCAATGTCAAAACTTCCGGGGCTTCGCCAGGATATATCCATATATATATATATATATATATATATATATATATATATATATATATATATATATATATATATATATATATATATATATATATCTATATCTATATCTATATATATCTATATATATATATATATATATATATATATATATATATATATATATATATATATATATATCCATACGAAGACTCGGACGTTCTCTTTCCTCGTCTGGATGTGATACGCACGCCCTCCAATCGGAATGCTTTACCTGATTGGATTCGATAGGAAAATCACCATCACTGAAAATCTAAGGTAACGAAGTTTGAGGAAAGGAGCCAGGAGAGCGAGAAATTATGGAGATTGCGGAATGTGATTTCGTGGCGAAATTTCGACGAGACCAATCCTTTGTCCTAGAACTATCAACCGCATCAAACATCCTATTCTCAACATCGAATAGCTCTTCACCTTTTGTATCACGAGCCTTGAAAGACGTAAAACAACCATCACATGGTAGGAAATGCAATCACGCAAAATACGTGTTCATCATATTTCGGAGAACAACTCAACTGTTTTCTTATGACAGCGCCATGCTGACTCTATCAAGACAAATCCGTGGATAGAATAAGACCGTGCATGGTTATGCTTCAAATTATATTCCCGTGGAGAGCGTCACAGCTACAGCGATGCCAACTGCCTGTCCATCACCTGACCGCGGCCGTCTCGTGTGAAATGGGACCATTATGCCAGCATCCCACACCAGACCATCCCGCCCGCCGCGAGTCCCGCGCCAGAGCATCCCGCCCGCCGCAAGTCCCGCACCAGAACATCCCGCCCGCCGCGAGTCCCGCACCAGAGCATCCCGCCCGCCGCGAGTCCCGCACCAGAGCATCCCGCCCGCCGCGAGTCCCGCACCAGAACATCCCGCCCGCCGCGAGTCCCGCACCAGAGCATCCCGCCCGCCGCGAGTCCCGCACCAGAACATCCCGCCCGCCGCGAGTCCCGCACCAGAGCATCCCGCCCGCCGCGAGTCCCGCACCAGATCATCCCGCCCGCCGCGAGTCCCGCACCAGAGCATCCCGCCCGCCGCGAGTCCCGTACCAGAAGCATCCCGCCCGCCGCGGGTCCCGCATCAGAGCATCCCGCCCGCTGCGAGTCCCGCACCAGAGCATCCCGCCCGCCGCGAGTCCCGCACCAGAGCATCCCGCCCGCCGCGAGTCCCGCACCAGAGCATCCCGCCCGCCGCGAGTCCCGCACCAGATCATCCCGCCCGCCGCGAGTCCCGCGCCAGATCATCCCCCCCGCCGCGAGTCCCGCGCCAGATCATCCCGCCCGCCGCGCGTCCTGCACCAGAGCATCCCGCCCGCCGCGAGTCCCGCACCAGATCATCCCGCCCGCCGCGAGTCCCGCACCAGATCATCCCGCCCGCTGCGAGTCCTGCACCAGAGCATCCCGCCCGCCGCGAGTCCCGCACCAGAGCATCCCGCCCGCCGCGAGTCCCGCGCCAGATCATCCCGCCCGCCGCGAGTCCCGCGCCAGATCATCCCAGCCGCCGCAAGTCCCACACCAGAGCATCACAGACCCCGCGATAAGATGTACCCGCACCCACTGCGGCCGTGTGGTGTGCTCCAGTTGTTCATGTGGGTCCACCGCGTCACGAAAAACACCCAGTGCAGGCGCCGCCCCCGCACGGCCCAGCCAGCGCCGCACCCCGCCGGTTGTCCGCCGTCGGCAGCCGACCGCTCGCGTCAGCCGGCCGCGCGGCCTCGCTAATTACCTTCGCGAGCGGCGAGTCAGCGGCCAATACGGAACCCCAGCCGGCGGTGCCGCTGGAAATGTCAGCCCGGTGCCGGCCTTTGATGTACGCGAATAGCGTCATCGGGCTTAATTAAGCACCGGAGAATGCCGGGCGCCGGCGTGTGTTTCCGCGGCGCGTGGCCGACTCGATGCTGATGATATCCGGCAGGCCCGATGAGATAATGCGTGTGATGGTATTGGGCATGCCGTGGTTGTGCCATGAAAATCATGGCGTGCTGTGGGCTAATATTCAAAGTCCACGTTCTACCCCAGTGCGAGTGCAGTTTCGTAGTCATCGCGCAACCCTGAACCTGTCCCGAAACCTGGAGGTGGTGCCGTTTTTTCCAGAAATTGAGGTGCTCCACTGTAACGCATGTATTAAGCGTAGACTCCTTTAAAGCAGATGTAGCCGAAATGTCCATGAGCATCGTGGCAGCGCAGCCTAACTCGGCAGTTGTGGTGAATTAACGTGCGTCCAGGCAGCCGGTTGGATGAGACGCACTCGGGTGGGAAGGAGATAAGTTGCCCCAACCCCTGTTTTTAAAAACTAAGGCAGCTATAGACATCACGGTCCCACCACAACTCCACCACAGGGTAGGTGGGGCTTTGTATCAACGCACATTAATCACATTTCAACTCATCCCTGGGCTGTTGCATTATGGTCAAATGCGGCCAAACAAGGTCAAACTTCAGATGGGTGTCAAAAACGCCCCGGATGCTCTTGCGTCGTAAGATTGAACCTGAATGCTTCTGTTAAACAAAGTGTACTTTTGTTTATATCAGGCCAGATAACTCAATTGACTTTAGGAGTTGAAGAGGGCCGAAAACATTTGGGATTTTCTTAACATTTGTGTTTACAATCGGCACCAAGTGCAGCATGCAGCATGCTCCTCAGCGAAAAAAGGTGATCTACGTTATTTTTGGTCAATGATCTATCCTGGCCTTCAATACGTCGAAAAGAAGAAATCGCGTGACGTCGTTGTGATCCAGGCATTAAGCGTCACCAACTTTCTTACGCAGCAAATTCCCAGCAATCAAGCAGTTCGATTTTCACCTTGATAAAAGCGTCTTACCTGACGCCGGCTCAATGGAATTAGCCCTAGTCCTAACTTTAGCTGTCCACGCAACCACCTAAAAGTTGTACGACTTGGTTGTCGCATCATATCGAACGATTCCCCGAGAATTATTTTGCTAAAAACGTGGCTTGACTTTGACCTGCTGTAGGTCAGCGATGTCACAATATACACATCATTGTTTGTGTTCCAAAAGGCTGGTGATTCAACTGCCTATAGCTTTACAATATTTGGCGCGGCTTCACCGCGCCGTTAGGAGAATACTCTAGAAAAACCTTCTGGAGAAGGGCCAATTAGTTTCCCACTCGCGGGCGTATTAAATACACTAACAACGCGCGGTGGCATTTCGTCCCTGGAATGGTAACCTAACATGAATCTAACAAAATGACACTACTTATGTGCCACAATTCATCTTTTTTATTTTGCAGGAAAGCCAGCCAATGTCCGATGCATTGTGAGTCGCCATGTGGTCAATGTGAGCCTCGCTGTTCATATTCGCATCTTGGATGCGAATGTACGACTAAACACGAATGATATTCTTCTGTGCGAAACGCTGCACTGGATGATGCATGAGCTGAACATCAATGGCTTACTTTGACTCCCGTGTCCGAAAAATACAAAATACATGATTTAGTGAGACATTATATAAAGTTCAGACATATGACACAGCGCTTAAGCAGTTCTAGTTTGATTTCAGGCAAGTTTCAGGGAAATGTACAAGATCGTGAGCATTCACCTGACTCTCCTTAGCTGGACTGGTTTCTAGAAACTACAGATTTTTCGGAACTTAAGCATTACAGGACAATAAAACTAGCATTAGAGAGCAATTAGTCCAACGTTGCCAAGTGATCCAATGGGCCATTACTGGAGACGGATGAGGTCATTCCGCGTCCAGGGCCGCAGCGACTCTGACCAGATCCGGCGCTAGGGCTAACTGAAACAGACCCTGCACGTGACTGACGTTCTAGCATTAACAACAGAGCTGGTTCGAATATTCCGCCATAAATCGACGCACAGCAGGAACCGTTTTCGTGTCGATAGATTGGGAACAAATCTGAGGATCGCGTCGTTACCGTATATGAACGGGATCAGATATCTTGACCTGAGCTGAAAATCGAGCACACCTTTATACAGCCGGATTGCTCGATTTGTTGCGTCGCTCATGCCCATCAATGCCGCGATATATCACGCCAGTTGTGGCCGGAAAAACCGGAGCTCTGTTGGATAGTTGGCTTCGCAGAATAAGCGTACCATAGCAATGCTACACATAGCGATTGCCTATTCTGCTGCGAACTATTGATTACATGTGCGGTCGAAGAACCGGAGTTCCTGAATTTAGTTATCATCAATACGCTTTGAGCTATGCTATAGCCTGTAGTATAATTTGACGATATGATATGACCATTGTGTCTCGCACAAGACATGGCACACACAGAGTCGCAGTAAGGATTTTCTTAAGGGAGTGGGCGGCGGCGAACCTCGGCGAGCGCGCGTCGTACCGATTTTTTACTTTCTGTCGGGAGCTATCAGTGGCGAAAACCGAAAATCTTGGCCTAGTCTCTTCCTCCCCTCCCAACCCTTGGCTTCACCCCTGCGCGAGCATCTCGTCATTGACCGCTGATGTGGTTTTGGCTTCGCACTTGGATGCCATGTGACATATTTCTATGTTATCACCATGCCATTATGCCTTATCACAGCATCATGGGACCGGTCGCACGGTTTCATAATTTTTCCCATAATTAATATACCACGCGTCTCTGCTCAATTAAAGAATCGCAAGTAGATCAAAGTCAGTGTGTCTGAAAATGCATGTCACACTATCTCACAGACGCGAACTAAAACACTGACCAGCTGGCAATGCTCGGGCTCCCTACCCGCATCACGGACCCTGAGCACGAACACCACCGCTAATTCCTCCTCAAACAACGCCTGCCCTCCTTCACGCGTACGACCCGTCCCACACCCCTGCCGCTGCAGGCTGGACGTCGCGACGGGCACAAGTCGCACTTCACCGCCGCGCTGTCCCGCACCACGAGGAGTCGCTCGGCGTCCGCCAGAAGCTGGAGCCTCCAGCGCGCGCCCCCTGCCTCCGCCGCCGAACTCGAACGACTGCCGGCGGCGGCGGCTGCTCCCTGCGTGAGCGGCGGCCCGACGCACGGCGTCGGGCCCGCGTCGGCCGACGCCGGGTAGGCCTCGATCGAGCCAACAGGTCAAGGCGGCCGTCCGGTACCCCGGCAGGCCCTGAGCCGACCGAAGCCGAGTACGTCTCGACCGGATCAGAGTGACCGTCCGGTCCCCCGGTAGGCTCTGAGCCGACCGAAGCCGAGTACGTCTCGACCGGATCAGAGTGACCGTCCGGTCCCCCGGTAGGCTCTGAGCCGACCGACGCCGAGTACGTCTCGACCGGGTCAGAGTGACCGTCCGGTCCCCCGGTAGGCTCTGAGCCGACCGACGCTGAGTACGTCTCGATCGGCCCGACAGGTCAGGATGGCCGTCCGATCCCCCGGCAGACTCTGAGCAGACCGACACCGAGTGCGTCTCGATCGGGCCGACAGGTCAGGGTGACCGTCCGGTCCCCCGCAGGCTCTGAGCCGAACGACTCCAGCTGACACCGGGCAAGACGCCCGGCTGTCGCCACGGACGAAACGCGGTAAAGGTCAATTAACGAGTTTTTTTACAACGAGGGCTACGGCAATACAGATGTAGGCAATTACTGCAGCAACAGCAAGTAGCCAACGATAAATCACCGTAGGTTCCTGTGCAGAAGCTCGTGACGATAACTTTATAAATCACGACACACGTGACCTGCCATGCTCTTCTTGCAGGTATAGAACCAAATTAGACAAGCTAGGAGATAACGTGTGTAGGAAGCTGTGGCATACCCTTCTGAACACTATAGCATCTCTCATGACCAGCGGTTTGTCCTTTACAATGCTAACATCCCGTTTTATTCTAAGGAGTTCTGTTCCGCAAAGTTTCCCCTGCTATGGCCTGGTGGTAGGTGATAATGACTTTATGAGCTCAAAGTTTTTATGCCGAGGTACCGACCTTCAATACACCAGGCGATGCTGGTTAAACGGCGCAGAAGAGCACACATTGGTTGTGTTAAGAATACTTGATGCTTTAAGCTGTGCTTATGATCACAGGTGGAAAATGTTGGTTTAGCAGAAAATTACGCTCGAGAGCCAGGCTACGTGAATCCAGAAAATGCTGCGAAGTCATACAGTCATACCACCGAAGATGCATATTATATATAGCATCATATCATCTGAGCTCTCACCTCCTAACACATCCGGTTCTGCGCCAACGACTGCACGAAACACAGGCGGCTCAGCCGGAAGGTTACAATGACTTGCACCGAGTATTGCATTACACAATTACTTACCACGGTCACCAGGTAACACAAACACTGCCCGCACCTAACAAACATCCTGGGAGTTCAGGTTCTCATGTCTTGGCACCCTATTCACGGTATTGCTGATGAGCACTGTACAAGACACAGGCGGCAAAGCCGAAAGGTTACTATAATCCGTGCCAAGTATCGGGATAGGACACAAAATCGCCAGCGGGCATCGGTGAGCATCGGTGAGCACCACAACGAATATAGAGTTTTACATGCATGATCTAAACAACGTGGCTCAAGCCAAGTCTTGTGATGACGTTTCTGTGTTCAGCCTCCGGCAAATATTACGAATGCGTACCGATTTAAGATGGTCAGATCCACGTTGCCTTCAGCTGTTGCCGAAAATTTTACATTTGGCATTTGCCACGCTATGCTCCAGGGCTGCATGCCAACATATCAAGTGGTGTGTACGTTCTGCCTACCCGTACGTCTCCAAGGTATATGTTAAAGAGATCACGAACGTTAAGCATTGCTTCTTGTACGGAAAATATCTCTGGGCAGAAGTTGCAAGAAATCTTATATATTAGGTCTATCCGCGTGTATTTTCCTTTCGGTCCAATGTCACGTGTATGGCAAATCGTACCTCCAGCTGGACGCATGGGACCTATAGCGCTAATCACACTAGCGTGGACTTCAACCATGGTCGCTGGTCCACGCTAACCTGGTGCCGTGCAAACCCCTAAAGCGCACGGCAGCGCGCACCTGCTGGCACGGCTCAACATCCACGACACACTCTGGAGACGCACGTGTGCGGAGAGCGAACACGCCACTACGTGAATACGTGGTGAGCCGACACGCACCCATGGAACATAGCGCCACAAATGCCAACTTTGAAATATATATTTTTCAATAACTCAAGACGTCTCCGGCCTTAAAATCTTGGAATTACCGAACATTTGTATTTTTTATCTAAGGCTGAACACACAAACATCATGGTATATGGTTTGAGCAGCATTTTCTTAGGGTATGCACGTACATGTTGATATGCTATTTTTAGTTACATTCACTGCGATGAACACCGATGCCCGCTGGAAAATTTATTTATATCCTGACATTCGTTGCCAGTTATCGAAACCTTTGGGATCAGCCATCTGCGCCTCGGGAAGCCTTGCGAAGCCTCTCGGGAAGCCTTACCGCATGTTGGGTGCTCGGACGTAAGAATCTGAATTCCGGGATGTTCGTGAGGTTAGGACAACGTCGGTGGTGTTTGATTATCGTGGTAAGTAATTTTCTAATCTGCATCTCGGTAAAGGTCATCATAACCTTTTGATTGAGACGCCTGTGTGTTGTGGGGTCCTTAGCGTAAAACCGCGTATTGGGCGTTAGGATGTAAGAGCTCAAGGGATTTGTGAGGCAACATTCTTCGCCTGAAAGCACGGAAAATACATGATAGAGGTCCATAAAAGGAAAAGTAGCTGAACAAAACACAAACATCTATATACCCAGATAAAAAGCACTCCAACAAAATAACAATGTTCCATGCGCTTCAGAGTTGCTGAGGCTCTTACTTTAAAGGAAACACAGACGGCTAGGCCGGGGGCCACGCCGCATGTGATTCGTAAAGCCCTTAGCACGATGTAAGGTACGGGGTGCTGAGTGTAGAGCCAAAGTAAACACGATGCAACCTAATGTTTTCGTAGAGTGCTTATGGTTACTAGTGCACATGGTTCAGAAAAATAGCAAAAGGCCTGAGGGACAAGAAGGAAGTCTCAGAAAAGGTACCGAATCTGCGCATAATCTGGACATGAAAATAACAAAATCATGATTCATTCAAGCTCACACATTCCAGTACCCGATATACGTTACTATTGGAGCGGCTGCACGAGACACAGACGTCGAACTACACCAAAAGGCTTCGACGACCCAAGGCGAATGTAAGTCTAGAAAAACACTCACCAATTACCTAAGCGCAGCCATTCCGTCCCCACATCCAGCCACCCAATATCCAGCACCGTGCTAAGTGCTGGCCGAAACACAGACGGCTAGGCCGGGGGCCACGCCGCATGTGGTTCGGAAGGCCTTAGCACGATGTAAGGTACCGGGTGCTGGGTGTAGAGCCAAAGTAACTGCACTCATGTACCTAGGGCTGCGCATTTTTAACCTTATTTTGCTGGGGCCATCGGGACAATCTGGTTCAGCCTTCTGTGTTGTATGAGATGCGTAGCAGAGTGCCGTGTATCGGCTGCCTGGACGTAGGGCTTGACTGATTTATTACTTTGGGATCTTGTTATTAGCAGAGTCCACAAAAATTGGTAAACTTCCCCGTCTTCAGCACGCGTCACGCCTCATTTCGCGTCTTAATTGTTCCTCACCCTTATTTCCTCGTGGCCATGAGAACTCCCCTGAAACGTCAAGATTTCTCACCTGCATCGATGTTTGCTCGATCAAGTAGTTCAAAAAAGGGAATGTTGCAGATTTGAAGATATTGAACCAAGTATCAGATGTGATGAAATAAGCTCACTTACAACTATTGCTGCACTTTTAAGTGCGCAAGACTGCTCGAGGCAAGACAATTTCTTTATTTAGTAAATATGCTTCTCAAGATGCCATGGGTTGATTGTTATCGAACCTTGTACAACATCGATTGGGAGCCAGTTGAAGGCCGGTATATCTGGAAATTGCACTCACAAACGCCAGATATGAACGAAAAGACAATTATATTTTTATTTGCTTTGATCGTCGCATGGTCAAAGAAACTGCATGATTTGAATGACGCCATTATGACGTCTTGAGTGCCTGGGTGACCTAGAAATAATCTGCACGAAATCGTCTGCACATCTTTGCCGGCGTGTAGCTCAAAAACTAGAGTGGTGTAAAAGAGAGGGTTTTTAGGAACTAGATGGGTTTAGCCTCAAGAAGGGCAGGATTGTAACCGCACCGAGAGATCTTCAAGGTGGTTATTTCAGCTCAAAACCCCATTCAAATGTAGAATACTCCCGCTAACCATGAGTACTTCTTGGCATATTGAACGTCGGTTATTTTGAACCTAAAAAAACCTAATGCCAGAACTAAGTACAGATCTTAGGAAAATTAGTAAAAGAACACGCTTCGCTGGCAGGCTCAATCTCTCTAAATTACTACTTAATGAGGTACAGATTTTCCGCGCGCTCACAAACAAATCCTGGTGTAATATCAGTCCACTCGTCCCCAGCAGGTCCGGAGCAGACGCTTGAATGGGTGGTAAAACGAACAGACACAGCAAAAGGCCCGAAATAGATACCGAAATGGTTCGTAATACGAAATGCCACAGCGCCGCACGAACCGTCCCCGTATATCGTTGGTGGCTAATGAAAGCGGCTTGACAGGTGGGTTCATCGACCAGCGGTGCATGAAGCTGATCCTTACGAATCAATCCTGTGCTGGCCGTACCGTGTCAGCTTTGCGGAGATTCAGAATCATGCAGGCAACCCGAAGTTAACCAGCGTATCTCGGCTCATCCACCCAAGATGCATTGGAACGTCTGAAATATGCTGCTCGGATGGCAACAAGGCCAACAAAGTTTATCGCATGACATATCGCTGAAAACTTGGGTTTTCGGAATCCTTCTGGAGAGGCACAGCAGTGATGGATTGCACCGGATACGAGGTCAGTAACTTAGCGTTGATG
Organism: Pollicipes pollicipes; assembly: GCF_011947565.3. Lineage (NCBI taxonomy): Eukaryota > Metazoa > Arthropoda > Thecostraca > Pollicipedomorpha > Pollicipedidae > Pollicipes > Pollicipes pollicipes. The sequence goes on from NW_023596746.1 coordinate 19,518,514, forward strand.
ACCAGAATCAAAACTGTACACTCTAAGCGTCAACACCAAGCCATCACCGCAGGCAGCAGAAGTGATCTATCTCACACACAGATGCCCTCCAATGCGATGTAGGCAATGTCTTCCTATCGCCAGCTCTATCACGGCATATATGGACGATATATACCAGCTACCAATTTTCCCAGAATAGTTGGGTTGCTAAGGCAGAACGTTTCGGTACTGGGGACATCGGCAGCCACCCTTGGATTGGTACCGGATTACGCGAGCGGTGCATGCCGATTTATGTTGCCCCTTTGCCGGCGCCAGTGCACGCTCTGCAGTACTGAATCATACGAAAGCTGCCACATGCCAAAAGCAATCGACTCTAGGCCAACACGCGCCTACATATGGCAGTGCCGACACCATGGCTAGTTCTAAGCGGTAGTTTTAAAGGAAAGACACGCTCACACGCCATATCTGTCCTCTCAGTAGTCTACCGAGCAAGCCGACGAGGAAGCCGTTTCCGGTAGGCTAACCTTGCAATCCCTCGCACGTAGACCAACTTGGGTCGTGGGAAACATCTAAACCTCGTTAGCACTCACGCCGCGTCCCTCCAAGCACTGGTCTGCTGTTCCGCGCACGCCGATACGAGTACCGCAGTCAGCCGCCCGCTGCGACTGCTGGGGATGATGCCCGGGTCCGTGGCCTGCGCACTCGGACAGCCCACGCCTGTCCGATATTATCGCGACGGCCGACCCGCAGGGCCGCGCCGCAAGCGACGGGCGCGTGCCTCGATAAAAATCCGGCGGCAATTATGAGGAGCGTGTTGACAAAACACTTGGGTCAGGGCAATTACTGGCGCGCGTTTGCAGCTATCGCTAGGGCCTGGAGGCGTCCCCAGTCCTACACGCTCGGGACTGGAGCCAGTCCAACGCCGGGTGAACGATGGTCGAGACCATCGGTCCCCTGATGACCACAAGAATACTTATCAGTCGGCCATCATCATCAGTGCGTAGATGGCGCATCGTCAGGGGCGTACTCGCACAGACCATTATTATAGGCGGCCGCACGCGATGAATGAACATGACAAATTGTAAGTAACTGCGTTAGCACCCGAGCAGCTCCATGCCATCTTCGGGCAGAATGCATGCGACGGAGATGGGGCGACGGAACGTGTTGCCAGTGATCGTAGCTACAACTTTCTTTACCGTTGCCCGCGGCCGGACTTTTTCTGATAGTTCGAAACAGGTAACGAAAATTCATGATCCATTAGCGGTTTGTACAACACTAAAGAGCAGCAATTGGTCTTCTTAACAATGATTTGGCTATGAGCATCCGGGACCGTTAAGATCATTACCATTGCAAGCTGTAATCTCCTCCAAAATGTCACTTGACTTACTATGGCGTAAGTTGGGAACGCGGTCGAAATATGGGCAACGAGCGACAACGAGCGATTCCAAAAATGTACGTGAATGCATCATAGACGATCGTAGAACTGTCACGTGCACAAGACACAGTGGAAACTGTGTAAAACTACCTTTGCCTTGCAGGACAGGGGTAAAGATGGTGTGACTGCCATATCCTGAAAAACGTTATTGTGCGTGTGCATGTGCATGTGCGTGTGCGCGTGCGTATGCGTATGTGCGTCTGTGTGTGTGCGTGTGTGTGTGTGCGTGTACGTGTGCGTGCGCGTGTGTGGGCTCGCGCGTGTGTGCACATCTGCGTGTCTGTGCATGTGCACCCGTCCGGTCGAGATGAATCACGCGCCAAAGCTTATCTGGAGAGAATTGGACGAAGCCATTGGCACACCACCCAGGCATAACCCAAACCCATGGAGTGTGATTTAACGACTCAGCCCGTTGTCCTCTGAGCCTGCGGTGCGAAAAGAGATTTTGTGAAATTCTTGCGGGCTCTACACAGGCGCCGGCGACATACGAGCGCCCGCGGCAATCCGGGTCGTCGATACGCGAGCGCGCGCGGCAATCCGGGTCGTCGATACGCGAGCGCTCGGCGGCGATCCGAGCCGGCGATATGCGAGCGCTCGGCGGCGATCCGGGCCGGCGATATGCGAGCGCTCGGCGGCGATCCGGGCCGGCGATAGGCGAGCGCTCGGCGGCGATCCGGGGCCGTCGATATGCGAGCGCTCGGCGGCGATCCGGGGCCGTCGATATGCGAGCGCTCGGCGGCGATCCGGGCCGGCGATAGGCGAGCGCTCGGCGGCGTTCCGGACCGGCGATATGCGAGCGCTCGGCGGCGATCCGGGGCCGGTGTGCGCTCCTCAACCGATATCTCGCCGAGATTGGGTCGGAGCGACGCAATAGCTGAGGTACGAAATATCGATACGGAATGGGACGGGGAATCGCCTGGTGTCGAGTATTGTGCAGTATTTGGCTGCAAGTGCCACGTGTCTCGCGCGTAGGAATGGTCAGAGTAGATTGTCCCCTTTTAGACCGCTTTTCACGTTTTATGCCACATCTCGGCAGCCAGAGCACGTAGAGACGTGGATTCAACTGTAGGGCGTTCACCGGCGCACCGTAGTAGAAATTTGACAAATTAGATACAGCACTAACGCAGAGATACATATTCAGCGCGTATATGGATACTCTTGTGCCACTAAGCACAACGGTAGCTCTGTCGGAGCAACACACAGATCACCAGGGTGATGCTAACGGACAACGCGAAGGGTTGGTGGCGGGGGCGGATCAACGGGCGAACAATGTCACCGGTAACGAGCAGCACTGCAGACCGCGTAACACCCACGTGCGGCGGAGCGAGCGCCCATGGCATGATAACGACGTGGTGTAGACGGCCGAGGGACCAGGCGGGGCCGCTGTGCACTTGATTTTTGTCCCTTTTCATAATCGCGTTTCGTTTTTCGGTGTCTCAATTTTGAAACAATGGAGAAAAGTCGGATCAGTGCTGCGACATCACTTGGAGGCGTGACGTACTGATGCATTGAACGGTAAAGATGCAGCTGCGGTGTAAGACTGTGGGTAATGTGAATATTGATTTACATCATGGATGAACAGTTTGCTATGATAAACGGACCTTTAGTGAATGCAGTAGTCCCCCATCTTTATCATCACTAAGGGATGCTCATTTCTTCTCTAGACAGCGGACGCTCATCATCCGCGATTGTCACCGACATTGGTTGGACTGGGGTCGATGAGGCCAGGTCAAGGTTCATTTCGCGTTGGGCACGTTTTGGGCGCAACACCCTTCCTTGACTGCTGTTTCTTGAGGTATATAGTCAGGGACGATGTACTAGAGATATTCCGGATACCTCGTCTCACCTCTTAACGTTGCCTAGGGTTGATATTGGTGCCCTCGAAACTGACGAGAAATATGCTCTCCAAGGGAAGTGAAATAGCACCCCTCAGCTCAACTGTTACACGGAAACTAAATCTCCACCAACAGTCTCAACAGTGCGGTTTCTCTCCACCAACAGTCTCAACAGTGCGGTTTCTTCCCGGGGAAGGAGTTTCTGAATTTGTACTTATGGTCCAAACAGCAACCCGGCTTGCGTTCCGTCTCCTTATTGCACCTTCGTTGCAGCTCAATTCGAGTTACCAATTTCGGATCGGGCAACGCGTGCGAGCAGCCATTGCAGCCATCCTGGCGGGGAGGAATAGGCGACCAGAGCTGGTCAGCATCACCAGATCATACTTACAACTGGCATGCCCCTGACGACAGCTACCAAATAGCCACCCCGCAGCGGCACCAGCAGCGACGACCCTCAAACAAAATAGCCACGCACGCCGCGGCTGCCAGCAGCGGCGATGAGCCGGCGGCCGACAAAGGGCGACGAAACGCGCCGCTAGCGCAGCCGACTTTGCAAAATGCTGAAAGCGGGATCAGCCGGGCGGAGCTATCGGCGCTCCGGTGCACGCGGCGTGCGACGCACCGTTGACAACCAGCGCGCCGCCGTCGGCCGGCTGAAGAAAATGCCTCGCCTTTTGACAGGGTTTAAAACTGAAACCAGTTGGGGTATACATGCCGACGTATTTTTTTTTAGTGTCAGTATCATGATGAGGGATCGTATATTCTCTAGACGAGGAGGTGGGATGGCTTGAGTGGCGTGATCATCAACTATCAAGTCTAATTTTGATGGTTAATTAGTTTGGGCAGAATCTTGGCCATAGTTCCAGCGTTTAATTTGCCCATATAGATCGATGGACGTAAGCTGCAGTTCCTGAAGGCTAAACGGGGCTCGAGAATGGGCACCTATAGCAAAGACTGGCCAAGGTTGCACTTTGAAACCTCTCGCTAAGATGCCCTGCTGAAGCATCCGCATCATACAGTTCTGTTGTTCTTTGTAAAGATAGCTGATTGATTCAAGAGCAAATCATATGCAGGTCGGATTCAGCACCAGACTCGCTGCTTTGAACAGTTATTTGCGCAACGTGGTCCACTGTGAGCATCGGATCCATCTGAGCGATATAACTTCACCACCATGAATAGCCCACGAGCGTTCGGACCGATCGATGGGACCGAGCCGACGAGGAAACTATAGTAGCTCAACCCGTGTATAGATGGCAGCACGCATCGACCCTCGGACAGCAGAGGAGACTATTCTACCATGGGAGGATATTCCCTTACTTTTGATGGAGATGATCACAGCCTTCCTCATCTTCAGCCTTGTTTTGGGTCTACACCAGCATCAGTATCAACCGCTGGACCTTTCCGCACTTATGAATGTACCACGCATGTGTGAGCGTTGCTTAATATCAGAAGCGGAAGTACGCAGCCCGTTGCCATATGTGACGCGAGCTCGGTGTCTGCGGAAGCACACAGTACGTGCGCACCCTCAATGATCGCCAGACAGAAGTCACGACCGTGACGTTACATGGAAAATGGACCTAAAATACCCTTCGTCTCCTCCACGCACCCTCCCCGCAGCATGCGGGGTGGAAGTGGTGCATCCATGTCACCCCGTTCGGTTGGATGATACCCCGCTTACGGTTTTAGTCCACGAAAAATCCACAAAGAAACACACCAACACAAAAATAAAAGCAAGCAGGCATAAAGGAGAAGCAAGCGAGTGTTAAACTTTTCAGAAGGCCTCCTTTGCGTTGAGCTATGCTATGGCCACGCAACACGGAGACAAATGGAAAAATGGACGCCAACGAGGCAGACAGTTATGAGAGCTATGGTCAAACGTTTATTTTTGAACACATGCAACTGAACTAGAAAAATAGTGGATTACGTTTTGGCAGGCAAATATACCATCAACTCTTTTCGCCATCTTGCCCGGCCCCGTTAGGAAGACGCAATTGATTTCCACAGGGCGTTCTATTTAAAAACAGTAAGGGATGGCTCAGTCACCACACATATGTGAAACACCACCATTTCAGCCCCGCGGTTTGAACAATCAGGTTTACACTTATTTGGAGGGCGAGGTTTGACTCTTGCGTAAATGCAGTGATTTATAAATAACGCAGTGCAATGACGCACTTTCCTGCAATGAAACCGGGTTACGTTGTCAGCAAGGTTGGGATTTTCGGGCAAGGGGGGGGGGGGGGTGGGGCGACTCTAACGTAGTGTCAGACTCGAAACGGCATTTTCCCGGTTAGTTGAGTCACCTGGTGCTCTTCATGATGAGGTTCATCAAGGTCCTAGCGGAGCATACGCCCTATCTTAGACGCTGGCTGCAATGAGACGGCAAACTGGAAGTGTGGCAGCTTTCACCTACGCATTAAATGACACATTTAGGACCGGTTTAATCGCAAATGCTTTTGGGACCAATGTGAACGTATACGTATTTACGACCGCTGGACAGTCCGGGCGGTGGTGGCGGTTGTTCGTGAATGCTTTCCTATGTCACAAGTACACCGGCATATACACACACAGTCTTTGTCGTACATTTGAAAGGCGATGCATGTTTTGTCTGTACGAAATCTGAATACCCATGCATGGAAAGATCTCGCAAAAACAATGTTGCCCACCATATCTCGATGACGCCAGTAAAAACATAGGTGTACCGCCTATCCAATTCATGCATCCCACAAACTTAACGAGAAGAAAAAGACGGATATTGAAAACGCACGCACAGTGATGCCTTGCTCTCTTGTTAGCAGTGCAAAGCTTTGATTTTTGTTGGTTTACGCTAAAACCATCGCTTGCTTGACAATGTAGTTTAACTAGTACATCCCAGTCTAACGAGCGTTGATCATTGTCAGCACAACAGCTCCAAACTCACGGCGTCATATTCCGGTATCGATAGCACGTGTGCGTTGCAGGACCCGTGATCTTGTGATGGGCCTGTGGCACCACCGTGATACCATGGACTTGTCACTCGGACGATCGTCGCTTGGGGCTTGGAGAGTTTGATGTTTCTTGCAAGAAAACCGTCACAATGGTTTGCCTGGGTGACGATGGCGTTAATACGGGGTAAAAAGGTAGGATTAGAGGCTAGGATGACACCCAAGTCGCGCGTCACAGCGCGGAGTTTCAGGCGGAAACCCTCCGGCGCGCGTGTATGCGGCTTGTTCCGGCCGGGTGGAGAGAGAATGTGATGACGTTGCAGTATGCTGTGAAGTTTCAGGTGTCAGCTGCGTGGCCAGGAGCCGAGGCAATCCAAGTCCAGCCGAAGGACGGTGACGTCAGCCGTGGATTAGACCCGATGCTGCGGTGTAACGACAACGGCGGACGTGATGCAAGTTCTGTGAGCGGAACAAAGGTCAGCTATCAAAAAACGGACAAGAGAGTCACATACAGACGCCCTTCAAGGCATCCAGACAGAACCAGCGTCCAATGAAAGGGCTCGTCGTCTGACATGACTCGCTGACGTCACTGTGTGAGGTAAAACTTGATGCAGGAGAACGTAACCCCATCCTGTTGGGTGAAGTCCTGTTCGATGAACAGTAGAGTCCTGTGGAGTAGAGACCGAAGTAATTTTGCATCTCGGTGTTTGCGCCTTTCTGGCCGGCCGGTCAGGTCAGAGCTCCGGGCGCTGAATTCGACCCCGTGGTATGGGCCGTGGGCCGCACGAGGCTGCAGCGTGTGAACCGCCTATACAGTCCCGCTTGGGGCAGTGATTTCGGCTGCTACATTTTGGCGACGAGGATATCCTGTCCTTATCGTGTATCACCGAGTCGTCTGTTCGTGCTTGTTCCGCCTGTCAGCAGCAGTGAACGGTGCCCGTGAAGATTGACCTACAACAGTAGCCGTGGCCAAGAAAACCTCGGTCGTGCGTTCACCTTGATCACGCTGGTCCATTTGAAGGTGGAAAGTAACCGCTCGTAGCGCCTAGTAACTCCTGTCAATGGTATGCCAGCATGGGTGGAAGATGATGTGCCTACTTTTCAGTCCTCTGCAACCAGTGTTGACAGGCGCAGATCACTCTGTACGGGATTTGTTCTGCCAGCTACCGTTGTGACAGACAGTGGGCCGGCTTTTGCCGGCGAGGATATCCGAAAATCCGTCGAAAGAAACGGCATCCAGCGTATCACGGCAACCCACCACGTGGCGAGCAAATGCCATACGGAACGGCATGTACGAGAAGTAAAATGCGCAGTGAAGAAATCTCTACAGATCCATTCCAGCTGGAGGTCGCCAACCGTCTGCTGCAGCAGCATGTCACCCTGAGCTGTACCATCGGGAACTCCCGCATTGCTGACCTTCAGCCGCGAACTGAAGACACGATTGCATCTGACATCATGGGCATGGTAGGCGTTCTAACAGACACCCGAAACGAAAGCGGAGTTGTGATTGTTCCACACGACGTGAATATTTTCTCATTTTCGACGGGATGCACACCGGAAACTTCAGCGTTGGGCCCGCCTGGCGGTCTGGAGAGGTGAAGGCTCTCGTTAGTGACGCCATGGCGAGCGATCGGCTGGACAATGGGCGCGCATGGCGGTGGCACCTCTACCGGCTGCATCCCGCCGCTGGCGTTCGACCGATTGACGGCCACTTCGCCGCCTCGTCTCCCGCCGGCAGCGGCATGGTGCAGCCCGAGCCGCGCGCGGCTGTGGCGGAACAGCCGACAACCTGGCTGCATGCTGCGCCGACAGCCTACACGGACTCAGCTGCTACAGTGCTCGTGGTGCCCACAGCGCCGCTGCTGCCATCTGTCGACTTTGAGTCTGCCTAACCTTGGGCCTGATCTTGAGCCAGCCTGTGCTCCTACGAGCATAGACTTCTTGGAAACCCCGGGGCTATGTCGCTCAGAGAAAATTAGGGGAAAGCCCACCTTTTTTTGTTTGTAAAATTACTCCCCGGCCCGCCGCCCTGAGTATGTAACCAGCACGCAGGCAGGAAGTCAACATTTTCCTCCGAGTCCAAATGTACGATGCTTTCCAAAACCATGCAAACATGTCCCAAATTCTTGCGAAATAGATCCTTATTTAATGTAGCTCTATGCTCCAGCGAAGGGAGACAGATTATGACTCCCGTAACCCCTACCCCATGGCTACGTCATTGCCAGTATATTGACCGTAAATTCAAGGCCTCAGTATAAAAAGTTTGCTTCTTGACGTTTTCTTTCCTTCTGGAACAGCCCATGTTTGGCCGAATCGTGAAAATGAAACAAATATTGCAATACAGGAGTAGTCCTACACCTGCTAAGGCTGAAAAGTGCCGTTTGCATCTTGACTTACACTGAATTTAAAAAGGACCTAGACGCCGTACGGAAGGGTTAAGAGCGCGCATCAGCATCGCTGGTAGAACAATTGTTCGGACAGTCGTCCTCGCGAATTGCGTTAGTATGTACACAACGTTTTGGCCGATTGACTCTCCGGCGGTTGTCAGGTGTTGGTAAGTTATGAGAAGGATTAGATGATGTTTGCCTTTCAGCCACAACATTGCGATGCGATGCTTCGCGATGCGATGCGATGCTCAGATGCAATCACGTCTTCAGATGCGTTAAAGTACGATTTTTCTTCTTTAAATTGCTGAGATTCGAAGCAGGATCCTCTGATTGCGAGTCCAGTGCTGAACTAACTGAGCTAACCAGGCGGAACAACCCTCCGTTGTTAGAACTTGGTGCCATTTATCTCCTTGGTATTTGGGGATTTCTCGCAAAATTGGGGGCCATATTGGGCCCATGTCTACGTCTGGCTCGCCGATGGTGTTGTTAGCCATTGGCGTGTGCGCTGAATCTTCGGACGTTTCTACTTTTCCAATACTGCTCTCTGCCGATGAGGTTTACCTGACCAGCGCTGGTCGGTGGTCGCCGTCTGACCATGCACGCTTTACCACACCAGCCTTGAGTTTCACGCAGAATGGCTGCCTCTCGATGCCCGTCCAGACTGGTCGAAGGAGGGAGACACGTCTTTCCTTTGTAAGATGCATGTTTCTTAGGTGTCTAGTCTGACTTTGGTAAGTACTCTCTCCAGAGCGCTCAGCTGTTTCTAAAGACAATCGTGATAAATCCTTCACAGATTTGTCTCATCTTTTCTGACAGGCCCCTGTTGGAAAGCAATGGTACCGCTGCTGTTGGTTTTCCTTTCGCCGCCCTGCTTGTTAGTAAACCCTTTGACCTTCCGGTCTATGAGGTCTTTTGGGTCTCCGTCCCTGCGGAGCGTCTCGGTTAGGTGGTTTGTTTCTCTTTTCCTAGTTCCGTCATCGTCGCTGATGGCATTTGCATGGTGCTGGGGGCATCTCACGATGCTTTTTCTGACTGCGCCGGGGGTGCGACCGTGCATGACTGAAAGCCAAATACGATCTAGTCCTCAGGACTCCATAACGCCTGACAGCGGACAGAGAGTTAACTGGCCTAATCACCAGGCTAACACACACAACATCAGCGCCGCCGCCGTTTTGCTTGATGTCGTGCACGTGAATGGTCTGGGCCATCAGCGCCGCTGCCGTTTTGTTTGATGTCGTGGACGTGGCTGGTCTGGGCTGTCAGCGCCGCTGAACGGACCGGCCGTCGCCGGTCGCAGCTGGGCATCGTCCGGCAGCTGATGATACTTGAGAAGCTCTTCCATTTCGGTGGCGCTCCCGAGAAATCAGATTGCGAACAATCGACCACCGAGCGCTTCACCCACAGCGCCGCACGCCAAGAATAGCACCAGCTAAACTCCTTCGTCCTCCGTCGTAATCTCTGTAGACTTGGCGTCGCCCTCTCGTGATGAGGCGGCCTGGGCGTGAGTTCTGCGGGATCCAGCGGAACACCCGTGACGACACGGCTGCTGCCGCAGGCGACTGGGCTGAGCATCGTTTGATTCCACGCCAGCTGGCCTGATTCCTGACGGGGAAAACATGACATGCCGGGCTCAGTCTCAAGCCAGCCAGTCTGCATCGGAGCCAGTCTCAGTCTCAAGCCAGTCTGCCCCGCCCCGCCAGTCTGCATCGGAGACGTAGAGAACGGTCGCCTACTTTGTCATGATGAATAGGTACTTTCGCTAGGAACAATAATCTTTACGAATAAATGGCTGCAGAGCACTCACATACAGTAGACTGTCGAGACTCCGCTGGCTGGTGACGCAGGTCCATTCGCAGACCATCTCTAAATGTACACATGTGTTCGAGTATGACATTTCTAGTCTTGCCTTCGCTCCAGAAGCTTTTCATTAGACCAAAGTTATAAATGCCTATCCCCAGAAGAATTGCGCACCGGAAGCCTACATTCTAAGCGCCCAGGAGACCTTTGCCTGTCCAGGGAGCGTCCAGAGGGGAAGGGGGGGGGACGGAACCTAATCGGGACTAGGTCTGACAATCCTAGCGTGACGCATCGACGGGGGTGCCCCAGTGCATTTACGCTTTGAAAGGCCTCACAACACGGATTTTTTAATCATTGTTTTCTGGTTCTTCTAAGCTGTTCTTTCCCGTAACGTGAGTCCCAAGACGTTCGCTTGTCTGCTCCCAGCCACACCCGGGGTTAAAACAGCTGTGGCTGATCACATATCCCAACACCAGGCAGTGTCACTGTACAGTGCTTCGTATCCAGTAAGGGTTACCAGCAAAGCGTGTTACCAACATTTGGCATGATTATCATCCTAACTGTTATTTAGATCATTTGTTATAAACAAACGGTCAGTTGCACGGAAGGAAAAAATGCGAGTGTGAAGCCAGTAAGAAGGCGACATCGGCTGTCTTCAATGTAAACAGAGGCACCAGCAACTTTCCTCGCCGAATGGCCCGGAAGACAAATGCAATCTGATGATACTCGCATGATGTCGGCAATAGCAATGCCACTTGCCGCTGACCAGTTTTAAGAATATGCATAGACTCGCAACTGAAAATTTTTCAACAAATGTTAAACGGGATGCTTCACATTTATAGATATTGAAACGAGCATCAGATATGATGAAACAAGCTCACTTCTAACCAACAGTATGCGTTTTAATTGGCAAAGGTTGTTCCAGACACCACAATTCTCTGTTTAGTAAATGTGTTCCCTTAATGCGTCATAGTTTAATTGCGTCATCGCACCTCGCGCAGCATTGCATGCGAGCCAGCTGACAGCTGTTATATCTGGAGACGGCACCCAGGAACGCCAGATATGAACGCCTCTACAATTATATTTGTTTTGACCTCGATCACCGCATGGTTAATGGAATGGCAGGATTCGAATAGCATTATTATAACGTCATGAAAGCCAGGGTGACTTTGAAATACTCTCCCAGATATACCTTCCCCATTTTCGTGAACTTGTAGCTAAAAAATAGGCGGGCTTAGGTCTTAAGATGGACAGGATTTTGAACAGCACCAAAAGGTCCTCCAGATGGCTATTTGAGTTCAGAACCCTATATAAATGAGAAACACTTCCTTTAGGGTTGCAAATGCAATTTTGGACTGCTCTATATGAACACCGAGACGCAGAGGTGTAGCTTCATATTTAGTTGCGGAAGTGGGCTAAAGCCTCGCCCCCTACCAGCATGGACTTCAGTCCCTTAACTTTGGGAAGAAAGTGGGCAAAATCGGGGCAAAATCTTGGTTACATATTTTGCGCGCAGAGTGGGCAATTTTTCAACGTTCAGTCACCCCTCACCAACTCATTTTGCAAAATTAAGCCCATGGTGTACCGCCATGCCGCCATAGTCAAACCTAATAGTTTATTTGCAATCTCAGGCCGATGCGGCTACGCGCTCAACTTAACAATGTAGAGGTTACCTTGTGTAGAGTCCCAAGTGCAGGCCAAAACGAGAGCCGTAGTTTTTGCAAATAATTCTGGCAAGAAATGGATGGACTAGGAGCTTATGTAGAAGGGGTTTCAGAAGGGAGAACATGAGTTCTCCTTCGTTCGGGGCCGATATATAACTTTTCTGATGTATGTATGTTCAGTATGCTTCAGTTCAGTTCAGTATGTATGTTCAGTATGTTCAGTATGTTCAACATTTCATTTCAGTATGTTGAGTCAACGCCCACGGGAGCAACGCAAAATTTTTAAAGAGTTTTAACATCGACCCCTTACGTAAACCTCTTGCCTCCCCCTGTTTCCATGTCACTGGCCTCCAGAACCTCTAAAATAACGAAAATGTCACGTAAATATCTTGAATTGCAGGTAACCTGTCCAGTTGAGGACTTAACACTATGGGTTTAAGAAAGCTATCATGATATATCAAAAATTGCTAGTTACATACTTGAAGGTAAAAAAAAAAATGCTGGCAATGCCAATGGTAATGATCCAATTATAAGATGGTGTGACCCAAATGGCATGCTCTAACTGTCATCGTTCTGTGATTGTACCAGTAGTAGAAGTATAGGAGCATCTCCATGTGTGTGGCGCATGTCTGACTCCGGGAGCTGCGTGAGAAATACTTGACACCAATTGGCAGGGGTGTGGTTTCTTTTTTAGTACGGGAACTTCAGTTCCCCTACCCTAAACTCGAGCTCCGGCCACCGACTTTAAAAGAAAGTGAACCAAATCTGGGAAGAAACCAATTATCTGTCGTCTTTTGGGTGTGGGCTGCATCATTTTCGCTGCCCACCTCCCACAACCTCGCCCTGGACTTAGTTGAGTGAGTTGAGTTGAGTATGAATTGGGAGCAGCAACTCATTTGGTGTCCCCTGACCACTCGACATTGGTGCAGCACTCACAAGATAACATTGACATTATCATCAGCACAATAAGAATAGATATGATCAACTGCATGCCAACGATAACATTAAAACATGGTACATAACAATCTGTAGGCACCTAGTGCACGGTTTGGGATGGTTATAGACACCTAGTCCAGCTTATGGCCCGAGCTTGCTTTTTAGGTTCAAGATACAGTTAATGCATGTTGTCGATCATACAAGTATTTTTACAATGTCTACGAACGTACCAGACGCCGTCCGCAAACTGAACATATGAATGCTAGATGACATATGACATTAGAACACATGATAGATGAATGCAATGGTTACGTCAGACTAGAAGAAGTCGGAGGGGGGGGGGGGAGGAGGAGACAAAATCAAAGCGAATCTCAACGTACACCGAACTTACCTTTAAGGACCTTTCATCATACATTTGAAGGCAACATTAGTGCAGGGTGTAAAAATGTAGCTTTTGCTTGTTTGTTGGTTAATTTAGGACGCGATTCAAGGAACGTGCCTGCAAAAACGGCCGGGTAGTGCCTACCTGCACGCGAATGTTCCGGGTAGTGCATACCTGCACGCGAATGTTCAGCGCGACTGAGGGGCAATCAACGGCGTCAAATGCCTATGCTGGCCTGCCTGCTGCCAGCAGAACCAGTTCAGTTTTGTTATGTCGCCGGAGCACCTGAACTCTACCGTTACCACATTTAGTCATATTTTTAGAATATTGAGGATGCTCATCTACAAATTTATTATTCAAGTTACGATACTCAGCCAGTGGTCATGTGTTGATAAAATTACATTTAACACGTGCTCGGGTGGGAGGATCAAATTGATCTCTCGAGTGTCTTCCGGAATGGTCTCCGAACGGCGCGGTGTAGCCGCGCCAAATTTTGCATAGCTGCAGACAGGAATAGTGGATCTAAAGTGTCAAAAAAGCTAAATGTATCTTGTAAGGCCGCTGACGCACGGCAGGTCAAAGTCAGTACATCGATTCAGCGCAGTGAATTTCTAGGAAATCGTTCAATCTGATGGAACAGCGAAGTGTTAGACGGAGCCATGCATCTGTGAGATACTGTCGTAGGCAACACAATAATGGAATGACCAAATTTTATTGACCGAGGGTCAGGTATGAAGATCAGACCACGATGAAAACCAAGCCGTCTTATACTTACAGGGCTTGCATTATGGGTAGTTTATTGCGCTCAATTCAAAAGTATTGATAGCAGAAACCACATAAGACATCTTCCATGAACTTCTTTAAGGTTAAAATAGGTCACTGATCTAAATAATCCACGTCAGTATTTCGTTTTTAGCAACACACTGCCTAGCGTGATCTTTGTCGCTTATTCAAAGGCAAAACTCAAAGCAATCTTCCGTGACTTTGGTCCCCATGACCTTCAAAAGGTCAAACAAGGTAACTAATGTTAAATGAGCAGGTGACCTTTTGCTTAGAAGAGGTATTGAGGCCCTGAGGGCACTTCAGAGACCAATTTGGAGAAACCTCGAAATTCGAACTAAGTAAGTTCCCGTACAGATCAATACACCCTGCGAATTTGGTATCTTTAGCCCGCTTGGATTCTGAGATCTCAGGGGTCAAATTAGCCCACCCACCCGAGCGAAGGGTACCCAACCAGCCACCCGTACGCGTGTTATGTTGTATTGTTGCAACAATCATGTACTGAAGCTGACATGGCGCCCGACCCGTCGTTATACAGCCTTGGAAACATCTGCCTAGAATTTCGAGATATGTAATACCACTGGTATTAGACAGATATCAGATATCTATGAGGATTTTCGTCCAGAAGACGTTCACACTTGTTAGTTCTTCCGCCAGAAGAACTTCGCCCAAGAAATCTGCGTTAATTGGAGCCAGATGTAATTTCGGCGGCGTCCTGACCTTCCCAGCACCAGAAGTCAATAGTTCGATAAAAACCGCATGGGTGAAAGCTCGCATAACACCGTGCCACTGCGTTCTGTCATCGTCGCTGTGAAACTCACAGAAACAGTACAGGCATGCGCCCGCCCTTGCTGCAACCGCCTGCAACAGTCAGCCTCTCACTGGCAGCACATAAGGCTGCTGCCCATCTGTCATAGCCTCCTTCCCTCTGCCTGCCGCTCCCGCACTCTCTCCACTGTGAGTGCTGCGTTCGATACCGTCGGCTTGTCCGGGCGCGGTCACGCGTCACGCGCCGGCCAGCCCAGAGACATGTCGCAAAATGGACGGACGGCTGCCGTCCATTAGTGTACCATATGGTCAGCTCCAGCTGCTGAGAGTCCGCAGCGCGGGCGCTGGCGATGCAAGGAAACGTGAGTGGTTCGTGGTGCTGGAATGTAGCCTTTAAATGGGCGCTGAAATGCGCTGCCAATGGTGCTTTAAAAGGGAGAAAAATGGAGACGGGTAACATTAGGGGGCTATTTGTGGTGACGATTTCACCATGCTTTTCATCATGATTCGTACTGTTACCACGGCTCTGAGATGAGAACGAACAACAACTCTGGAAGCAGTGAAGATTTCAGCGGCGTAGGTTTTCAGAGGCTAAATGGCTGAGACCGACTTGTACCAGACATCATCGACACCAACGCTGCTGATAGTGTGGCGTGGTGGATCTCTGTCGAAAAAACACTACAAGTTGTTCCCAATAACGATTATTTGACTTCCTTTGAAGAGTGTTTACGGACCACGCTTCCACAGTGTCGTTCTGGATCCCAGCAAATGATGCTAATCATTGTGCAACCACGGAAACGGTCAGGAATGAGATCCCTGCTCATTGAAAAAACACATCTGAAAAGAAAAATAACGACTGACTGGCGTGAGAAGCGTAAAATTGACGCTCATACCATGCCATAAAAATAGGCGTGTCTTCTATTTAAAATTCGAGGTTATGGTGCCTTTTAATGAGTGGTGTTAGTCTTCTCTGTCGTCTGTTTTATGGCGCTGCTGAAGACGCACGCTTTCTTCTAGGTGAATCATTTGTTTGAAGGACACATATTCTTTCTTCCTTGATGATGGCAAGAGACAAGGGTTTCAAGGACCTGCATTGGTGCGACGTTTCTCTCTTTAACATTGGCCGGTCCGAGTCATCGCAACGGGTACGGGAAGACTTAAAAAGCCTTGGTGAAGGCGCTGGTTTTTCCACACATCGCGCGGTGTGCGACATTGCGGTTTGGATGCAGCGGGATCCAACGTGAGAATATGGCAACAATCACGGTATCAGGATTGTGCTGTCACCGTCTTGAGTATATATAACCAATCCGAACTGAAGTAGCGAAAAATCGGCCGGCATGTGGCTTAGTCGCCAACTGTCAACTTAACAGTCGCCAACTGTTCCTTGCATAACGAGCATACACCCACCAAACCAGAGTCAGCTGCCGTGTCACGATAACATGTTCGCCAAACGAACTCGAGCATCAGCACCTCGTGAGCTAGATATGCTTTGAAATCACGCAGAGCATGCGCCAGACAATTTACTCTGTTTCCGGCAGATTATGTTTCATGAAACAAGTTATCATTTGCTGTCTGAGTCGTCCTTCCCTAAATCGGCAACTCTGACTCCAGAAAAAGCTTGAGCACATACCCAGTTTTAAAGGCGGAAACACATAGCACCAAACACTGCCAATGACCCACACTGAAGCTGATTTCACAGCTGTTCGCTCGAAGCCCAGACTTCGTGCTGAATTTACGTCTGGAACGGAATTAGAAAGCCAGCGATCTTCCGGAGCGCAGTGACGGGCGCCACCGCACGCCTTTCCACCCACCAGTGAACCGATCTGGCAGCCAGACTTATGGCCTCCATTCCAGCACGCAATAAGTCGGCGGAGTCGTCAGCCCCTAAGCAGTTAGTCTCTGCAGAGCATCAGTGCTGTGAGGGCATGCGTCTGATTATACAAGAGAGATGGCGTAGTGCATCGTCTTGGCCTTCAGTGGCATATTCAGCTCTAGAAACACCTGAAACTTCTCAGCAATATTTTGACGGGCTCATCGTATTTTGTTCTCGTTGGCAAACTAACAGACACGCACACACACACGCGAACGCACGCGCACGCACGGACGCACGCATGCACGCATACATTCATGATCCACATACACCCGTACGTTTGAATACGTCCCCTTCGTTTTCAGATTAAGATATGCAGGTGCATAGTTCCATCAAATCAAAGATACGAGCCTGTACACTTCCCAAACCTCTTGCATAATGTATACGCCAGCTTTCCATTCGTTGAGTACTGACGCATATGGAATATATCTGCTGGCAGATCGCATAATGAGAGCCAAGCCAACTGTAAACAACTGCAAACAGAATAGAACAGAGACACGGCTCGGAATGCCCTGGCAGTCCGCAAGGCTTGAATCCCAATCATTATCATGATCGCAGAGATATTTCATAAATGGTATTTGTCGCGCTTTCTTGATGACAGTAAGCCAGATCTGGTTCAGTGCTGCGCCTGGAATAAGACGGCAGGTATTCGCCAATAGGTGCACCGTTTGCAATCCAGTTGGCCGTGCATTTGGGGCATCGCGAAAAACTTTGCTTGCATTGTTTAAAGGGGAAATGCGTAGCGCACGTGTCCAATGGCAAAGCCTTAAGGACAGCAATGAGGAACTGTTACTATAAGGACAAAACGGTGACTCCCGGTTCTAGCAGGCTGCAGTGCTAACACATGACCATCTCTGGATGACTGAACCGAAATACAGTCAAGGAAAACATCTATGATTTATGTCTGTTTCTACAAAGCTTTATCTTTGTAGCCGCAACGAACCTAGAGGGCGCCGTGTAGCGTACATAAAATAATCTTAAATATTGCCATAACCGTCAAGTTAGCACAGGAGTTAAACATGATTGCCAGGTTACAAAGGGATGACTTGTTTATTTACACCAGTCCACATACAATGCTCCTTTCAGGATCTCGTGAATGCAACACACAAACTGGGCATAACATGTTTTAAAAACTGTTTATACGCATGGCTTAAGTGTAGCACACTACAGCACATAGAAGGCCTGGCTATGCACCCGCAGGGTATCGGTTTGGCGAGGCATTTCATCGATGACATCGAGCGGACGGGAGCCCCGAACGTGAGCCTGATTAGCGCAGTGCCTCGTCATTATAGCCCGCTCTGAGGTGACGCCACTGAACGGGCGGGAGCACCGAACGTGAGCCTGAGTAGCGCAGCACCTCGTCATTAAAGCCCGCTCTGAGGTGACGACACTGAACGGACGGGAGCACCGAACGTGAGCCTGAGTAGCGCAGCACCTCGTCATTATAGCCCGCTCTGTGGTGACGACACTGAACGGACGGGAACCCCGAACGTGAGCCTGAGTAGCGCAGCGCCTCGTCATTATAGCCCGCTCTGAGGTGACGCCACTGAACGGACGGAAACCCCGAACGTGAGCCTGAGTAGCGCAGCACCTCGTCATTATAGCTCGCTCTGTGGTGACGACACTGAACGGACGGGAACCCCGAACGTGAGCCTGAGTAGCGCAGCACCTCGTCATTATAGCTCGCTCTGTGGTGACGACACTGAACGGACGGGAACCCCGAACGTGAGCCTGAGTAGCGCAGCACCCCGCCATTATAGCCCGCTCTGAGGTGACGACACTGAGCGGACGGGAACCCCGAACGTGAGCCCGCGCTGCGGAGCGCCTCGTCAGTATAGCCCGCTCTGAGGTGACGACACTGAACGGACGGGAGCCCAGAACGTGAGCCCGCGCTGCGCAGCGTCTCGTCAGCTAAGCCCGCTCTGGAATGACGTCGAAGGGCGGACGCATGAGCTGCGTTGTCGGTTGAACGTAGCCGATTCCGTCTAAAAAAAAAAAAACAGCATCAGAGGAAGCTCCGAGTGACCACCATGGCAGTCATCCAGACGACAGGCCGCATCCTGCATCGGGTAGGAGCTAGGCGGGCAGAGCGCCTCTGGGGCAGCTCCGCGAGAGAAGTGTGGACGGCTCATCCTACATCGGGCAGGGGCTAGGCGGGGCGGAGCGCCTCTGGGGCAGCGCGTGGAGAGGAGCGGAGACGGCTCCTCCTACATCGGGCAGGGACTAGGCGGGGCGGGGCGCCTCTGGGGCAGCGCCTGGAGAGGAGTGGGGACGGCTCGTTGTACACTATTTCGTGAAACTTTGTTAGGCCCCCTGCCCTGTCAGGTCCTCAGTCCGTCGAGGAAGGGACTCGTACGCGCTGATGAGACCGGCGACCATTCAAGCCAAACGGGTGCGTCTGCGGTGGGGTGGACAAACTGGAACAATTACTGGCGCGCGCATGGACACGAGTACAAATGATACACATGTTGGTATGAGCCAGGCGCCAAAACTGAAAATGTTGCCAGTTTGCTGGCTTGCCAAAAGGCCAATTTTTAGGTAGAAGTCTGCCGGTCGTGACGAACAAACCCGCACGTGACAAGGCATCGTGGCGGCTCGTCATCGCGCACCAATAACACTAGCATACTGCGTGACAAGCGCTCATCGGGAATTAGATTAAGCATAGAAAGGAATTTGACGACTGCCATACAACCCAGATAATACTTTTACTTATGTTAAGGGGTTAGCTATGTAACACATCGCGCAAATCATCTGCAAACATCCGCAATCTGCGCACACATCCGGCAGTGCGTGTGTGCGATGATCGCATGCTCTGCGTGCAATGCGGCGGTAAAGCAAGACATACCTCAGTAGCGCACATAAATGCTTTGCTACAACTCACACAGGGTAGCCCTTCAGTTACTCGGTGGATCAAACATTGGTCCACAATTGAACTTAATCAAAAATATAATACTGTTTACTTCTCCAGGATCACACGCCTACCAAAGGACGACAAAGCACCAAATGAGGCAGGCAGCCTGTTATGGATGGCTATGGCCTGGAAACATTTTCCAGGCTCGCTAACTTCATCCGCAAAAACGGTGCTCCTGTACATCATCCGACGTATTGTGATGAAACAATATAAGAAGGGACTATGATATGGTGTGATATAATATGATGATGTTATAAGAATGGACTTGGCTAAGTACAAACAAGCTAGGAATGTTTATGACCGATCTTAGAGAGCATGTATTGTTTTAAAGACTCCTACTTCATAAGCATGTTTGCACGCACGTTTGCCGCGGTACCGTGGTGCCAAACCATACCGATATGGTATGGCTTATTATGGTACTTGGCTTTAGTTTACCTACTCATGATACTCGTGCGCGAGCTTTAGGTAAGGTGCACCTTTGTGAATGTTTATTAACACTTTTTACACCATGAAATATTGTGTAGCTCCAGACCCCAGTTCAACGACGATAATGGAGTTGGAAGAATGATAAATTGCAGCAAAAGGGTGCATCATATTCAAACAACACACACGTTTATCACCAGCGGAAAATTCGCCAAAAATGCATGCAATTATCTCCCATGTAACGGACATACGATGGCGTGGAGCAAGACAATTTGGTGACTGTATATGCCATATCAAACAGATGGGTGCATGGCGGTACATGGGAAGCGTATAAAATATTTTCAGTAGGTGGGTAAGCGGGTTGGGTAAAACCTTCCTGCGGGAGGTAGCGGACGAGAACGGGCATGACCGTACGGTTCGTGAACGTGTGTGAGCATTGACATTTTACTCGCGAGGGCCTCTAATAGAAGGATTACGCTGCTGTTTTGTCGAGATCCAGCAGCATTGTTGCGCGTCTATTTAAAGGGCCACATAAAGCACACAATAAAACACTATGTGCTCTGCATTTGAAACGAGCACCTGAATATAAACGTCTTCATAAACATAAACAATCGTGATGGTGTATATTACTCGTTAGCTGAGAATGACCTCAAAATGACTGAAATGTCATGTTACCAGTCGTCATAAAAACAGTCATTTCTTGTGTTCTCCGTCCATCCCAGGAGCCCGCTGGCCCAAGCGTGATGGAATGGGTTTGACCCGCTTTCTGCGTTCACGTTTGCCTCCTGACTGCGATGGCCTGTGACCAGTGGCTGCGGCTGCGCTTAAGGTCACGAGGCGTCAGGGGGTAGGACGCACGGTCTCAGGCATTGCAGCACGCTAAATTTTCGCCGCAAAATAATACCGTTGACCTGGAATTTCACGGTCGAGTGATGGTGTCAGGGCTGGCAAAACAAGCGGCGCTTAACGTGGGCGCTGGGCCAAGACATCAGTCTAATCAAAATATTTTGATTGTGTTAAACAAGCATTGGCACGCAACCATTACTGCATTTTCAGGCGTTGTAGCAACCATCAATCCATGACCCATAGCCAACCGTTATGGCGCAAGCAACACAAGCAGACTTAGTTAATCAAAGTAACCTCTAAATTCTGAACCACACACCATGTTTTTTAATCTTGCAGTTGGATCCAGTACTCCTAATTACCCCCAATCAATGCCTTACAGCCCACAGCCACAATCATTCCTCTAGCAACAGTACCATTTTCTCACTGATCGTACGCCTGCCGCGACTACAGCGGGCGCCGAAACGATTTTTGCAATACATGTTTTCAGCAAAAGAAAAACAGACTCCCCTCTATCCAAAAAGTTAGCTGGTTGCGCTATTGGCTCATGGCGTACCTTTTCTATCAGCCCATGATCTCATGCGTTAAAGACGCCATTTTCTGCATACTGTAGAGCCTATTGCACTGCCTTTCGGCAATCTTCCGCTTTCCAGCTGAACGAGCGAAGTCCACAGAGCGCGCTAGGTCAATACTTCCGTGCGGGCGCGTCGCGACTTTTCCCACTCTCGGATTGCGCGGGTCACAGCACAATGACAGCGCGGCTGACAGCACGCCACCTCCGTAATAAAGAAGTATGGGTTGTATGGGTTGTATGGTAAGTATGGGTTCGAGCCCTCTCACATCCAAACTATGTCACCTCCGTAATCAAGAGGCATGTGATTGAGCTCTCCCAGATCCAAAGCCCTCACAACCTTCCAGTTGCGCATGGAAAACAATTTGTTGCTTGCTAGCGCTCAGTTGCCAGCGTCTGCCCTCAGTGGCGGTTATCTTCACAGCCAACAATTCGTAACCAGACCTGTAATTCTCTTTTTCAGAAAACACGGTCTTTTAGTATATGCTGGTTGAAGGAAAATGTTTTCTATAAAACTAAGTTAAAGATCAAAACCAGGCTTAAAGACGCTCATTGCTCCTGGAACCCAAGTTTGATTCAACTTTGACCAAAATTTGAATGCTAAGGCTGGCAATGGGGTGATAAGAAATGCATCATTTCTTATTAACAGCTTATCAGGCGGTGCAAAGTCGTTTTATTGTCTAGTCCCTACATGTAACCAAAGCATACGCCAAAGGTCCATGATTGGATCATGCCCCAGCTTGTGAAATGGATTTGACGACGTCAGTAGCACCACAGACAAGTTTCCGCCAACCTGTGCAGCGCCTTCTTCCGGTGTCAATCCCTCAGCGGTTTGCATGGGCGTGGAAGGACCCAGCGAAGTCTTAATGTCTATGAACAGTTTGTTCGCATGCGGGCACATCAACACACAGCGCACATCGAAGCCTCAGCCGCTGTGTTTGTTCGCATGCGGGCACATCAACACACAGCACACATCGAACCCTCAGCCGCTGTATCCAACCATTTTGTAAACAGCGATGTTTTCGTCAGCGAATGGCTCTCTTGCGCACACGAAATATACTTTGTTTGCGTGGTGTGCATGCCAATGCAATTTTTGTATGCCTCTCGCGTTCACATGTTATCGCTAATACGGCGTGTAAAAAGGGCACGATGTAAACACTCTCAAGCTTGTATGGGATCACTTCATACGACGGTAGCACCATGGTACCCAAAATACCCATCATAACCAATGGCCCATAATCAATGTTCACCTGGTATAATTACACATGATTGATTAGCCGTACATTCATCCCTGCATGACATTCAATCGGTGGAAATTTCCAGTGGCTGGGTTGGCACGGTAGCGTAGTAGCATATCGCCAGGAGGGAAGGATATTCGTCTTTGCCAGCCCCTCCCCGTATTCCGAGGCAGAGGAAGTTTTCCTATCATTTTCCGTTAGAAATGAAAAAAACTTTGTGAGGTGCCGCCCTATTTCGAGCGCACCGTGTATAAGCAGATGCTGTATTCAGCCGATGCAACTTGGTGCGTTATCTAAACCAATTCATTGTGATTACGCATAACCTGTTGGCTGGAGCATCCAAAATTTGCCAAGTGCCAGGAATACCAAATAAACGTAGCCTCCTGAGCGAGCTTGTTCAATGGCTTTTCCAAACCCAACGTCTTACAATCAGAGGCCTGTCGCACATGCTTTCAGGCGACTGGATGAGATGTCATTGGGAACCGATTTCAGGCGAAATGTCATTGAGGGCTTTTGGTTGGGCGATTTGCTTTTATCGCATTGCTGACAATGAAAACACAATCTAATGTAAGACAGTGTGTTCTACGGCCTAACGTCATAATAAAGGAGAAAATATTATTCCTTCCCTGTACGAGTGCGTAAGCCTGCAGCCAAGGCCACAGCTTGGACAATGGGCGCCGCTCCCATAGAACCTGACAGTAGATCAGTGGGCGCGGAACACGCAGTTGTCTGTATATTCGGACACCAAACTAGAGGCACATCGGCGCTATGATGTATAGGACGACAACTGTGTAACCACTTCCATCGGCTCAGCTTGGTAAATAGTGCACTGTCTGCACGAACCAGTCCACCTTCCAACGACCTGCAAAAGGCGCCCTGCAGCAAGCGCACCAGCCACGGCGTCCGTGTTCGTGGGCACGCCGTCACGCTGCGCTCCTGAGTGGGGCCAGCAGCCGGTGCCTGTCAGCAATCCAGCCCGCCACGCCTGACGGGGCGGCCTTGAACTTCCGGCCGGCCGGTGCCGGGCGGTTAATCGGGATCGATCCTCCGGATGCGGGCGGCGGGATGGTGGCGGGGGTCGACCCCCAGGGCCACGGTGATAAACAGCCAGCACCTGTTCCTCGTGCGAGGTGGGCGAGGCGGCCCCGTCTGATTGTTTTGAGACGCAAGGGACGCATCGGCTGGCGCCACACTGATCTTGGACGTGAGAGCATCGCACTCTCGGGTGTGGCCCGTCGCTGATACTTGATTTCCGCATTAACCTTACCCGTGCACGACATAGTAATGTTGCTGACGCCATCAGCCTTGCCCGTCCAGTCGGACTGTGAGAGCATTCACACGCATTCAGCACTAAAAGGGAAGATTTCACATTAACGACTGATATGAGGCTCAGATGGAAATGAGGCTCAGATATGACGAAACAAGCTCACTTATAATCGTTGTTTTATCTTTGAGTAGAGCATGCTGTTCTAGAAGACACAATTTCTCTTCTGAGTAAATATTCTCCTAGATACGTCAGTGCTTGATTACGTCATAATGCATTACACAACGTTCATTGAGAGCCAGTTGACAGCCATTATATCTGAAAATCGTGCTCACGAACGCCAGCTATGAATGACTCGGCCATTATTTTTTCCTCGACCTCGGTCACCGCAGCATGGCCTATTAAATGGCACGATTTGAATGATGTTATTGTGACGTCATGGATGCCAAGGTGACCTTCAAATACCCTCCCGAATTTCTCTTCCACATTTTTGCGGCTTTTAAGCTCAGGAGCTAGAGCTCTTTATGTCTTAAAAAGGCCATGGCGGTGACCTGCATCACAAGGTCTCAACATGGCTGTCTCAGTTCAAGATCCCATGCAAAGGTGGAACACTCCCTTTTACAGGTGCTTGAATGTGTGTGAAAGTTACCAATTGTCACAAAATTACCAATGAGACCACCTTACCACCTTGTCGCCTTGCTGACAGCAAAAGAACAGCACACGCTGCCTGCTGGGTGAGTGTGACACTCAGGTTTGTTTGAGGTAGAGTTAGGTCAACTGATTTCCCATTTTTCACCAGAGCACGAATAGCCATTCGATATTTTTATCACTATGAATGCTGGTTAACTGACCACTACTCTTTGCTGTTAACCATTTTCAGCAGTAAAGAAGGGGTTAAGCAGAGCAGTTCAGTCATACGAATGTCATCAGCCACCCAGTGAACAGCGACTGAGCTATTTAACTCGCTTCTAGAACCAGTTTACCGTCTCGTTACTAATGCAAATTGACAGCCCGCGGCTACACGAGAAGCTGAATCAAATTTAGCTGTGAATACGCTTTCTGTGCGAATCAATGGCGTTCATGCTAACGGCACAATTGCATTAAGCCGTCCTGAGTCCTTGTGGAATCTCTATTATGCTCCAGAACAACCACGTGCTGCGCTATTTACAGTTTCGCCCAAAGAACAATGGGCTACAGATCGATTACCCTGATTCCAAGCGCGGCGAAAATGTTAGGCCTAATCAACGATTACTCGGGGCATTTCATTGGAATAATGATGCTATACATTTCACATCGGCATTCACCTTTGGCTTTAATTTTGTGCAGCAGGATTAGCTGCTTTGGGTCTGCAGGGTGTGATGTATAACCCCGTGAAAATCGCCTGTAAGTAGTTCTCCCTGCTGGGTCTGTGCCGTTTCTACAAAATTACAAGTAAAAAAATCGGTTTCCGCGGGGCATAAATACCTTGCGCCCAAGAAGTGGGAAAACTCACATGCTGGCCATCACAGTATCATACTATGTCAGAGGTAGTGAATAGATCCTGCGCAAATTGTTCTGAGTATATATTGTAGAACATTTCACACCCTCCCGGTGCGTTCCGGTCACGCAGGAGTTTACAGAAGGGAGGCAGCCGAACCCGTGCTCATCTCTCAGTAAACGCGAGACCCCGGGCGCGATACCTTGAAATGAGAACTCCAGAAATGCACCTTGTTTAGCAATGCGCATTACAGCACAGCAATCTGGAAGATCAGGAGACATTTAGGTGGTCTTTGGCAGAATTTAATGCTTGGAAGGCCCACTGCGATGAATATCTACGCCCGGAAGACATACCCCCAGAATGCCAACGCGCGGGGAGGACCTTCTGTAGTTTAACTGTTAACAAATCAAAACATCCCGTTGATATCCGATTCTTATACTAAAATCCGGCAAATCTGTAACTTTTTGGATGGGAGACGGGCCTGTGTATGTTTAGGCCAGGTATATGCATTGGGTCAGGTTTAGACGTTACCAGGTCGCCGAACCGGCCTTTCAGTAATCCCCAGCCAGCTCTATCGTGCCCAAGCCACTCTTGTGTGCTGCCACCCCACGCCGCTCAAATATTTTGATTCGTTAAACGGACGCCGCCAGTAGGTATTCACGGAGTGGGTCTCCTAAGCATAGACATTGCAAGAGTACGTCCTCAACGTAAAGGTTTTTCGAGTGTAGATTGTCCGAGCGCAGGTACCCATGACAGTAGGTTTTTCAAGTGTGAGCCTTTTGAGTGTAGGTCTTTTTGAGCGTACGTCTTGTTGGCTTAGGTCTATGGGGCATAGGTCTTGTACACGTATGCCCCCTGGGCGTAGGTCTTGTGAGCGTTTGGCTACTGGGCGTAGGTCTCCTGATGCGCCACCATTCCATGCAGCAGGTGGTCTGGGAGTATGCGGGCTGGGCTAATTCCGACAGAATGCCTCATGGGGCAGCCATGTATTGCACGTTCTTGCTTCGGTAAGTGGCCTCCATATGGCAGAGGAAAATGACTTTCCTGACGCTTGAAAATGCGGCAGTACGTAAGGAGAAGAGTGTAGTGCTCACTCCATCTCCATACAGACCATGTCAAAAATCACAGACCCTCTCGACTCAGCCTTTTCCGATGCCATTTTCGGCATTTGCTCTTCGGCATTGGAACGCGCCTGTGGCCTCCAATAAATGGTGAACATATTTTGTCGATACGCCAAGGCATCAAAACCCACCTAGTCCGGACGAGCCGTGAGTCGAGAGAAAATGGCTCGCAGATATGTTGCTCGACAGTTCAACAGTTTGATGACCACATATTGAACTGATGGACCTCTTGTTTGAGGTTATTTTCAACCCCAAATAATCTTGAACTGGGTAAAATCGCGGCATCATTCCTTTCAATGAAGTAAAATGTCAGAAAGTACCTCACAGTCAAGGCGGGGAATGAAAACATAAAGACAACTAGCGACCAAATGCCATTTTCTGTGACCGTCGTTACTTCTGATTTGTGTTGGGAGCACGTTGTGTTATATTGGGTGGCCGGTGTGGCTACGCAGTATGGTGGGAACTACTGCACCTATCACGATGGCAAAATGTAAGGTCCATAGATTAAGCGTTACAAAAGACGGAGTTTGTTGAATCAATATGTGAAAATCGGTTATTTCGGTCGTCCATGTGCCCCGAGGGAAATGCGAAATACCAAAAAAAGCGTGTAACCGTCATGGCTGAATCCATTGGACCAGTGCGTGAAACTAGGGCAAAGTGTATACCTTGTGAGGTATCGCGTTTCGGAATACGCTGCGAATTGAGAAGCACGCAAATCCGTTTTGTGCATGACATGCAAGAGTCAAAGTCCAGTCACGTATAGCTTAATACACTCTCAGGCAGTCGCACCTTGTATTCAACTGACGTCACGTCGCGTGACATATGCTGTGAGCCTGAGCGAAGACCTGACCCTGAGATCCATTTCCCGCTGCCAAGACACACCAACTCGATTAAGCGGGATGAAACCCACAACATAAAAGCCTGGTGGCGTTTGGCTTTTATTTTCTTGGTGGGATGATTTACTGGCGGTTGTTGAACCGCTACTGTTAGCTCGTTTAATCATTTATGTTTTATTTCAGACACGAAATATCTTAAAACAGCCAGTGCCAGCAGCAGGCCAATGACAGACAAGACGTCTCGGTAACGACTAAGCACCCACATCCTTTGACTAGTCCGGCACCAATGCCGGCTTTCAATGTGCTGAATATATGGCCAACATTTCCCGGTGCCAGCAGGGCATCCCCATTACCAGCCCAGGCCTCGCTACAGTCAACCGCTCCAGCCGGTGCTGACTCGGCATTAGCCGGGCCACGCGTACTGTGGCAACCAAACAACGCATCTCTGAATTTCTCATGGCGCAAACAGGTGGTGCCACAGAAGGAGTTGTGAGCGGAAAGGCGACAGCTGGGTGTGCTGGGCGCCTTCTCCATGAGCGAAAATTACTGACAAATTCTTGCGGTTCCACTGAGTGGCACATGCACATCAAATTGTAGTTGCACGGCACGGCACAGTTTGCTTCGTACCCGCACGCCGGCGTTTGTTTCGTTTCACGCCGCAGCTCGCGTCGACGCGCCAGGCTGCGGCAAACGATCCCCAGCCACCCCTGATTGGGGAGTCGGATACCGAGCATCTGTCCTGACCTTTCCCTGCCGGATTAATTAGCGACGGCCGCGTTCTGTCGACCCATCGCAGCCCCGGCCACTGAGGTGGACGCACTGGCTGTATGCACTCCGCGCGCCGGGCGTAGCCGACCAAAGGACGGCAGGAACTGGTAATCAGGCGCTCCTGTTAGGGCCGAACACGGTCAGGCGGGCGCCGCTCGCAGCCCTGTTGTGATCACGGGGTCTGAACGAGGGCCGTGCGCTGTCCTGTTGTAATTGCGGGAGCCTAGCACGGCCGCTGCGCACCGCAACACGCCCGTAATTGGCCTGATGGAGTGCTCGGCCGGCACGCGCCGGTGGCCGGCGCACGCTGCGAATGCGGAGACATTGGCGAGCAGACGGACCATGGACTGATGTGGAGATGCGATGGCGGAGGGTCCGTGCACCGCCAGACATAGAACACTCGCCAGACAAATGTACTTGCCTTGGTGTTCTGTATGCGGGTAATTGGCGAAAGGGCGTTTTTCGATACCGCACGACCCAGGGACGGGTCTCACCGAGGTGGCGACCATTAAACTCTCTGTGGTCCCACCATGGATGGGGGCCCAACCGCACCAATCGGACCCATAACCAAACTTTTGTTATCTCAAATTCGGATCGTAAAAACTTGCATGATGCTACATGTGATCTGCGTGGTTTCATGTGCCTGTGACACGCCGAAGTTCGTGGAGACTGGGCGGGAAATTCATCAATTATGTCCGCAATCAACCACAACTTCTCCTCACCAAGCCTCACGTAGGCCCCAGGGAGCGGGGAAATGCCTCAATGACCATCCCCTATGGATCCGCCCCTCGTCCGACCGACCACTGGGGAGAAGTCGGCTCTCGCTGGACGATAAACGATGCGGAAACGTCCGTCGCTACCTGACGACCAACTGGTAGATTAAAGTCAGACGGTACTGCGTAGTTGACTGGTGAACCAACCCAGCTGATCTTGGGGGGCGACTGGGCGACGTACCATCTGCTAACGACTACACCCACTGGCGGTGTGGTGGCGTCTGTTGACGCTGTGATATCGACTGATGGCGCCTGCTTGGCGGCTGCGCCGACGGGATCGGGTCTAACGGAGAGTTTTGGATTTTTTTCTCGGAACGAAAATATTACTTCTAAATATCCTTTGTTCCAGTCTAACTGATAAAGAGCAACGCGATGTTGCCACTTCTGCAACGCCACTTCTTTGGTCTGATCTTGCCCCAGCGCTTAGTCCGGATGTGCTGCCACCTTAGAGTAGCACCACGAGTGCTGTCATGTTTGATACGGTCACGATTGTCCTATAGACACCATGACAAAGCCAGACCCTCCCAGGACTTCATGAAGAGCTAACGCCGGACAAAAATATACATTTCCGAAAGGAGATAGCACAAATTTGCGCGATTTACAATAGCGAATTAGTTTTCGATGGACACAATCCCCTTACCTCAACAATTTTTGGGTGCACTCAGTATCTATAAGGTAATGAGAGACATTTCGCTGTCAGACATCTGCTATTGCTGAAAATGTGGTCACTCCCGTGGCCCTTCCGAACGATGCCTCACTTATCAGCGATAGTTTGATCCAATCCCCTACACGTAAAGGATGAAAAACTTTTTGCTCGCTCGCCTAAACTGCTGTGATTGCAGCCTGCTGGTTGTCTCTCAGCTTGAGTCAGACAGACCCGCACGGGCCGCACAAGCCCGGAGATCTGGAGCCCACTCTTCACCACCTCAGAGCTGCAGCCAGACCCTCCGGCGGTCCGGACCAGGCCCGGGCATCGCTCAGCTCCGTCAGCAGCCGGCCGCACCCGGTGGTGGCCGATTTTGGGCATCGACCACAGGCAATCGGGCGGCGACGCTGACGTCACACGGCCAGCGGGCGTCATCCGGCGCTGGCGGCGCCCTCAGTGCCGGCCACCTGCATCGGCCCGGGTACTCACGCGGCGCTGTAGCCTCCAGCTGCTGGATCTGGACGCCGTCTACTTGCACCATGGCTGCGGCAGCGGGTTAGACGTCCATGCCCGGCGGCCGCGCGTCCGTCCGCTCGGTCAGCCGACCGCGGCGACCGCGCCTGTCGCGCGCGCCGCCGGCCGCGCGCACGAATCAATTGACGAAGCGGCGCTGACGTCACGGCCGGCTCAGAGACGGCCGGCCGCCGGCGCGGGGGCGGGCTTCGATTCGGCGGGGCGGGTGGATGTGAGGCATGACAGATGTCTGGTGACTCGGCGGACGGTGGATGACGGCTGTCGTTGACTGTTGCATGCCGATGGCGATGACGGCTATTTAACGGTGGCGGGACGGGGCTTCGTGTGACAGCTCTGTCTGTCGACGAGTTGACAGCTGTCTGTCCGCTGAAGGACAGCTGTCTGTGTGTGTTGGGATGGGGCAAGGCCTGGAGTTGGAGTGACAGCCATGTCCATCGGTATAGTGACAGCTGTCTGTCTGTGGGGTGGCGATTGCATGTCGACGGTGATGACGGCTGTCTGTGGGTCGGGGCCTGGAGACATCCTGACGGTTGCCTTTGGGTGCTGACCACCGGGGTCAGTGCAACGAGACGTTGTTGGTGTCGACGAGCGAGCAGATAAAGTTTGCATCAATATCTGATGGTCAAAGGGAATCGTTGTTGCTCTTTAACTTCACCCCCCTCCCCCCCCCCCACACACACCAAAAGAACGGTGGTGTCGCCTTCAAACCGACAAATACCACAGCAGGGCGCAAGACAGGATGTGTGAAAAAAGGTTCACATGATACGAAGAGTGCACACGAAGTGCATTTTACCGTGGCGGCAATGATGTATTTTTGCGGTATTTCAGGCCTCGTGTTCGGGTATTTAATTGCTGATCACTATCAACCCCAACAGGTGGCGAACGTCGCAGATGCTCCCGGCACCCTGCTGCGTCCGTGCCGTCAATTCCGCGGCACATCAGCGGATAGGATGACTCTTGAAACCACGAGCTGTCGGTTCACTTAAACCACCAGCTGTAGGTTCACGCGGTACAGAGGGTTAACATTCCGTTCAGCACTGAACAACTTGGTCGACAACGCTGCTGAACTGCCTAAAGCGGACTTTTCACACTTGAAAGTATTGAGGCAAGCATCAGATCGGATGAAACAGTCTCACTTGTAACTATTGCTAAGCTTTCAAGCGCAGAAGACTGCATCAAGCACAACAAATTTCACTGCACAGTGAATGTGTTCCTCAGTACGTCGTCGTGTGACGTCATGGACCGCTTATATGACGTCTGAGTCGCCGCCAAATTGGCCGTGTCAGAACTGCCACTGCAGCGGACAGGTTGGCTCACTCGTAGTACTGCAGCTTGCCGAGAGGTGACTTGTTAATGTGGCGTTGCAACGGGGCCCGCTGCGGGCGATGTGCAACACTGCAAACAAGTTGCATATCGTAAGCAGCACATATCATTGCAACGCTACAGTAACTGGTACATGTTAGCTGAACCCGGATATCGCTTTTCTTGTGCCTTTATCCCTTCTCGTGATGTTCTTATACATTTGTCGGTGATTTTGTACTTTTTGCTTGCCTCCATGCACTCCGTTACGCGGCTGCCCTCAAGCCATTCGATTCCAATGATCATTTCCATGATAACAAGCACCAATGTCCAAAGTTCTTCAACTCGCATTTCAAAGCGTAGTTCGTGTTCGAAGCTTTCACTTAACTCGTTAAACCGATTGTACCCCAACAGCTGTCTCTTGATGCCACTAGTCGTGCTGACATACGCCAGACACAAATCATTCGATGATCACGTTTTTTCTTGACTGGGCACTACATGGCCGTTGAGTTGGTGATACTCGTGCGACGTTTCTATGACAGCCTGCAAGTTTGAGTGGCCTCAAATAGGTTGCGCGAAAAGGTCTGCCCAAGTTTTTGCGCGTCAGGCTCAGACGTAAGAGGGTCTGAAGCCTTAAAAAAGGTATGGCTGTGGATCGCATTGAATGATCTTCAAAATGCAATCTCAGTTCAAAGCTCGACACAAATGTGGAAGACTCTTCAAACCCGCGCTCCTTACATCTAGGACACAGCTAATGTCCTTGGCAGAAAGGCTGATTGGATCTCGTGTCAGATGAGTGCGGGATACGCTATTGGTGGAAACGAGAATGGTTGTCTATGTTTTCCACATCCAATTACTTCTTTGGCGGCAGTAAATGGTAGCCAACCGATGTGCTTCTAAAAAGCATGTGCCAGCGCAATCCAGAGTGTTGAGAGAATGCTCTACCTGTTCTACCAACCCGCTCTACCTACCTGCTCTACCATGCTCTACCTACACAAAAATAAAGACGAGAAACCGGAGTATTTTACATTATGTCACACAAACGAGGTTCTTACTTTTGGATGCTATTTCAGGTGCTTCCCTTCTTAACCCTTTCTTACTTTTATGAAGTATTGGGGTTGGTTCGGGTCACAAGCGGATGTTTATTACCAAATCGTCAGGGGTGAAAAGTTTCTAATTTAACGGATATGATCGGTGACAAAAACCGACACTTTTGCGAATCAATTGGTGACAAAATTACGAAACTGAAAACGAAGTTCAACGGACAAGACCATATTACAACAGATCATTCTAGCTCGACGAAACTCAAAGCTTAGTATTGTTCTGTATTCGCTAATGTTTGAAGCGTGAGCACATGCCAAAACGTTGGCATTTCGCTGTATGAGCAAGTTGAGCCATGAAATTCTGCCAAACAGTAGCTTTAACCAGGACAGTCTTTACCAGGTGACAGAAACATACTACGAACTATCCTATATCAGTGCTGATGTCACAGATCAGTGGTAACACAGTGCTTTCGCAATGCCGCTCAGATCAGTGCTTTCCACGGATTTTTCGACCAAGATCAACTTCACATACTGAACAGTATAAAATATCAAACAGCCATGCTTATTACAAGTCGTAATAGTCGTTGCTGACCACAGTATCTTGCAACGAACGTGATCAGACTGCTACGCAGCGTTTGAAAGCGTTATGTCATTTGAGACAGATGGGCTTGTTTGCTGGTCAGGCGGTAATGCGCTGGGTTCAGCGCAAGGCTCTGGGCTGTTGTTGGTTGTGTTCATGTCGCGAGAAATTGACTAGCTAGGACGTAGCTAATCGTCAATTTTTTAAGGTATTAGCATTAAAAAGCCCTGCCGATCCAGGATTCTTGTTTGTGGACACCCAAGCTGTAGCTTCAGAGGTAAACGGAGGTCATTGGAGTGATGCATGTCAAGGATTCATCCGGGCTTCCTGCTACTGAGAGGAACAGCAGATTCTCGACCTCTTACTCCTTTGAGGTAAGAGGCCGAGCATCGCTGGTGTAGGTCTCTCACATTGCCCGTTGCACCTCAGACTTAGCGCACTGATCGATGGACAGGCATGAAAAAACGCCGTTAGTTGTCACCATAATGCATATAAAACTAAGTGAAGGTGCTAGATGTGTTCAAAAATGTCGTTTGCGTCTGTTGGTACCAACATTGCATGGCTTTTGCTCTAAATAATTGGGATCATGTTAGGAAGCACCAGTTCTGCACCGGCAATAATTATGCCAGGTTTATGACTAACTATTACTAGCTAAATCTTTGGTTGGTTCAAAACAAGGCTATTTCTTCCTCCGAATAGGCCATAATATCAGCTGCAAGGTATATTAATCATTAATTGGCTGGCGTACCGGCCGAGCGCCTCGGACTGGAAAGCCGGGAGACAAAACTCTCACAAAGCTTTTTCGGGAATTCATTGCCGAATTTGGAAATATATATGCAAGCGGAAAGAGTCAATGGGCGCATCTTACAGAAACAACAATTGGAAATCATACTGGCATGGAAGGTCAAGGTCAGGGCAAAGGCCTGCAGACCCCCATTACATGTTTGTACGGGCTGGGTCAATTGAGGCGTTTCAGTTATTCAAAAGTATACGCTCTTCGGCTAAACGAGGATGCTGTGTTACGAGCATGTAGGTGCCACAATGGCGTCAGATCAAGATCATTGACTAGGTTAGCGTGATAATTTGGTGTGTTCATGCGACCTATGATTCAAAATATTTTGACATCCATTTTGCTCGCGCTATGCAGCTTAAACGTCAGCTACAATTTTGTTCCTGGTCAGAACGTAGTTAATATGTAGGTAGGATGTCGACATGAGGTCGATGCCAGCATGACACACAGTAAGCTGATCATGTCGTGCATGTTTCCAAATTGCTTATCCCACATAAATCAAATATAATCACTTTTAATCTTGCATCAGGTCATCTTAGTGCCTGAAGAGATCAAAACCTGTTGTTTGTCACAACCTACGCTGGCCTTTGAAAGGCATTCATTAGCCATGGGCAGGTTGGGGAAATTGATTTTGAATCCGCTGCACAACCAGCTACTACTCTGCTCATGTCTTATTTGAAATGCACATTTCATGATTTTCAAACGGGTAGAAATTTAAATTTACCGGCAATAGAGGAAATCAAACTTTTTTTTGGTAACAACTGGACGATGCCTAGTGCTGCACAAATCACCTTTATTTATGCACGAATAACACAATCTAGCATGATTTTCTCAATACCAGGAGCAGCCATAAAATGTCCTCATTCTAAACATAAAAAACAATGGGACATAAGTAAAAGACCTGATCACAGCATCTGTTTTCTATACAGCATGCACAGTTCTCACTATTGGTGGCTTGGGACACATGCTTGTCCAATATCTATTCACAGCAACACATTATTCTGACAGCTCATCTCACTGTAAGGACTGCAGATGCCCCTCTTTCCATTCCTCCCTCATAGGCACCCGTCTCTGACAATTTTATTGCAGGTCCCTGACATGTCAAATAAAAAAATAGCGCTATAGCTATCATCATCTTTTAAGGGAAGAACTAGGCTTCATGATACCTTTCATATAATTAGACTCATACAGCAAGTTATGAAGCCTGGACTTCAAAACATGCAATGGGACAGTGGCAAAAACTTCAAATCTTATCACTTTCATGGAAATTATTTCTCCACCACATAATGTTGCTTACCTGCACTCAAATACCTAAGGAAGATGTTGTGATGACAAAAAATTGACGTGACATGGGACTCAGTTCCCAACAACCATAATGTGTAATCAGATGGGACTGTAACCCAACCCTATTAATAAATTTTCATAGCATTATAAGGTTTGCTAGCTGTCATCAATGTCATGCTAATATTTCATGGCTCAAAATACTTTCAAACAAAAAATGAAAAATAGAGGTTACTTATCTGAGCAGTGTCAGGATTAATTGAAGAGATGCATCAGCTTTACAACATAATAACAACAATATGGTATATTTTGTGCCACCAGGTCCATACATGTCTTGGCAAATGCAGCTACAGAAACACAACACAAACGCACACAAGCATAGTGCAAGACAGCAGGCAAAGCACCCACAACTCTCTGCAACTAGCGGCCCGATGCCACCTTACACTAAAATCATGAGGAGAAAAACCTGTGCCATTACCAACAGTTTTACATATGGCTACCGCACACACAAACAGTATCGTGCACAATACACTTCTTTAGCTTTCGTGCATGCCACACAAAAGCTTCAAGCACATCATAATCAAATCCAACAATCACGACCCCAATCCCCCACAAAACATCAATAAGATGAACTGAGCAAAAGCGAGCGACACGCAGCGACGCAAGTTAAGGTTGGTGACATTATTTTGCCTCTTCCGCGCCACGCATTTGGCACTTGGCAAAAATGAGCCTATGGCGATACACAGGGATGGCGGCGGGCTGATCAATCCCCGGGATCGAAAATGTCACTATGGCTTTAGAGCCAGCACCGGCGGGAAGCTCCAATCATGGGCGGCTGGGTGTTGGCGGAGTGCATTAGCGTCGCCAGGGCGGCTCAAAGTAGTCACAGGAGTTTACTTGGAGGTTACGGAGGGGTTGCCTTGGAAGCAGAAGTTCGTACAACAATCGCCACGAAACCATCCGCTGCTGCATGTCGTGAGTGGCAAGTATATATTTGCTTGACCATCCTTTCTTCTCTCCAGGCAAATTCTGACCACGCCACTGGCTGTACACACAGCCAAGCTGATGGCTATTTGAACCGGACCAAACAGCGAGCCAGACCACGGTTGCGTTCCGTGCAGAACAGAGCAGGCCAAGGTAAAGGAAACGCATGACGGTGCTGCGCCAAATTCTAACACAGTTCTCTTGGTATGACGTTGACCAGCCGGCGTTTTCAAATGACCACTTTGAGATGAAATATCTGGTACAGGGTCACATTAACTTGCGAGAGGTCGATCAGGCAAATTTTATTCACACAGAAAAGCACTATCATATGCTTAAGATAAACACTTGAAAATTCTGTCGCCTGTGTCACCTGGTCTTGTCGGCTTACGTTCGGTTTATATTCACCTTTGGTCACCGGACGTTTCTCGGGCAATCATTTTGGGCAAACGTAATCTTAGGCACAAAACATCAAGTTGAGAACGTTCGGATATCACAACCTACCAATATAGAATGGGGTATAGCATAACTTTTGTAAGAAATGAATTTGAAGCTGCGGCAGCCACGCCCGTTGACCGTGTCCGCTGTCACTTTGTCCTCATTTGGCCACAGCCGTTTCTGAACGTGTTCATGAGCACCACCACGAATTCCGCAGAAACCACAGCACTATTTTTCTGATTCAAAGGCGGAAAAACGTGGAACCGAACCCAATCGAGCCGAACCACACGAAACCGTATGTTATCTTACACGATTTGCGCTAGTACAAATATAATGCAACATCATGTCGTCTAGCGTAACTTCAAATAGCCAGCGATGATCAAAAACCAAATAACGGCTGCCGTTGACGCATCGGCATCACGCGAACACTCATGTAACTTACTTGTTTAATATATCAGTGACTTCACAAGTGACAAGACGAATTCAGCATCGAACACATCTTCTTGAGGCGTACACCCTTGGCGTCGTAAAATCACAATGACAATGTATTGGAAGTAAGATTGAATAAGATCACGGTTTTTCAGAAAACAAATAGTATTTTCTACCTTATGAGAGTGACTGATAATGAGATAGTTACTGAAAAGTTGGAAAAAATGCTTGCACTGCCCACGTTTTAAGCCAATCACGGAGCTTTAGATAGAATGCATCTGCGATTATGGTATTTATAACCCTCTTAACCTAAGTTGTCCCTGGTGTAACAAACTGTGGAAGCAATGACAACTTATCAGTACATTCATATTAAGTACAATCACTTTCAAGACGGATAAATCAGCGGTTCGCTAGGATTACGTTATCTTTTGGCCCAATCTAGTGCAACAACACAGATAATGCCCTCGAAAGAAAAACCAAACCCGGTAAAAAGCCCTACAATAGCAATGCACCCGCCCCAGTGACACGCAGTGATCACTAGGCAATTCACTCATGTGATTGGACCATCAAATAGACGAAAATTCGCCGAGGCTAAGCCAAAACAATATCGTCCCCACCATCGGCTCACATTAATCCAGCGAGCGTTGGCTAGCAGGTATCTAATCAAAGCAGAATCAGTTTTGAAGGTCCTTTTGCAAGCATTGTAAAAATTACAGGCACTTCGGTGAACGAATGTCGTCTTGAAGAATTTGCAATAAACATAGGGAATACGTCTTCTGTCATTTGGTAGCAGGGACATGCACCGTTGTTGGTTGTGGAGTCAACGAAGGTATAGTCGGCGATTAAAAATGATATGCCTGCCTCACAAAAATATAAATGGTCTGACCTGTCTCCTTAACTCTTGTCAAGATTCGCCGTTTTTCATAACGCGGATTGGTAGAGGTGGGCGGGGGGAGGGGTGATGCGACCTCAGACCCCGGCATTTCTAAAGTGATGAAGATAGAGCTTAGCGAATGGCGCCAGTGGGTGGTTCTCAACGAGGTCTCGCGATTGGTACTAGCATTTATGCTGTTAGCTCAATAATTAAGCCCATTATGGCACTTCAAAAGTGGAATTTCCCGAAAATCGCACTTTTTCAGTTTTCCATCACACATAGGAGACTACGTCATGTGGGGGCTCCAAACTAAGCGGACGTGTTCCATGTTCTATATATATATATATATATATATATATATATATATATATATATATATATATATATGTATAATACTGTGCTTCCTCAGTATTATATATGATGTAATACGGAGTAGGCAGCTTCTGCAAAGCTGCCTCCTCATTATTATCGCGATCCCTTTCAAAATTGTGCCGTGGCTATCACATTCGAAGGTCGAATCTTCGGCCACTTGTCGGCGAATTCATGTGGATCTTACATCACAAATGTTCTCTGTGGCGTAATCAAACATGACGTAACAAGTCCCGCGTTTTTATTGCAACAAAATTAGTATTTTGAGCAATTTGTGACGTTTTCAAAGCAACCAAAGCGCTGGAAGCGAACGCTGTTTCGCCAGATTGCTTGTTTAGCCTAATTGCTCCAAATGTGGAACGGTCCCACTAGCCTGGTGAGGACCTCATAGAGTGACCCACTTCGCTCGGTGGCAAGGCTGTCTCGCGGCTCCGATCGGCGCCCGCGGAAGACGGCTAACTCGTCGCGTGGCTGCAGTCACGCTGCGTACATGTGCCTGTCGTGGGCGGTGGCCTCAGGGCTCAGACAGCCGCCGGAGAGCCGACGGTGGCTCGGCCGGGAACGGCCGGCGCGCTAGTGACCTACTTCCGGAGTGAAATCGGGTCAGCGGGACCCGAACCGGGCTGAGGTCACCGCCGCAGGGTCCGTGTCCGA
Organism: Pollicipes pollicipes; assembly: GCF_011947565.3. Lineage (NCBI taxonomy): Eukaryota > Metazoa > Arthropoda > Thecostraca > Pollicipedomorpha > Pollicipedidae > Pollicipes > Pollicipes pollicipes. The sequence goes on from NW_023596746.1 coordinate 19,557,411, forward strand.
GGCTATTTACGGGGGTCGGTGCGCGCGTAGTTGCACGCTTCCTGAGTGAGCTCTTACCTGTGGCAGAAGTAGGAGATCGCGTGGGTTCCTGCTCGTCGTTCGGCTCAGGTTCGAACAACACAAATCCCCGGTGGTGATGAAGTGGGCTTTTGTGTTCAATGAATCTGATTGTGATGAATTGCTGAGGTTTGTATGGCGAGCAAACAAAGACACGTATTTATGTTCAGGGTGTTGCGCATTACTATAAGATTGTCAAGTAAGCCTTACGGCATCAGTGTCCGTTCACCGACCCACCGGCACTCTTGGCCGTACAGGGGAACTTTTGTCAAAAACACCCTGACGCCGGAGCCATCTTTCGAAGAAGAAAATCATTAAAATGTGTGATCCACCTTTACGAGGGATTTTGAACTGAAGTAACCATCTTGAGACCTTCTGAAGCAGCTCACGACCATGCCCTTTCTAAGACCCAAAACCCTCTGGTTCCTAAGTTATACGCATGCAAAAGTGCGAAAAGGTTTATTGGGAAACTACTTCAAAACCACCTTGGCATTGATGTCATAGATGCGTCACACGATTCCCGTTGTATTACAGGCTGCTTTCTACTTATGGTCAAAACAGCATGGTCGCTGATACATTCGCAAGAGCGATGATGCGGCACGTATGATACAATCTGCGGAAGGTGATTGGCTGTTAGTAACGGTTCGCTGCTGAATGCGTGTCGCGAACGTAATCGTGAGCACTTTTGGGTTGTGCGGCAGTCGTCGCCAAGGGGCACTTTCCCTACTTCTAGGCCATAGGTCAATGTTATAAAAAGAATGAGCCACTGTCTGCAAAGAAAAGACAGCACGAAAAAAGGGTCACTCTCTCGAATGTTACAAAAAACGAAGATGTGAGGGTAATTTTGGCTTCTTTCCCTGCCGGCGTTTTTTTCTTCGTTTACTGACGTATTTCTTACAGACAGCTGGGTTAGCGCCTTGTGTACCGGAGCAAAGAGCCTTGCACGGGTTTATGGGTTATCAAGGCATTATATAATTGGGGAAATATTACAGTGCAACCTCTTGAGTTGCATTACCATGAACGCCCGTTGGGACTTTGTTTTGAAGGGGGTTCACGGCGAAATGCGGTATTATAACCGAAAACCTGCGCGGAAATCGCGGGAAAATCTGCCATTTGATAGTCCCGGGGATTGTGCAGGTGTGGGATGACACTTATTTGACATTAGAGTGTGAATCAGACGCTTGAAATGGGTGTGATCACTGGTGGTACGTACCAGTGGCTTGTATTGATCTTGATGTAATGGGGAGTGTGCGCTCGAGTTTTGTACTTCTGAAAGGGAACATTGTTTTGGTATTATTTAAATCTTATGACTCCCAATAAAATGTAATGTATTGATACCTGCCTCTATCTTATGGTTTACATTTAAACATGACAAGGTAGTGATGTCATCAAAATGAACGAAACACTAGCACCCATAACGCAAGTGTGTTCAAAGGCACTTTGCTACTTCATTATGATCTTGCCAACATTGCGAACTTCTTGAGGTATTACAGCATGCAATTGATTCATTGCATGCCATTATATAAGCCATTCATTTAGGCCGCAGGGACAGGTCAGTATGGCTCATTAATGCACAGGCTTGGCATAAGCTTGTACGATGCAGTTTTGAAAATTGTCTTTCACTTAAGAATTCTGAAAGTGTAGTGTTATATCATTAGGGAAGCACATACCACTGTGTTATCAAGGTTTGTATCCAGGCAAGCACTGCTTGTGAGTCACCATTGTCGTAGTCACTGCATCTTGTGTGATGTGCTGGGTGCTGAGAAATGTGGAAAAGTATTGCTGTTGGTTTCTTGGATAGCACTTAATAATATTTTTATCATGAGCTATGTGTGCACCGGTAGCTTCATCGCCTTCTTGCATTTCGCCCATCTAACCAGAGCTACATGCACTGGTCATGTTTCCAGCATTGTGGAAGGTCAGCAGGCTTGCAGTGTTATTTCATGACATGTAATATTTTCGTGCTACACGCGTGTTATTCACTTGTGTGAACACCCTTTTTAAGTGAAGCAGCCTGATGGCTGCAGCATGTTGCATAGCTGTGACAGCAGAAGACGTGTTTGCATCTTTGTCACCTGTGTTGTGTGAATTCCCAAAACAGGGTGAGCAGGTGATGTAGCTTATTGGTTATGTGCCTTGCTGAAAGGGACTTGTATATTGTATCATGTATGTTTGGTCGGTCATATGCCAGATGCAGAGTTAATACAAGAATGCACGCTTGATGATGGAATTTATCTTGACGCCCATCCTTTCATGATGGAATTTATTATGAAAGCAGCACGGACTGCAGTACAAAAGCCAGACTATTGTCGATTATGTCATGCCACAGTACAGCACTGAGGCAGTGCCGCGATGACACTGTTGACCCGTGCCATACGCAATATACCGCATTGGTTGACTACCGTATGTCAAAGAATGCTGTTGCTCCACAACGGTTTTACAGGGTTAACTAGCAATTGCATAAGCAATCCTAAGCAAGAGAAGCATTCTTGATAGCTCAACTTTACCATCTTTGCCATGGCATTAACAATGCGTTGCATATCAATTCATAGTTACGTTACAAATTTATTTTGTTTTGCACGCAACTGCATTTCCACTTACAAATAATAACGTAAGTGAACACTTTGCACATCACCTGATATCAGTGTCAGGACTGGAACACCGCAGGTAAGGACAAGTCGATATTACAACATTCACATCCTCAACAGCCCTTAGCATGTTTCGGTAAGAGATTCATGACACTATATGACAGTCTTTATGGCAGGTCGTGCTTTGATATTAATAATCTGCCCTAAAAGCTGGCGATCGTTACGTTGCCTATGCCAAACAGCCCACCAAAGCTTCCGTTACGACCAGTCTTAAGACAAAAGATCCACAAACAAACCATTCTTCCATAAGCCACCCAATACAGCGCCCGCGACGAGAATGGCCGGTTGTTGTCAGCTTTCGTGCATTTCGAGGTATTCTTTAGGTCTGGCTGCCAGATGCTGCCAGGTACTGCTGTCGTCACAAAAGCATTCCATGACGCCATCAAACACTGAGGTAATGGGGCGCATCTAAACAACCTTTGAATTTTGCTACGTAGGGTCGTTTTTGAACCTTGAAAGCTTACCAATAGTTACAAGTAAACTTTTCCCATCATATCTGATGCTCATCTCAATGTCTTCAAATGTGGAACATTTCCTTTAAGGATTTGAAATGCTTTTTTGTGTGAATGGTGAAGCCCAGTAGGAAGCGTCCGCCACATAAAACAATCGTGTCGCGTGACCCTAAAGTCTGGAGGAGAAAGCTACAATTAACGGACGGCAGAAGCAGACATTCGGGAAGACAGCCGGCCTAGAGAAGAACCAGCCATTCGAAGCAGACCACCAGCCCAGGGAATAATGAGGCGCCCAGAGCAGACAACCATCCCATGAGAGCAGAATCAGACATTTTTAGTAGACAACCACCCCGGAGCAAAACCAGATCGTCGGAAAACCTGTGCGCGGCGCGTGCTCTAAGCGAGGCTTTGGTTAGGTGGTATTCGTGTCTGGAGCGTTCATGTACGTTTGCAATGAAAGAACGGTGCCGCCGAGCGATAGGCAAATTAGAGCCACAGTCAGGTTCGCAAACGTGCTTAACAGAAAATGGAAGTGCACACCCCTGCACAATACATCGCATGCACTATCCGTCCTCATCGGTTCATTAACACGTGCCCGGGTGGCCGGTTGGATACCCTTCGCTCGGGTGGGGTTCAATTTGACCACCCTGAGATCTCAGAAACTAAAAAGGCTAGAGACACGAAACTCAAAGGGCGCGTTGGCCTATGCATGAGCTCACTTGGATCGAAGTTTGAGCTTTCTAGGTTATGATCTTCAGGTCAAATAAGGTCAAACAAAGTCAGTTTTCAGGCTGGCGTTCAAGTGCTCTCAAAACCTAGACACTTGTTCAGAGCAAAAGATCACATCTTCATTTAAGGTCAGTGACCTTGTCGCCCCTTGGAAAGTCATGGTAACCAAAATTATAACAGACTGCTTTGAGTTTTGCATTTGAATAAGCGACAAAAGTCACGCTAAGCAGCATGTTCCTCAAAGAAAAATATTGGCCGGGGTCATTTTAGGCCAGTGACGTATTCTGACCTTTAACAAGTCCATAGAAGATGTGTGATGCTGTTCCTATTATCAATAATTTCGAAATAGGCGCCGAAAAGGTATCCTTACAGAAAGCCCTAGAGTGACAAAACCGGTTGGTTTTGACCTTAGTCTGACCTTCATACCCGGTCCTAGGTCAATATAATTTTCTTATTCACGTTCTGTGTTACCTAAGAAGGTACCTCAGTGATGCAAGGCTTCTTCTAACATTTCGCTGTTGCACCAGATTGAACGATTCCCTAGACGTTGGCTTCGCAAAATCCACGGCCTGACTTTGACCTGCCAATGGTCAACGATCTTGCAAAGTACATACATATTTCCAATACCACATAATCCTCTTTTCAATTGTGACAGCTATGCAAAATTTGGCGAGGCTACGCTGCGCCGTTCGGAAATCATCCCGGAAAAACCTCTGAGTGGGCCAATTTGAACCCCCAAGTGCGTGTTAACCATCGCGATGATGGGGGAGGGGAGGGGTCGATACAACTCCTAAGGTTCTGTTGATGATACTTCTCCAGTATGTCGTGCAATCGTGCTCAAGTTGTCAAGAGCCCATGGGACGTCCATGACGCGTAGACACCAAAAGGGTGTTCCTAGCACTTCTGATTCCGAGCAGCAGCGGTTTTTGATGAACACTATGTAGATGGCGATCTATGAGCGACAACCAACGGTGCCACAGAACGCGCGCGGCGGGCCGACATGATTACATTAACGGAGCTATGCATCATAAACATATGGTCAAAACACAGATGTATATTAGATTGCACAAATACCAATGGGCTCAGAATTAAACAAAGAGCGTGCGTGTTCAAGTTTGGTGTTACTACAAGGTATGGTCTCATATATATGCGGTTGTTTAGCGGAAAGCAAGTGGGACTTTCGGAAAAATTTGACTCCTGACCAGGCATTATCGGGTCAAAGGTTTGACCTAGCAGCACACAATTTATTATCAATTGCGAGATATCGTTGAGAGCAGTTCACTCACTGATAGTTTCTGTTATGCTCTATCTTGATCTTGATATGACAGAAGGGGGGGGGGGAGGGGGGAGTCAACATGATCTCACATCAGTCCACGACAAGAAAAACGACGAATCAGGGCTAGAAGTAATGTACGAGTTTTGAAACCACATGACTTTTCATCTTTGGAGATTGGATGCGCGTAAAAGCGATGAGAAATGTCTGTCTTACTTTTTTTGCCCGAAGCTCAAAACACGAACGTTAAATCCGCTTGATTCCGATCTTGCTGCCGCAGTTACGTAAAGTGGGATGTTCCGGGTAGGTCTGGCAGGAACGCAGTAATCAGTCCGTGACACAGTGCCAGTCCATGTGCATCGCAGACATTAATACTCACTGAGCAGCTCGATGCAGATGAAGAGAGGAGAAAGACCTGGAGGGTGACACGAGCAGAGTGCCTGAAGCATCACACGAGGAGATTTGTCTGGAATGTCACACAAGGAGAGCGTGTGGAGGAGAGACGCAACGTTCCATCCTCCCAACATACCACACATGACCCGGCCACAAGGCTACAATCCGGCCAAAAGCCTGCTGGCTTTTGGCCGGGTTTACGCCTTTGTTGGTTTGCGCGTGTCAAATATTTCAACAATGCTTAGCCGCATGCGCGTGTAAGTGATCAAGCTACGACAGCCTTCCGTCACACTCGCTTTGAACCCATGTGCTCCAAAATGCCAGCGATCTGCACGCCAGTACGCAAATGCTACAATGCCCAGCTGCAATGGAAAGATGGCTAAAGAGTCAACTGATTCCTGCACATATTTAGATGACATTCAACAAAGATGTGCACAGTTATAATGAAGTTTGCATTTATATTTTGCGTATTTTTATTGTTGCAACAGCGTAGGTACCGAGGACATTGACTCGCCAGTGTGCATGGTTTCAACACAAATTTTCATCCCTTTCCAAAAAGTAATTTTCCTGGATGTGTCTTTTGTCAGGGAGGTGTTCTTAGGTGACACATGTTTGCTTTTTGTGCTGTTGAGTGATGGAGCACGAATTGCGAAGGCCCTTCCGTTTCATTCGTCTTCTTTCCAGGTGACCCATCCGGGTCAGAAGTTCCTGCCAATAGTCTGATTGTGGTCATGTTTTTCACAACTATTTTAATTGGGGTGAACAGTAGTTTGAGTGGCATGAAACTGAATAGATACAGCGTATGGAAATTTGCATTTAATCATGCTTGATATTGCAATGTACCTTACGAAAGACCAAACTACTTTGAAAATTAGAACTTATCGATCAGCATATCGTTGACAGAACTTGCGAAAGGCATAACCTTTGCTTTAACAAGATACTTGTTTTGTAGCCATTTCCGGTAATCATTTTAGGAAAGCCTCACATAAAATCTAATTAAGCAGACACCTGACAACATTACAACAGCTGCAATGTGTGGTGTTAATTCGTTTGGTGTTTGCAACGATATCAATGCTCCGTTTCAGATGTCGTCATTGGATCATCTGTGGCCGTTCAGACTCGCTTGATACAACACAAGAAAACACCTATGTCGAATTCCAAATCCGCAGTATACACGTTAAGGTTGAGGACAAGATATCGAGAACAAATGGTCTGTGTATCGCCAATATGTGTCCCACGCCCTGAGACATGCAACCATGTTCCAATCTTATGGCAATATAATACTGGATTCATATTTGTTTCATTGTTCGTGATTTTCATAGATAAGACAGAAGCATTAGCATTATTTCTTGGAGAAAGACCAAGAGAATGAAGGTGTATTTGGGTTGATATTTCGGCAATATGCCTTTAACGAAACAGTAGCAAAAATGAAAATGATCTCACATTGATTTGTTCAGTGAGCTAGAATCGTTTTTGAACTAGGGTGGGAGTGAAAAATTCCATCGCAAAAAGACCGTGCGGGAGTGAAGAAATCAATTCGCAAAAGATGGAACTTTGAGCTCGTGACTAATGCTTCAGCAAACAGACACCTATTTCAAGTTGGCATGGACGTAATATCATAAGTCAAACAAAACTGTTCTGTTTTTTAACATCTTAGGCCATTGAAGTGAAACAGAATACATTAAAGCACAGTAACTTCATGACAGTGTAATTAGCGCGACAAATTATTAACACCAATAATTTTATGCTACACTTTGCACTTCCCTTCCACAGCACTTTTAACACGAAACAAGGCAGAGGAATTCAATAACAAAATAACAACAGAAACTTCAAGAAGCATGAAACACTCAAATAAAAAACCTTGGAATCCTACACATCAGCCCATCACCAAGTCAAATATAATAGACATACCTCTGGCTTCTGTTAAGATGGGGTCAGGGAAAACAAATATTTTGCCACTGTTTCTTACAAAATACCAATGCTTATTTCCATGAAAGTAGCCTAACTATGCATAACCTGAAGAGGCCTTACTTCATCTCATCCTGTCTAGCCTGTTTGTATCACAGCAGCAATTGTGAGTTACTGATTCTTGCACAATTTCTATTGCCACTTGCTATGCACTTAACCAACTTAACCTAACTTAGAGTAGCCCGTATGTTGAACATCATCTCAAGTCACCTATCTGTTGACAGCAGCACTTGCGATAAAAAACATTATAAAGCTGTTTTTTGGCTGGCTTCATCTTGCATTTTTAATCAGTTTATTTGTGTATTTTTTATAACTTTATTCCGAATGGTTTGTATGGGTTCCTCTGGGTTCTTAGTACTTGCTGAGCATAGCTTGTTGCGTGTACCCTGAACCCACGACCCGAGTTGTACCGTCCATTTCAGGAGTGTAGGGCCCTAAATTCAAACACCAAGACCCAATATATAGGGCCCCCGAACAATTCAGTGTAGCCGAAGCGGAGAACAGATGGGGTCCCCGACAAGTGCGTAGGGCCCTCCATTTAGATAAGAAGTACCCAAGACACAATATGGAGGGCCCCGGATACTTGAATGTGCCCGAGCAGGTTCACAGATGACACCCGGGCAAAAGCGTAGGGCCTTTCATCCAAATATGAAATTCCCACGACAACATGTAGAAGGCCCAGAATAATCGAGTGCACCGGAGCTGGTTAACAGATAGGACCCCCGAAAAGAGCGGAGAGCCTTCCATTCAAAAAGCAAGTACCCCAAAAACAGATATGGATGTACCCAACCATCGAATGGGCCCGAGCATCTTTTCAGAAGGGGCCTCGACAAGGGCGTAAGACCCTCCATCCAGGTAAGAAGTACCCAAATCCCGGTGCGGAGGGACCCCAAAAGATGGAGTGCACCAAAACTGGCTATTAAATGACCCCGATAGGAGCAGAGGACCCTAAGCTCAAACACCAAAAACCAACGAGCAGGCCCCCCCCCCCCCCCCCCCCGAGAAATCCAGTGAGGCCGAGGAGGCGAACAGAGGGGACCCCAACAAGTGCGTAGGGCCCCATTCAAATAGCACGTGACCAATACTCAATGTAGACGGCCCCCAAACGATCGAACGTGCCCGAGCAGGTTATCAACCCCAGAGCCTCCCCCCTCAAGAGCGTAGGACCCTCCCCCCATTCTGAAAAGAAGTACCCAAGACCCGGTGTGGAGGGTCCCCGAACGACTGAGTGTGACCAAGCAGGCCATCAATATGGGCCCCCGACAAGAGTGTAGGGCCCTAAGGAAGTGACAGAGAGTTGGAAGCGCCCTAGACCAATGTGGAGGACTCATGGGCATGTCGCAAATGTGTCGGTAGGTGAACCGAGACACGCGTAAAGGGCCCCTGAGCAACCGAGAACACCCCGGCCGGTTTCCGGAATGCATGGAACCCCAGCTTTAGGTTGCAGAGCCTTTCTGGCGAATGGAAAGAATCCGTGGAAGGGCCAGTGGCACGTAAGCAAAAGGACACAACGACAGCGCAGGGCCCTCCGAGCAAATGCAAAGAAATGAAGGGCAACGTGGAATGCTCCCTAACGATCGAAATGATCGTGCAAGTGGGCATATAGGTCCCCCGGAAAGAGCATGAGGCCCCTAGACAGTGTAATGAGGTTTTAAATTTCCAGTTCACAGCTTTTCCAATCACTGAGTAACTTGTTTGACTTCTCATAAGCCCTTCACTTTTGCTTACAACTGTTTTTTGTCGCGGTGAAGTCCAGAGATATTCAGTTTTGTTGCGTTTTGTGTTAAAAAGCTGCATCTTTTTGACGGGCTATGGGCCCCTCGGAGCTAATGGGGCCATCCAGGGCCAAAGGAGAGGGGGGCATGGCCCCGTACCCCCTCCCCCAATTTGGATCTCGCCCTGTGCATAACTACATGGGAACAATTTAGTGTTTGTAAGGCAGATATTTGTTGTTATTTTTGTGCGTTTTAGCATGCCTGACATAGGAGAACTGCCATTGCAGAGTGAAATTTGGGAGAACTGCCATTGCAGAGTGAAATTAGGTCCTCTGAGTACCGGTTGTTCCCAGGAATCAGAAACTGATTCGGACGGTATGGAGACTGTATTTAGGTCGCGCTGTTCACGCACACTGCTGCCCTTTCAGCACCTAGTAAGCTAGCATTATGCACGTTACATAGCTCACTCTCTTATCCATCGTCAAGACAAGCATGCCACACCTCGGTGAACGGTCTTGGATCACGCATGGTTGGAATGAAACCTTGAGTAAAATTTGACTCTTTGCCTCATTTACGATTTTGGTAATGCTTAGTTATCACTGTATTTATCTCTGCTTTAACTGAAAATTGGTAATTGCAACTAAAGCTTTCACGCTTCAAGTGATTTTTCAATTGCTTAAACATTCACTTTGCTTTAATCATTCGCGTGTGAATGTTTTGATTGTGGATTTCATATAGAAAATATAGCTGTTCTTAGGTTTGAAATTTGTTTTCAATAATTTGAATGCGGTTTTATCAGGCCTGGTATCATGCACAAATCACCTGGGAGATAATTTGGTCAACCAGGTGTTAAGCTTTCACCCTGCACATTGATACACTTAACATTGGTAGAAGTTTTAAGTGGTATCTAGTGAAGTGTTTTGGTGTTGCGTGTAGCATTTTCCCCTGTATTCAGTCACAGGCATTGATGTGAACAGCATACAGTGGCAAAACAGTGTGTAAATGAGTCGCAAACATTGCCTTGGCTTGCTGGTGCAAAATCTTTTCAGATGATGTTCCCTGGCCACTCAATGTCCGCTCGTAGTAATGGGTTTATTGTTCCACTATTTACTATCAGCAGTGACCTTGATGAGCTACCCACTAAAAGACCATTGACTGGAGTGAAGTAAGGATGGGCTCCTTGTTTGACAGGCTGTTTTCACCTGTTTGAGAAAAGGACATCCACATCGTCCACTCCGACGTTTTGAGAATAAGTGCCCCGGTGTCTTAAAGCCCAGAAATTACCCCCAAATTCTGACCTTGATTTCGACGTTCTTCTGCGTTCGTTACCATCCATCCACGTTTTCTCAGGTGGATGAAAAAAACGACCCGAGCGTCGGGCAGTTCGTCGCTACATTCCGGCATTTGCACGAGACGCATCAGGCACATCACAAGACTGGATCCCAATCCATCCTGGCTGCGGGTCACAGTCCGAGTCAGCGGGGTGTCGATGGCATGTGTGACACCGACTCCAATGAGGTGCTCGATAGACTGGACGACCATGACTACCGGCGGAGGCTTCGTGGTCGCCAAGGCAGCTTGCTATGCCACCGTGTTCGTCGTCCGAAGGGCATTGGACAGAGAAGGCTGCACCACCTGCCAGGAGGCACTGGTGAGCCGGCGGGAGCCCGACGACCCCACGTCCTTATGTCACCGTCTGTGGGTGCAAATCTGCGTTGGGCTGATGAATCCCGCAGAGGGAGCAGTCAAGAGGTGGTCCTTAAATACTGAGGAGGAGCACCGCCTCTGCATTGTGCAGCTTGCTTACCACGCAGTGTCAAGCGGATGCTGAAGAGTGCGGCGATGTGCTGCATCGGGACCAATGGCGTGTGAGATCCCGGCCGCCACCCCCTGGAAACTTAGTGCGGTTTGGAAAACCACCGTGGCAGATTCTCGTGGTCACCTACCGACGGATGTGTCTTCATCACCAGGTGAAGCGGCGCGACGCATGCCTGCAAAGGAACAGCATCCTAAAAAAAAACACTACAGCAGTGTTGTTTCGAGGACATTGGGCAGGATGTAGGCGCCAATATTCTATCTTCATGTGTTCGATGGCGTAACCAGCAGGCACCATTTCCTACAACTCTCACACTCAACCGATCGTCGCGTTCGTACGGCCTATTTCCTGCTCTCTGTTTAGGCTTTTATCATACGTGATCTGGGGTTTTGTAGGAAGAAATGTCTGTGTCTTGATGTGCGTTGCTGACTTATATAAATTTGTGTGCTAAGTTTGATCAATGCCTTCTACCAGTTAGCTGCATAATTGTTCATAACTTAATACAGTTTTACTGTCAGTTCGCAGAAAAAAGAGCGCGAAACCAAGACATTTTTGGAAGACGTTTGTAACGCCTCGTGGCGGTCCGGTTGGTCGGATGTATTATTCCGTTATTGCCGTGATAATTATTGTTGTGTAAGGAGCTATCTAGTCTTAAGAACTCATCAGTAGTCACTCCAATTATTGGATATTGGTGGACCTGTCCCTGACCCGGTCGGGCGCCTGCTCGTACGCCCAATCTATCTGAGCGTGGCAAGTACTTGTGCTCTTCATCTGTCTGCGAAGACCGTGGAAATGGCAAAAACAACGGGAGGCGACGACGGAAGGCAGATTCGACAGCGACTCGCACGTCGGCACCACACACGCGGCTGCCGACCCGTGGACACCGGTGGTATCACCGCGGCACCAGGTGTGCTGAATTCCACCACACGGCAGCATAAAGTACTGCGCCCCTGGACGCCCACCGCGGAATCCGGCACCACCGCGCGTGAACTCTGCGACACTTGTCCAACGGACGCCAGGTACAACGGCCGCCCCGCCGCTGCTTGGCGTGAGCGCGGCGGAGCCGTCCGGGCCAGCGGCAGGGCCGCGGCGGCCGTCATCAGGGCTGGGCCCGCGCTCTACAGGATTTCCGAACGGATGTCATTCGCACACATCAGATACGACTGCAGCCGACCCCCGCAGAGCTCTGGATCATTATCTATACAGGCAGACGGGAGGACAGCGGCCCCACCATGGCTCGGTGTGAGCACGGCGGATCGTGCGCGCAGGCAGCGATCGTGGAAGTCGGCAGCGGGAATTTCTCCATACGTGTAACTCATTGAGCAGTGAAAGACAAGACGTAGGTGTTTCAGAATCGTTGACGTATGACCTGTGTCTTAATGTCTCAATGTCGTAAAGCCCTTCAGACTCGGTTCTAGCCCTATTTTTTTCTTCCAAGATCTTACACAGCGACCCCCCTCGCCCATGCGTTGCGACGGCTCCGTCAGATCGAGCCCATGCTTCTTGTCTTTACCAATATGGCGGCCGGCTTCACGTGCCACCAAGCGAACCACTCCCTTCACCTGTCCTATCTAGTCTTTACGTCCATGGTCATGTTGACGGCAGTCGCGACCGCAAGGAAACGGCTCAGTGCTCTCACAGAGCGTCGGCAGCTCAAAAGCGACAAAGTGTTAGTTTGCGCTGACGTCATTCGTCACGCGGAGACGTCAGTAACGTCATTGCAGAGAAAGTCGCAGTCGCGACTGCAGATAAACAGCCAAGTGCTGTCACAAAGCGTCGACAGCGTAAGTCGGACTGAACAATAATAAAAATTGATGAGAGGGAGAGGGAGAGAGCAGTATTGCATTGCCATTGGTAGCCAATGCGTTCCTATACGGGCGGTATTCTGTCGATTAGTTGAGCGACCAGAGGGCTCATGGCAAATATCCAATAAATCTGGGCAAGACATCACGATTTCTATTCATCTCACGCTAAAGGCCGAGTCTATTGTTGCTGACAGCTGATGAGCCGCTTGAAGAGAGCTAACTGACCGATCATGTCAGATGTCAATCGAGGATGTCAGCCTGGACCATCAGCCAGGGGCCGTAGCTGACGCCGGCGCCACCTCAGAAGCGGGCTGATGACGGTGCTGCCACCGGGCGGCGATGGCTGTAAACTCCACGGGAAGCCCGAGAAAGGGGCAGCCCGCCAGTCTCAGTAACAGCTCAGATCGTTGTTTGCCTGGGTGACGATCTGCAAAGTGGGGATTTGGATTTGGGAATTCAGGGCTGGAGTGATTTTTCCAACAAGATCGGACACCGATATTTTTATTCGCTTGCACACACGAGGTCGAGTAAAAAGAATGTGTGTAAGTTAGCATTGGCGTCTCTTGTCAACATTTAATTTGCCCAGCCTTCTTCTGTTTTGTCATCAACAACTGCTTCAGCTACGTCCATTAACCAATTAAGCTTTGTCGCGTTCATACTTTTCAAGTACATGCCTTACTTCAATTATTTTAAAGTGTTCCACATTTGCATGGGGTTTTGAGCTGAAATAGCCATCTTGTAAATCATTTGTGCAGTTCACATCTCTGCCCTTCTTAAGACATAAACAATTCTGGTTTCTGAGCTACACGCCCGAGAAGATGAGCGGACTATTTCGGGATGCTATTTCAAGGTCACCAGGCACCTATGGCGCCATAATAACGTCATTCAAATTCTGCCGTTTCATTAGCCATTCGGCAATCAAAGTCAACAAAAACTTGGTCATCGAGCTGTTTATGTCTGGTGCTGGTAGTCGTGCGCACGATTTCCAGATATTACGGCAGTGAATTAGCATTCAATTAATAATGTGCAAGGTAAGATGACGCAGGCGCGTATTGAGGAGGTTATTTACTAAACAGAGAAGTTCTGTTGTCTAGAGTGGCATTTTCCATTTCAATGTATTCCAGCAGTTGTAAGTAAACTTATTTCATCATATCTGATGTCTGCTCCAATACTTTCCAATGTGGAACATTCCTCTTTATGGAAGCATTGAATTCAATACATTGTTCACGGACATTAAAAACTGCTAATCCATCTTTCCATTTAACTTTCTCAAGAGCACTCTGTATGCTGTTAATTTGCCTGGCTACAGCTTTGAGGCTTAGAGAGATTATCCTCCGCGCCCGTATTTTACCTCAATATTAAATTTTCTTTGCTGTTATCTTTATCCCGAAACAAGATAACGCGTGCAATTGTATGGAGTCTGAGAGAACGTGTACCTTCAAAATTAGGTCTGAGAGATTATGGCCTTTCAAGTAAGTTTTCATTCCGTGCAATAGTTCCAACCTGAAACAAATCTGAGAGCCTCAGAAGACAAGGTTTTACAATGTTGCTGATTTGTTGGCTCTCACAATTTAATGCAGAATAAGATGATTTGATTTCATGAACAAATCCGCTGGGTGTATAGCACGTGAGTAGTCATACAGCACCCTTGTTAGTCTCATAAATTCGAATTTGCAGGAATGAAATAAAAAAGGCGGTAAAATTCAGCTTAACAATGAACTGAATAATTAAGACTCAAATGCCGAAAGGTTATTCGCTAAAATTAATCGTCAAGAAAAAGCCTTTGTTGCCATAGCCATGAATCAAATATGGAAGCAAATGTTTCGAATACTTTCCAGTTCAACGCTACCTTCCAAGAAGTAAAACAAAGACATTGGCACAACCCGGTTCTCCATTGGACTGGCTTACAGTTGCCTTGCCTCATTAGTATGTCAGTGCGTGCAACTAAAAGTTCCATGTGCGACGATTTGAATATCGAAAGGCATGAAATCTCAGCTCTAACACACCCTCCTAGTTTACCCGGACACGTTTTCATTTCGAAACGAAATTAAAGGCCTCTGGGTGTCAAAACCCTGCAACATGTTTTCATGAAATTATTCAATAACCCATCTCTCAGTAAAAACAAAGACATCCTCAGTTCCTTAGCAACGTAGCACTTCAACTCATCATATTTAGGCGATGTCCTTTCTGTTCCGTTTGGCTCCTATCGGATGCCGTGGGACAGGGTTGTTAATTTTTGTAAGTTGTTGGGAGGGGTAGCAAACCGAAAGCCCGACAACCCCGCCCTCCCAATTTGCATTACCGAGATTAGCAAACTACACTTTGATGAAAGCCCCAGTTCATTTTGAAGAAGTTTGTCGAATTTTCGTATGATTCGTAAAACGTCTTTAGTTCAAGCAGGATACTAAGCATGCGGGGAAGATCCAGGGAGCAGGCACTGGACGCACGCGCCTCGTCTGATCAGTAAGTGAAGGCGCCCCTTTAGAGGTCGCCTTAGGGCTCCGGAAGACCGTCTTCTGTGGCAGTCATCAGAGACAGTATGTATTTTGGTTTGTGAGGGACGGGGGCAAGGTTAGCAATGAAAAACTTAGATCATTCCGCATTCCGGAGTGTTTTGCTATAAGCTCATAACCCGTTGCGTGTCACAGCCATAGGTGTCAAGGTTATTGCATCGTTTATCCGTTCAGCTGTTATGATTTTTGTCTAGTGGTGAGACTTACCACGACTTTTGACTACAAGGGGAACGCGGGTGTCGATTTGTCGATTTGACTGGACGCACCAAAAACGTCTGAAGCCAGATAGCATTAACCCTGCGCCGATTACCGAAACATGGTTTCTTCGACCTATCCAAACAAAATAATCATTATATCCAAGGACAACATCTTTCGCCGAGACAGAGCGAATAAAACATATCGGAGCAGTGCTGTAGGTTCCTACTCAGTTGGGTGGCAATCAGACGCCATTAAGTTGTGATGAAAGTGGGTCAAATCGGCAACATCGTATTTATAGTGCAGTTAAAGCTAGGGTTTCCCCGCTCACCCCCCCCCCCCCCCCCCAATAACCTGTTCTGAGAAGCTACAGTCCCCTGGTCGAGGCCTCACGACCGTGGCATGTGACGGATTCGTAACTAGATTGCTCCAGCGTCAGGTCTAGGATGCAGCGCCCATTTCCCAAGAAGGGAGAAGGCCGGGGCCCACGACTCACATCGCTTAGGGTCCCTGAGGCAATGAAGCGTCCCTGTATCGATCTGGGGACCACACTGCATAGCACAGGTCATGTGCGGCAAGGAGCCCAGAATCGGCCTGGGGCAGTGTTCGAGGGGCTTGCAGAAAGACCTTTGATCAAGTGCTCTTTGGAAGGCACCAAGAGCTCGCTGCAGGTCACATTAAGGGACCCGGTCTGCGGGACCGCGCCCTGGAATGCTAATCAGAGAGTCTCTTGCACCCGCTTGGGGACACTCTATGACGGCGAGGGCCTCTATTTTGGTCAGGGACCAACAGCAACGAACAGTCGGCCCCGTGTTTGCCTGAGCCTTGGGAGCTCATTTCCCAAACAAGGACAAGGCTGGGACCCGCAATTTGCATCGGTTGGAACCCCTGAATCAACGAGGCTTCTGCGTCGGTCAGGGGCCCACAAAACCTAACAGAGGATTCTGTTCGGTAAGGGGTCGACCATGGTAACATTTGCTGAGCAGTGACAGAGAATGAACCGAAAATACTAGGGGCCCTCTCGCGTTGGTCGGGGACCCCTGACAATGGAAGTGGATATGATCATCTGCGATGAGAGTCCGCAATGAGGCAATAAAAGGTCAGGTCCGTGTTTCAGTCAGGGTTTTCATTACAACTCTCCACCTCATTTCAGCAGAAGCCCGTTATGCAGAACTGGAGTTTTTGTGCCAATTATTGGACATCTACATCGATAAGGGATATGTTTTGTGTTAATGAGGGTCTCTGCGTCGAATCCTAGGCCTAAATTTCCGAGTCAGGGGGCCTGCGGTGTCAAGCAGGCGACCAATGCACGTGCAGTTTCGCCAGAAAGCCCCACACAGACCCAAACATGCAGCCCCTGTTTGGCCAAAAAGGCAGCTGGTTTTTTCCCCTACGGTCAGTTCTAGTCTGACAGTCATACAGTCGTTTCTCCCTCACAATCTTTAAGGTTTAACTTAAACACGAATGTTTAAATTCCCTAGAAATTGTAATGGAGCGAGGCTAAACATCTTAAAGCACAACGACCACAGGGTTCCAGATAAAGCTCACACCTTCTTGTATTCTTGCGCCAAAAGTATAGTGTAGGTATAAGTGTAGAAATTATAGAAAACAACAATGCCAAACTTATTATCAACGGTGGCATGCATTTATTCAAGTTTAGCTGTTCATAGCTGCTTTCTAAGCCAGAGGAAATATCTTTGGACAGAACGTTGGTGACGTGACAATTAAGGACATTACCTTTCTATGAACCCATTGGCTGCATGTGCAAAATGTTCGCAAACAAACTATATTCCCGTAAGGCCACACCGATCGTCGCTGCAGTAGCCCAGCTTTTGCAGCTCGCTGAACTTATGCTGAACACATTCGTGATGTGAAGAAACCCGTGGGGTTTGTCTTCCAGACCAAGTGTTGGTAAATGGCTGGTAAAAGAAAGCCATTTTGCAAAAGGCTTGACAGCATCAGGCTGATAACATGGCGCTGAAAGTCGTGAGATTGCATGGGTGGTAAATGTTCTCTGTGTTATTTCAATAATGGCAAGAGGCGGAATGGGTCCTAGAACCTTCATTAAAGTAATTGGTTGGTGGCTCGTAGTGCAAACACTTAATTATTTTCAGCACAGAATCCGGTTCAAAGTCTTTCGTAATCCTTTCCCTCCACATACTCCACACGCTGATAATCCACCGATCACCTTGAGTTTCGCACGTCTGCCTTGTTTACCATATTTAGCTTTAGATTAGTCAGCGAAATCGTGACTGATGAGTAGCATCATTGCCTAATTTCCGCCTTCGTAAGCGACTTTTCCATAACAGATGGGCAATCCACTGACGGCGCAAGCATTGGCGCCGCCCACGCCATGCAAAAGACAACCTCCCCCTCCCTCTCTTCGGAAGGTGCGGACGGCAGAGACGCCTCCGAGGCAATCACGAGACAGGCGGAACATTCACACCCATGGCGGGCCCGTCCGTGGGCGATCCCGGGAATACCTCAGGGGACGTCCCCCACCCAGCTTCGGCATGCGAGACACAAATGTAGACAAGATTGGCGCGGATGAGGCGCATGATATTGTGCTATGAGAGCACAGCAGAAACGAGACCAATTGTAAGGCCTTGCGATTAGAATGCGGTGAGGTGGGCGAGATATCGTTGCTGGACATTGGAAGTAAAATCGTTTGAGATGGTTTGTCGGACGATAGGTTTGGTATATCTTAGTGTGGATCATGACTGCGTGGTTTGTGCACGGAGAGCTTCGTAGGCTAGCTCTTTCTGGTACGAAATCCGGGGTACAAATTGTATCAGGATTGAACTTCTTGACAAACTGCTGAAGTTCATGTACTGATGCCGGACTTCGAGCTGGTGAAGGTGGGTTGTTGCGATTAACAAAACATCCTGTTCATTGCAGTGTTGGCGGATGCCCGTAAAGCAAAGGCAGTAACATACGTGACAGAATGTCAGCCGGGCCGGGACGGGGCGGAAAGAATGACCACATTGGCGTGGCGGTTACGTGTGGAGGTGAGCCGACGCCATGTACTAGGATTGTGCGCTACTTTAAAGTGCGACAAAATATGGAGACCGTGAGGAATTATTTACACAAGAAATGCAACGACGAAAGCAAGACATGACACCACCACATACAGCGACCTGCGTCGACGCGAGCGCCGCCTCGCAGAGCGCCTGGAGGTGCCGCACGGCAACTCACGTGGCGTCGCGATCGTTAATACCTGATTGGAGAAAATGCCTTTTGCTGGGTGCGCGCCTTATTTGTCACGACCGATCAGCTCTGCGCGCACACCTATTCAACACGCGCCATACACAGCCGAGGCGAGGCGTTCGGCTGGCTCTCCTGGCTCGAATGGGTGACGTAGTTGTCCGCGTTAGTTGCGTGGCGGCTGACGCTTATTCGGCAGCAGTCGTCATGTCGTTTGTCTGCCTCTGTCAGATGACGGAAATGCTGAGACTGGTCGGGCAGGCGAGTCTGGAACGGGTGCAGGGTTGCTGACCTGGCGAGTTAGCAAGGTCGCGACCGTTCGGACAGTTAATCTTTCGTTGACCCGGCTGACGCGAGATGGGCAGCGAGTGTGGACCACTTACTGCCGGAGAATATCCAGTCCATGAGCGGTGCGGAGTGCGATGTGTAGGAGGCGGTGAGGTCAGCCGGAGGGGGACGGTAATAGCTGGCCCCGCGGTCGGCTGGTGTAGGGTGTAGTGTGCTGATGCTGCGTGTAGTGTAGGCTCGTGCAGGTCCACGGACGGCTGCGATGTTCACTGGGGTGAGCGGGTGCGGCCGGGTGCAGCCGTGCAGCGCGGTCGGGTGCGGCCGCGATGTCCCCCAAAGCGGTTGTTCTCGTGTGGCAATTACTTAAGGTCGGCAGCGGACTGAATGCCGGCTCTCTGCTTTACGAACGGCTGCTCTTTACAAAACGTGTCGTCGACGTCAAATGCAGGTTTTATGTTGATGTTATCTGATGGTGCCATTCCGCAGACTGTCCAGGCCAATGTTTTTGAGGTGTCATGACGACAATACGTCGATGAGCTCTGGCGTTGCCTCCGAGCCCCACAGTCCAGTTGGTTTGCAAGCGGTGAGCTCCGGTGGACAGCGGCGAGACGCTGGTAAGACCGCTGCGATCCTTACGGGGCAGGTAGGTTCATGGGACTGGGTACAGCTAGAAACGTTACATTCCTGTGAAAGGGAGTGTTCTACATTTGTATGGGGTTTTGAACTGAAAGGGCCATCTTGAAGATCATTCGGTGCGCTTCACGACGCTGCCCTTCTTCAAGCCTAAACTTCTCTAGCTTCTGAGCTATACGCCCGCGGAGATGTGCGGGCTTTTCCGGGGACTTTTTCGAGGCCACCCAGGCATCCATGACGCTACTATGATGTCGGTAAAATCCTGACATTCCATTGCCCAGGAGGTGATCAAAGCCAACAAAAAATACAAGTGCCAAATCGTTGATATCTGACGTTCGTGAGCACCAATTCCAGATGAAATGGTCGTCCATTGGCTCCCCCTCAATATTGTGCAAGGTACGATGACGTAATCAAACAATGATGACGCATTGAGGAGCATGTTTGCTAAACAAAGAAATTGTGTTGTCTGGTGCATCTTTTCCACATAAGAGCATACTAATATCTATAGGTGGGATTATTTCATTATATCTGGTGCTTACTTCATGTCTTCAAATGTGTAACTTTCTCTTAAAGGGAACGTTTCACATTTAAAGACATTGAAGCAGGTGACAAATATGATGAAAAAGCTCAGCCATAACTATCGGCCTATTTTTAGGTGAAAGACTGTTTTAGACAACATGATTTTCTCTTTATTAAATGTGCTCTTCAATGTGTCATGGTTTGATTGCGTCATCGCACCTTGCACAACACGGATTGAGAGCCAATTGACGGCTGTTGTATCTGGAGGTGACGCTCACGAACGCCAGATATGAACGCCTCGGCAATTATCTTTTTTTCTACCTTGAATGCCACATGGCTTATGGCATGGCAGGATATGAATGATCTTATTATGGCGTCATGAATGCCAGGATGACTTTGAAATACTCTTCCCCATACACCTTTCCTTATTTTCGCGGGCGCATAGCTCAGAAACTAGAGAGGATCAGGTCTTAAGAAGGGCGGGATGGTGAACAATGCCGAAAGGTTTTTAATATGGCTATTTCAGTTCCAGCTCCCATATCAATGTGGAACACTCCCTCTATGTGCGTATGATATTGCGCTATTCACGCCTGATATCTATGACATCTCTGGTCTTTGCCACACGTTTGCTCTTTGTTCCCAAACAGATCTTCGATATTTTGGTTTTAACATGCAGACATACGGAAAGTAGTGGTACTCTCATGTCTCACAACGCTTATTGTGGTGCTCTCAAACATGGCGGTGCTGGGGATCAGAGCTCACCGACGAAATCGTTGAAAAATATTGCAGAGAATTGGCCATATTTTAACCCGACATGCGCCTGTTGGGCAGAAAAGGTGCTTCTTGAAATGCTAGTTTTGCAGCGATCTGGGAAACAGTAAATTGAGAAGTGTTTTTTCGTTAGTTTATTACCTTTTAACCATGTCACAGGAACGGGGAGAGGTGCTGGGGCTCACATCCCTTCACACCATTACTTGGCGGAAAGCCCATGACGCACGTGATGGTCCAATTTAAATTGTTAATAAAGACAGGAACGTGTTCATGTCTCCAGGGACACGTGTCCCTACCCTTATTAGTAAATGCATGCCTGATCTGACATGTGTGTGCGTGAATGATCACACTTTGAATTCTAGATGTAAACGAAACCTTAACGAACTGAGAATGTGCGATGCTGTTCTTCGCCGTGCAATAATCTTGCTTGCATAGGGTGCGCCAAACTGAATGTCCAGTACAGTTTTTTAAGCTATGGCCCCTCCCCTCCCCCCCCCCCCCCCCCCCCCCTCTCCTCATTGCGGACTCCTTTCAGCACCAACGAGTGGAGCACAATGGTGCGTCTGGTCTTGACAGTTTGCCGGGAAGCACATAACGACCGTCATTCTTCCACCGACCACTCCCAGGCGCTCGGACTGGTCTGGCGCCGACACCGGCATATGGCGGAATGAACGAGCCCGTTGCCCGAGCCCGAGCCGAGCTGGATGGTTCGTGTTGCCAGATTGTCTCTTCAGTGACAGTATTTCACGTCCAGCATTCTCCAGTGCTCCACGGCCGGTGCTGTCTCGTCGCAGGCGTGCCAAGCTATCGCTGAAAGTGCTATACTACACCAGAAGAGCACTAATGGTCCGTGCTTCAAGTTGTCGGCGAAACGCGACTGAGAATGTTTGGGGCATATTGGTCCAGAAATCACTGATGGCGTAGCGGCTCGGCGCCCAGGCCTACCGTGGTGATACACGAGCCTCCACTCCGAAACTCTCCGTGGAGGCCGGAGTGACACTGCATGACCTCAAAGTTGCATGGAGCCCTCCTACACTGAGAAAAAAACGTTACTCCCGTTGTTTCCCAGAGAGTCATCCATCAACAACGCGTCAAAGTGATCGCGGAAACAGCATATGTAAGGAAGATTATCGATTGCTACCCCTTGACCGGTGTTAAATCTTAAATCACGGTGACCCTGGACTATCTAGTAAATGCTTATCCTTGAGAGGACATTTGGCCTAGCTAAGCGCAAGACGCTATCGTACTGCCTCATAACATCCAACAAATCAACACGGTAGATTCATAAGACACCACTCTGGGTCACAATGGGGTTATGAAACACATGACACTGCTCGAAGAGTTCAGCTACCCTTAACGCGCATTTAGAAGAATCACGCTGCCACCCCCATGAGGATGTCTTTCCCTTTGTTTTTGACATAGACGGGGAACCGCAGGAGAATGTTTCTGTGCACCGGCCGCTGCGCTGGCTGAGGTGAGGCTGTCCGCCAGGCAGAATCCGAAAGGTTGAGGCAGCGCACTAGTTCTAGGGAAGTTGGTCTGTACCCATGCTCCAACAGCAAGGATCGCCACGAGCACTGATGTGAAGTCCACCGCTACGTCGGCCCGGGTGGGATTAGCGGCTGCGCTTGCGCTGTTCGGACTTGTCGCTGCGTCGGCAAAGTGAGACCGATCGCTGCGCTGGCTCTAGCTCGACCGGCTGCTGCGCTTGTTTCAGTAAATCTACCAACTGCGCTGGTACTATTGAGGTTCGCCGTTATCCTGTGAGCTGCCGAAGCTCGCCGTTAAGCCGTGACCTGCTGAGGCTGGTCGTTATGCTATGACCTGTTGAGATCGGTCGCTATGCCGTGACCTTTAAGATTCGCCGTTGTGCCGCGACCTTTTGAGGTTCGCCGTTATACTGTGAGCTGTTGAAGCTCGCCGTTATGCCGTGACCTGTTGAGGTTCGCCGTTATGCCGTGACCTGTTGAGGTTTGCCGTTATGCCGTGACCTGTTGAGGTTCGCCGTTATGCCGAGACATGTTGGGGTTCGCCATTATGCTGTGATCCGTTGAAGCATGCCGTTATGTCGTGCTCTGTTGAGGCTCGCCTTCGTGCTGTAAGCTGTTTAAGCTCGTCATTATGCTGTTGGCTCCGGCTCCGGCGAGCTCGACTGCCTTGTTTTAGATGTGGGTTACAACCTGATTAAGCCTGCTTTGCATTCAGATCTAGTCCTAATCAGCTAATGTTAAAATATGCGTAGGTCTAACTGGGACACAATTTGGTAAAAATCTGAAATGTACGGAACATGGCATAAGTAGCGGCAAACCTATAGTTTTTCGTCAGGCACATTCAAATCGCCAGCAAACTTTATTCCGGAAGCGTTTTTGCGTTGTCATCGCGCACCATTCAGCCATTTAACTTTTGTGGAATCGATCCCATGTGACCAAACCACAGAGTACCGCAAATGTGAAATGACGAATGTTGTATACATGATGAGAAGACAACGTCTCCTGATAAAAAATGCACGACTAATTTGATCGTCCTTGCGACAAATAAGGGCAATCATTCTCCTCATCCCATTGTTTGTGCAGTTAATATTTGGTGCCAAATTAGTTCTCTGTCTTATACGGTGGCATGAAAAGGCCTATCAATACTGCTGGCGCAAAAGCAGCTATCACAACCTAAATACTAGGGTAGCATCTTACTTATATCACATTCCAGCGGGCCAAATTGTATTGGGCCATAGAGCCCATCTCGCTTTGCGTTGAAGTTGTGGTGTTCTTCACCATTTCCAAGAGATGTAGTGCCGTCAGTACATCTTAAGTTGGCACTGTAGCCGCATTCCGCTTATTCAGCTTTCCGTTGATGCAGCTTGGACATTTTGCAGACGGATGAAACAGTTCTCAACGGTATTCAACGACATTCAAAAGACGCTTCGAGATCCTGTGGACTGTGAGCGAAGTGAACAATCAAGCAGACGCTCTGCCAGCTGCGGATCGTAACAGCATGAGACAGCTGCCGCATGACAGAAAGGTAACCCCTACGAGACCCCAGCTACCGCATCGAAGTTTATTAACCACACCATATTCTGAAAGCCAGGGCCCAAGCTAACCCTCAAACAAGATGAGTAATCCAAACTTTTATTTCCTATCGCCATCTTTTTAACGATGTCGTCGTCGGAAGTAAATTACGATAATCTTGGTGTAGATTTCCCTGTGATGTGGACGAGCTCAGTCTGCCGTGCGGAGCACGGGCGTACTGACATGCAGTAGCCTTCTTTGCCATAAATCCCCAGAGGTGTTCAACTCCCCCAAGCAGCAGAGATGTGATCTGAGGAAGCATCTGAAAAGTGCCGCATCTGATTCCAGGTGGCCCACCGCCGTCTGCCCAAGCCTCTTGGCAAACGCATTGCAGGTGCCCTATTCAGCCACTTCGGACTGCTGCTTGGGATCGCCGCAGTCGCCTCGCTCGGTGAGCATCACAATGCGACGGGTGATGTGTGCTCTGCTGCCAACGGCTGCGGGCCTCAACAGGGGATTGCTGCATCCGATATGCTAGAGTTTGTCACACGGCTGTGGTCTTCAAATCCTCGTGCGATGCGAACTGGAGCTGGCTCCCCAGAACTGCATGACCATAAGAGGAGAAGCGTCATTTAGCTGATGCAAGCAATTGGTGAAACCATGCGGGGTCAGTCTATTGACTAAACAATGAATCGTTATGCCAATCAGCTGCTAAAAATGTAACACCGCATGTCACGAGAAAGAAAATTTGTGTTTGACAGCCCGATTAGACTCCAGGCTGCACCCCATCCCAGGATCTTGAAGTCAGAGCATCGTTGGTCATATGGGCTTGTGGTGGGCTAAGACAGAATTCCTCGGTATCATTAGCTATACAGATGGTTAGGCCATTTTCAGCACGCTTAGCTGCAAACTTGGAAAACTTAAGTGGCTTAACGCAGAATGGGGAGCGATCATGTTTGCATAAATAATCCATGCCACGAATCTGTCCGTGCCCTGATCCATACACCATGCACACACCCATATTCTACAGCTACAAATTTTTATGTTACATTTCATTTTATGCTTTATTCAATAACAATATGAGTTTTAATACAGGCACAAAGCTCCGAAAATTTAACTAAATGTCGTGTGGAAGGATTGACGTGAACACAATGCGTCCAAATAGAGAATCCATTGGCATATTACGGTGCACGAAGCTTTTTTAAGGGGGTCCGTTGCTTTGGAATTCACGCGGACCACAAATGATCATGGATCTGGACGCGATACTAGGTAGGTGCCTACCTGTATCGGCTAGGCAAATGCTCCACGGTCGCAATGCACCAACACGCACTGGACGCACAGCACACCACCAAGCCCTTTCGGGGTGGCGCAGCAGGGGGGGGGGGGGGGGGCAGAGCGGTCGGGACTATGCTTTTGTCCCTCAGAACTTTTGAGAGGCCCCTTTTCTAAACTGTAGGCATCGTAGCTGTAGCTACCCGCATATTATCAAAATTCAGGTCCAGGAGGCTAACATAGAGAGTGATCAATCGGGTTCCGAAGACCTTCACTGCATTTAGAACCTTATACACCAATGTCCCATTTTTCTTGATCATGAGGTAACCTTTTTGAATACACCAGCCAGTGGTCTAGATTATTTAACCCAATACTATGCTTATGCTTATGCTCTGTTACTATGTCCAGCTAGAGAGCAATCAATCAGGCTCAAAAGACCCTTTTACACTTCAAGATGCAATTTTTCTGCATCGTCAGGCTACCGTTTTGAATAAGGTAACCCATAGTCTAGGTCAGTAGGCCCAATATTACGTTAAGGAGGTCCTTAGGCGACTCGGAAAGCCCCCGTTACAAACTAGGAGCCTTCTATTCTAAGTTAGGAGGCATCCTCTATATTCAGGAGGCCTATTTTTGGAATAGAAGGCCTCTTTCACGCGTCAAGTAGCTACGGTTCCTTATCATGATTCCCTGTTTTGGGATAGCGAGGCCCTTCGGCTAGATTTGGAGGCTTCTTTCTGAATTGGAAGCGTCCTGTTGTAGATCAGAAGGCCCTTTTCTGGAACAGGTCACACTGTTTAAGGGTAGTGAGACTATTTGCTGGATAATCAGGACGCCCCATTCTGGAATATTAATTGTTCACATTAATTTACTTGGATAGGATGCGTGTATTAATGCCATAAAAAGGGTACATGCCTCCGGTGTCCTTCCTCACGAATATGACACTGCCCAGAACCCGTGTGGAGGGTCCTTCCGGAAGCCCTATGGGGATGCACTTATGTCCGGAGGCCTGGCAATGTTCCCCCCCTGCACCCCTCCCCCTCACTCAAATACGTGTCCCGGCTCCCCGTACACCGCAGCCTCGCAATGTTTGCCGACTGCGATCCCCAATACTCACGCCGTAAAGCTTGTCGCGCTCACATTCGCATTCACACGCAAACGCATGCATTCAATGCTGCAGATGGAAGCAGAAGCAAGCGACTATATTTCCGCAAGCCTCCAGTAATAGAGCAACAATCTAGGTGTACCATACATCTGAAATTATTGTAATTTATTATCTGAGTTAATTGCTTTTCGTGATGCCAGCTCACTCCTCAGTGACCTGTTCTTAACCTTATCAAGTATTGCATGAACGTCATTAAAGTTGAAACCAAAGATGATGTTTCAATTGCGAAATGTACGAACTGCGTCACCATTACTGTATTTGTTAGTTTTCGTTTCCGGGGTGTGGTTTCCTTTTCACTTTGTGGGCTTCAGCCCCCTCTTGGCCTTTGGGAAGAAAGTGAGCCAAACCTGGGGGGAAACACATTTCTTGGCATATTTTGGAGGGTAGGTTGTGTCATTCTTCGTAGTTCAGCCCCCCCCCCCCCCCCCAGCTCAATTTGCGAAGTCATACACCTGTTTTGTTTAGTCTTTTATGCACTTGTTTTGTGTGTGACCTTGTGGTCCTAGGCTTATTTTCACCACATTTGAACTATTTTCTTAGCTGGCTAGAACTGGCTATACAATTACTTGAATCCGCATGTGCATTTGTACGTATTTTCTCGTCAAGGCGCATGATGTTAACAAATCACAGCATTTGTTCATAATAGTCTGTAGCATAGTGAGCTGAAATCTTGCAGCATTTGTTATTGAGATCACAAATTATATACAATACATAATGAGAAAACAACTTCACGATGAAATTGGTCTAAAAATGCGAACAAGATCCAAGTGATAATCAATTTGTTTTGGGTGATCAAAACTGCAGACATCATAGCAGTTTTTATCACCTTGGTCATAACCCAGACAACCTGGGAAATACGACTTTTCCCCGTCCATGCGGCAAGCGGCATGACGGTAAGTCGTAAAAATAGTTCCACACCTATAACAATTTTTGTCCATTGATCTCACGCTACGGGCGGAAATGCACCAATGACCTCGGGCTGGAACATTGCGTGTACTGTGTCTTGTATTAGATCTAAGCAAAGTTAGGAACCAGGTTCCCCTTGTGACTTGTTTCATTTAAAATTACAGCATGTCCGACATTGACGTTCTCTTCAGAAAACGTTTTAATTCCGAATCAGTCAAATCCGAGTACATAATCTGCGAGTGTACGTCAATATATCAGGAACTCATTAGTGCTGTGCATGACAGCAGCTTTTTATAAAATCAAACGACCTATTTTGACCAATAGAAATGGAGAAGTGTGATTTTGAATCGACGCGACCACAAATGTTTTGCACATTGTTATTGTGTGTAGGTGTGCCTACGTGGCCTGGTGATGTTGACAGGACCAATGAAACGTTACAAAATTGCACAGGCACACTTCTTAACAGCTTTTCAGAGATGAGAAACGATTAATTCGGAGCACTGAATCCTTATCTAAAAAGGAAGTAAATGTCAGATATGCTGTCATTTTCAATGAAACACACGCACGCACGCACTCACGTTCGCACGCACATATGTACAAATATGTATGTATATGTATATATATATATATATATATATATCCCTCTCTCTCTCCCTCAAAAACATATAGATTAACAACAAGAGTTGGGGGCTAAAACGCCTTCCCCCAATTGGCTGGAAAGTACACCCCTGAAGATTTATACATACATATACGTGAAAAAAGATTACCGTACCTCGGACAAGGGACTCAACAAATAAGATATATTCCATTTTTAGAGCTTAACTAACGGGTTTTAGAGCTTAACTATTTTAGGGCTTAACTTAACTAACCCCAGCATTTTGTTCACGATATTCGATTTTCGCCAAATTCACGTCACGTTATCGTTGCTTCACGGAGTGAGCAAAGACAAGTTTGTACACTGACCCCAGTGGAAACCAACCGCTACGGGGAAAGTATCGATAGCGTGCCTTCGTTTCAGGCGCCTGGATTTTCATCAGGATAGAGCTGCCTTCGGAAGAGAACCGGGTTCTGCTAATGCGACTGAAGGCGGCTGACATCGCTGACAGCTACCAGCACTTGGCCCAGCTGTTCTGGTACTACCATGGACAGAACTTTACTTTCCGCCAGTGGAACACTAAGGTATACACTCGCACGCCGCGCAGTTGTCGACCTACATGCGTAGTTGATATCTATACGACGCATCTTATTTCTGTTTTAAATAAGCAACGTACGAAAAACAGGTGTCTGGTTCCAGCCAGTCGTGGATGGGTGGGGTATACAATCCCCCTTCCCGCTAATTGAATAAGAATAGGGTTCTAGGCCCTCAGCTTTGAGAAGAAACCGGGTGGTACACCCTTCCTGTGCATTTTGGTGACGGGTTTAACATTTTTCCCTTGCAAGTCACAAACTTATTTTGCGGAGGTACTTACACGATCACCATTCCAGTCGCTCTTGGTGTAACGCGCGACGCGCTTGTATCACGGCCTCGGCTGCTTCCTATGCTGCTTTTGTCACGTTCAATATAATCCCGGTCCGGGACAAAAATAATTTCCGATTCACATTCACACAGGGCAATTTACGCCAGCTTGAACGAAGTTCAGAACATAGATTTCAGTACATTATTTTTATTGGATACGCAGTTGTGTACTAGGGCTCCAGTTTACAATAAACAAGTGGCAAATATGGCTGAAAGTGGCGTGGCACAGGAGCTTTAACAGTGTACTCATTTCGGTTTTGTCATGCCCAGAACTGCCCATTATTGACTGGCATGGCCATAATTTGTGCAAGATATGGTCGAGGAATGTTCCGTGACACCGGTAGCATGTATGGACTTTTCGCAAACAACCCAACGCCTTTCATAAATAACCGGTATAAGGATTTTGAACTGACCAGGTCTCGAACGCCGTCCCTTCCACTTATCAAACCCATGCGTTACTGGCTGCACCATTCAGACCGGGCGGCGGGCTTCAAAAGTCGGAAAATTCATGGCGAGCTATGCACAAAAGCTTTGACCCATTACGCCGTGGTAGTTTCGCTTCTCTTGATAACAAGTATGCAAAACATCGGCGCAAATAAATGAAACAACTATTCTTCTGGTGCCGGGTTCACCGAAATTGGCGTGATCGGATTCGATGCACGGCTCTGAAAAAAGGCCGCTAAAGGGAGTGTTTCACATCTGACGATATTGAAGCAAGCATCAGATATGATGAAACAAGCTGTTGGTGAACTTTTAAGTAGAAAAGACTGCTCTACACAGCACGATTTCTATGTTTAGTTACTATGCCCCTCAACACGTCATTGATTACTTCATCGCACCTTGCACAACGTTGATTGAGAGCCAACCGACGGCCGTTGGATCTAGAGATCGTGCTTACGAACGCCAGATATGAATAGCTCGATGATAACGTTTTGCTTGGCCTTAATCGCCCTATAGCTTGTGAAATGATAAAATCCAAATGACATTATTATGGCGTCATTAATGGGAAGGTGACCTTGAGATACCCTTTCCCAAAGTAATATCGCCATTTTCGTGGGCGTGCACTTCAGAAGCCGGAGGGGTTTAGTCCATAAGGATGTCAGGTCAGTGAAATACAACCACTCCCTCTAACACGTGAACCATGTGCGCTAACGTGAAAAGTGTGCCGTGGAGCGATCGTGCTGCCAATGTTCTTCGATGGGGGACGATAGCCAGCCATCGGCATGAGCCAAGTCGACGACAGCGCTCACGAGCCCCGATGGCAAGTACAATTTAGTCGACTGAAAACAATCTTGCTCTGGAGGCTGTGGACTCTGCGCGATCCCACACACGACCAAGGTCCCACCCAATCTGATTTACTAGATCGAATTCGTCTGATGTAAAAGGCAGGGATAACTGCATTTTTGCTGCAACGATCCATTGGCCGTCATGCAACCAGATCGCATCACCTGTAACGACAATGCCCGGCAGGTAGCCTGCCGCCCGCGTGGCGGCACACGGTGTTTTGCGGTGCTTAATGCTACCAGCTGCGGACAGATGTCAACCAACGTATACCTAATGTTTTCTTTAAGCATTGCAATCGTTAAAAACCCTTTATATATCTTATCACCGAACACGGTGTATACAGCGAGGGTAATAACAATTCACTCCGGCTTGATTTGGTTAATTACTTATGTTTTGAGCGGACCATTTCGGATGTATAAATGTGGTCAAAGGTGGGTCAGTATTGCTGTCGCCTTGAATTGTTCCGCAGTAATGCTCCATCATAGCTCACAACAACGAGGCCCCGAGCCCCCAACCCCGGCTCCTCCATGTGGGCCGAAGGAAACAAAACGATTTTCATAAGGCGAGGGTTAAACGGTTGTGAGCACGCTTGCCTCGCACCTTCGTGAAACCGATGCATAACAAAATATGTTTGTCTATCAACGAAAATATGTGTACGCTTATTCATCTGCGCTGCGTCGTTGACATGAATCATTGAAAAGAAAAGACTAGACCTACCAAAAGATGCTTCATTTCTCCAATCATTCTCTTTCAAACGTTGCGTGAAATGGTTGTTAGGACAATGAAAATGCCATCGGGCCGAATGACTTCCCACTTACTTTAGCATGGCTTACACAGCTAGCCAAGCGTCTTTCCCAAATTCCACGTGTTAATGTATAACAAAAACTTCAGTACGTGGTAATACGTGAATTCTTAAATAAAACACTTAGTCCTTGTTCCGACAAGACAGGAATTCAGTATGGCATGAAGCGGTGAGGAGATTGCATGCCATGTAGCATGTCGCGATAACGTCAGTTCAAAGCGTTATACGCGACCGGCCGGCCCTCCAACCATATGCCTAGCGCAAATTAAGGTCACGGCAAAACTGGGTACCTTTACCACTGCGGCCTATGAGCGCGAAGGCCGTGTAAAGAGAATGTATTTGGTTACCCGTTCTCTGAACATTGTCGAGGTAGATATCCTAGCTCTGGGCAAGGGGCTGTTGGTTTTGTTATAGATGGCGTCCTCGTCTATCGCCGTGCCGAGTTTCAACTCTCTTACGCCACTAGTTGGAGTGCGCTTGTGAACCTAGAAAAGCAACCATGTTCACAGAAGCCGAAATTGGGCGAATGGATGTTATTCTTGTAGGAATTTTAACTTCACTTGCAATTTAGTTGTAGGCTCCAGACACACAACTTCAATTTACTTCCCTCAATTAATCTCATCATCCTTTCTGCTTGCCTCTGCAGCGCCGTTTTCACGTCCCGCTCTTTTCCTTTGTGTGAGCTATCCCCGCGAAATTAACCGACAGTGTGCCACGTGAGCCCATTGAGGATACTACTTGAAACCGGCACGATGAAGCACAAATATAGCCTTGCATAGTGCTAGCGACCTTACTTGCACGCAGAGGCAGAAGACAGTTGCCGCGTTGCAAGCCGGTGAGTGGGCGTGGACGCTACATTAGTTTTAAAGGAAGTGTATCTAGCCTTGTCGGTTTTTTTAGGAAGACACTCATGCAGGCAATGCGAACAAGCTGCTGGTGCTGGAAGCAACGGAAACTTCATTTTTGGTTCCCAACAATGATAATTCATAACAATTATTTTTCTCACCCGTGGCATCGATGGCTGTGTGGACTGTACGGGTGTGAACACAGTTCTTTTAGGGGAAGAATTGTAACAATCAGAGGGAAGGGAACGACCAGTACGTATGATAACTCATGGCACATGGCAGACAAAATAAAGCGATGCAAAAAAGTGTCTACAGCCTAATACTAGCTGCAGACCGTTGCCTTGACGCCAAGTTTTTTTTTCATTTCACCAGCGGAAAAACGCACTACATAACATCACAGGGACGGGAAAAATAACGAAACATGTTCCCCTCGTAGAAAAAGCCTGACAGCGTCGAACTTGCCTTGATCACACCGTAACAACGCCATTCATGTCCTGCCATTCCGTTAGCCATTCGATGATCAAAGTTAAAATTGTTGAGTTGTTCATATGTGACGTTCTTTAACACGGTTTCTAAGATACAGCAGCCGTCAATTGGTTGCCAATCAATGTTGTGCAAGGTATGACGTAATCAAACAAAAACGTACCTTCCACTTAGGGGGAGAAGGGGCTCAGAAGGGCTCAGCAAAATGCAAGCCTTAAAAATAAGTCACGTGAATGCAGAAAATGTTCCTAATCTACGCAGACACTGCCACTAAAAAGTGACTTGTTTTTATATCACATATCTCAGCTTGCGGCTTCTTTACAGATCACTAGTTCTGCTTACAGTCCACTGGAATCTCGGGACATGCGGATTGCTGGCGGGCTCTGGCGGAAAGAAAATGCGGGAGTGATGTAATCCAACGGGCATGTATCTCTCTTAGCTTCTCGTAGACATTAGTGAATTTTTCAACTCATCATGGTCTACGTGGAATGTGAACAGTGAATGAGAGCCGAGTACATTTCCCGCACTATCCTTCAAAATAAATGCAAGCGTATTCCACGGCGGCCAATGTGTGAGCGAATTGCGAGTCCCAGCATGTCTTACGTAATGCGCAGGGCTTGAAGCAAGCGTGCAACTAAAAAGCATCACTTTTGTAGAACGGGAATAGGACCCAGGAGCTGGCAGCGATGAAACCAGCAGCATTCGTTAGAAAAGTACTTGAAATTCATCCTTTTTATTTTGAAATTGAGAGCATCCGCCGCGGCATGCTGCAGGCGGCTTACAATGTGCTCAATAAAAGGAGAACGAATGGATGAGAGAAACGATAGGCATGGAAAATGGAGGGCAATGAACGAACAATTGCGTAATAGCAATCAAGTGAATGGTATAGCTTATTGTGCCGAGTTCACGTGGCGTGAAGACACCGCATCGTTACCCGTGCAACGGAAATGTGTCCCCCGCAACGGATCGTTCGAAAGGTTACGTTTGGGTTAGATACGGAACAATACATACAGGAAGAATGAATTAGAAATCATACTAACAAGGTCCCAAACAAGTCGCCATCTCGGTTATGCGCGTTTTAAAACCAACCGCATGACGAATTTTCCCCTTTAAACTGCAATTACCCTGCCTATATGGGCAGCTGAAGGTAATTCGAATCAGCATCGGAACGGATCATGCGGTTTTAAGCCTCTCGACGAGGTACATTTACATGGGCGAGACCGGCTTTACGTCGGATTAGTGGTCGGTAGTTCGATCCCGCTTAGTTCGAATCAGGGAACGGATTATGGGCGAAAACTGCGCTTTTGAGGCGAACTGAACAAAACAAAAAAGTGCCGGTACTCTGTGTATGGATAGCAAATGTCAAGAGCCATGGTGGGCGCGAGACGGCTTTGAGGGCGAAGAAGAAGATGGACTCCGTTGGAAAAACGACCTGTGCGGGACTCATAGGCTTTGTAGCCACAGCACAAGCCATAGCACTTAAAACACAAAAGTTGCGTAGTCAACACTGCCAAATCTGCCCCATTGTTAGTGTCATATGAAAATGTTACCAGTGGGCATAATACATGTGAGCATTGTGCATTGCAAGGAGCAAGATCACACAAATTTGCGCAAAACAGGAAAAAATGATTTACAGATATTCCAGCCTATATTTCTGCTAGAAACAGTTTCTTTAATTACAGGTATGCAATCAACAATGGCAAGGAAGTGAGCTGGTAAATAGAACCATAAGTCAGTTCATGGCAATGGCAGAGATGATGTTAAAGTAACATGTGTTAGACCATCTATACAAGATAATAGCTCCAAAAAGTGCAAGCACGGTTACTGCTGCCCATTCTGCAACGTAGATCGTGATCTGCTGTTCTGACCGAAATTATTTAGGATGACATTTAAGATACACCTGGAGCCTGTGACACCTGAATATTTGCTGTCATGCAAGGGCTAGCAGGAAGCCAACATTTTCTTGTATTGGCCAACGACACTCACAAACTAACCACGCTCTGATCAGATGGGCCACCCAGCATCATGTTATGTACTTTGCCCAGCCCAAGAAAATATCACCTACCCCACACTAACGCATTTATGAGCAGCTTGCAACAATGAGCCAAGCTACAGAAATGACTTCTGAATGCTACACAGTTAGTAGCAAAAATTGTGCAATTATGTTATCTTCTTCCATCCAGTGAGTCATCAGTGCCTGAGGGTAGCATTGTCATTCAGACTTGGCATGGACTGGCAAGTCAGAGTGCAGCTATTTGCTTTCTTGACATACCAGGGTTGAAACACTGCTCTGATATCCTTGCAGTCAACAACATTGGGCTGATATGGACTGATGGCTAGGTGACACAAACAGCTGTGTTTGCACAGTCCAAAGATCATAATATGTGAACCAGCCTGAGTGCTGTCATGACAAAAGCAATCTTAGTTCAAAATTCATAACAAATTATTAATTATGGCAACAGTTGAATTACCTGCCTCATGGCTTGCAAAGACACCCATCACAAAAAAGCACCAAGGTAACATATCTACTCACCAGTACAAAAACAGGTAATGATATGCACGACAGACATGTTCTCCATGCAGCATGTGCCTTTGTGTTAGGTGTTACTTAATTTCTGTATTGCTTTCTTCCATATTAAATAAACAAACTTATATTAGCAGAGTACTGACGACAGACATTTTCATCCGGTGTTCACATTTGCTTTCTTGATGTTTTGAAACAATCATTGGGCAATTTCGGTCCTATCATTAAAAAAGCTCACATTCCGAGCTGACTGCAATTATCTATATTTGTTATCCTTCATATCATGCAGGGATTACTGAGTTACCTACCTCACATTAAACGACAATCAACCAACAACCCAATTGCATCAAAAGCATATGTTTGAGCCCCTGCTTCCCTGCCAGTTGGTCTACCAGTGTGACGTAACTTCACGTTGTCTTGAGGGGCCAGTCATCCAATACTGAGCACATCCCTCCAACCAACTGTTGAGGTCATTGGAAGAATGTCTGCAATAACAATCCTGAGGCCTTTAGGTATTCACGCAGTGAAAGGAACCTGGTGGTATTCTCTGCAAGAATTTCAAGAGCAATCCAAAACTTTAAGTGAGAACAAGTCAAAACTGTATACAATGATCATGTTAGGCCCATATGGTTTCTGGAAGCATGGAGCCTGCCCCAGATGTAAATTATTCTAACCTTGAAACGGAAAGACAACACCAAACACTGCAGACGCCTGCTCTCTGCATAGATCAAGCGCCTAACAAGCTTAGATTACGCGAGCCTTTCTGTGCCGCATGCCACTTAAGGCCCTCAATAATTGGAGTGCTTGTAGCAGCATGGTGTCAACTTCACCCTCTTTCCCTTTTCCTTTTCCATCTTGGACTTGGATCGTCTTGGGCAATATTCGAAAACCTGGGGAAAAGCGGCAACACCAAACAGACCTGAATTGGCCTTGAGCAGAACTGCATGCGCTGGGCAGCTTTTTCCTTGTTATGCACAGCAAATATGCTTTTAGCAGCCTAGACCACCGATAATTCGAACGTAATCCATTCCTGGACGCATGATCCTCTCACGGGAAGGGATTCCCGCTGGCGCATGAATTAGCGGACGGTACGTGAGTGTATACATGGGCCCGACAGCTCGGATCAAGGACGGGTCCCGGCTCAATTTGAGTCACAGCTGCCCATGTAAATAAGGTAAATGTATGGAGCAAACTCATCGATGCCCGATCCAAGGGAAAGTAAAAGATCAACCCTGAAGATGACGACGAAAAAACCGGAAAATACGCACTTCCGGCGTCCAAACCAAGCGGCATTCATTAAGTGAGGGAGGGCATGCATATAGCGATGTTATCCAAATCTGATGGCCAATGCCCCCCTCAAATTACAATACGCTTATTCAGCCGTCCCTCAGACAAAGATCGAAATTCAACACATCTCTCAGCACCATAGGCTACCAAACCCATCGGACACTTCGTTCCGATGTGTCTACAGAACATGCCACAGACTGCACGCCACCCGCCAACACGAACGCCAGCAATCGGCCAAAAAAAAACAAAGCTGACAAATCTGTCTTCTGTACACCTCCCGGGCCTGGGCCTTAGCCGAGCTGCACTGACCCTAGGAGCATCCATCACGATTATTGAAACTCGGCTGTCAAATGCACTCTACAAGAGCCCTATTCCCTGTAGTAATAATGTGTGCTCTGGAAAGTGCAGCTGTGCTGCCATTGCCGTGCATATGAAAAATGTTCAACACAAAGCCAGTTGTTTTGTGACTGACTTGGCGTTGGCTGAACTGTACCAAATGGAGCGGCTCCATTCGCGTGCAGGTTTTCACGAGTCGTTGTGGTGAACGCTCCGAGCAATCTCATTCGGGTAAAAATGAATAAGGGGGTACACTGGAACTACCTCGCTGTTGTCTTCAACGAATTGGAACATAAACATGAGACAGCTAACTTTCGAAAAGTGACATCGACAGCAAGCCTTTCTACTTCGTGTCTCACGCCTTTGTAAATGGCTATGCGCGACAGACACAGCACGTTTTAAGGTGCATGTTTCCAAGTTTATGATGGCGACCTAATGCCATGAGTTCAGGATGGTGACCTAATGTCATCAGTTTCGGGACGACCATTATAATGGCATGTCCGATAACGCTTTCTCAAAGCAGTTTGCCATGCTTGTGTGCTTTGCACTCATGGTAAGACCAAACCCGTCAAAGTTGGTCAATAATGCCAGTTTCCTCGAGATTGATATGGCATCCTAGAAATAGTCTATTGAAACAAATGTGAGGCAATTATCACGCGAATTCAGCCAAGCGTCGTACGTTGGCTTCAATTTCTACCCTATCACGTTGCAGTACAGCAGCTCTTTTCGAAGGGCACGACACTCCGTTCGCTGCAAGGCTGTGTCTACACAGCACACACGTATCGGTGGTGTAGCACATGGTCTAGTGACGCCCACGCTCAAACTTCCACCAATGTACTTCGCTTTAAATGGCTTACATCACGCAGTGTACCAATCGCGAGCTATTCACTTCTACTGCCATCCTTCATGCACGTAAAAGGCGGAATGTATTCCAATCGCCACACTTCAGGTGTTCCAAGGGCCTGATTGTCAGTTTTCGCTGGCAGTTTTCTCTCTTTACCATGCCAATTTCGAGCGAGATTGATGTGAAATCCCCGCACAAAGTCGCTGAGGCTACGATGAATATCTCAATTGGATGTATTGTATACGCCAACATCGTTCACTCCAGAAATGATATTTCGTGCTAAAAATCTAGTGCTGTGTTGAAACGTTGACGCGTAATTGTGACTCGGAAAACGGTTAAACTAATTCGCTTCCAAAACTTTGTTAGCGGTGCAGTGTCGCTCCCAACAGTGATATTGGGCATAACAAGCCCTGAGATTTCATCAGAGCATGCTTCCGAAATATGTCGTAAAGGTGGCACAACCCCTTCATAGGTTAAGAAGAGATGTGTGAATGCAAGAACTGGGAATAGCTATAGTGCCTGAATGCAACTTAGCTGGCATTTCCAATATTAAAGGGCGTTGAATGGAACTGTTACGCACAGCGCACACGATTAACAGCGTGCCGTTTTCATAAAATTGGTTGTCGACATAGTTCAAGACGCAATGAATGAGGTCAGTCAAGGTCAGTCGCCCAGTCAGGATCAGTCACCCGGTCAGGGTCCGTCGTCCGGTCAGGGTCCGTCGCCCGGTCAGGGTTGGTCGCCCGGTCAGGGTCAGTCATCCGGTCAGAGTCAGTCGCCCGGTCAGGATCGGTCGCTCAGTCAGGGTCCGTCGCCCGGTCAGGGTCCGTCGCCCGGTCAGGGTCCGTCGCCCGGTCAGGGTCCGTCGCCCGGTCAGGGTCCGTCGCCCGGTCAGGGTTGGTCGCCCGGTCAGGGTCCGTCGCCCGGTCAGGGTCCGTCGCCCGGTCAGGGTCCGTCGCCCGGTCAGGGTCCGTCGCCCGGTCAGGGTCCGTCGCCCGGTCAGGGTTGGTCGCCCGGTCAGGGTTGGTCGCCCGGTCAGAGTCAGTCATCCGGTCAGGGTCCGTCGCCCGGTCAGGGTTGGTCGCCCGGTCAGGGTCCGTCGCCCGGTCAGGGTTGGTCGCCCGGTCAGAGTCAGTCATCCGGTCAGGGTCCGTCGCCCGGTCAGGGTCCGTCGCCCGGTCAGGGTTGGTCGCCCGGTCAGGGTCCGTCGCCCGGTCAGGGTTGGTCGCCCGGTCAGAGTCAGTCCCGGTCAGGGTCCGTCGTCCGGTCAGGGTTGGTCGCCCGGTCAAGGTCCGTCGCCCGGTCAGAGTCAGTCGCCCGGTCAGGATCGGTCGCTCAGTCAGGGTCAGTCGCCCGGTCAGTCATTCGCCTGGTCAGGGTCAGCCACATCAGCTGACGCCTGCGTTAGCTAGCATGGTGACCCGGGTGACCGCAGTCTTGCTCGCGCTGCCGCGTTATGCGTGCTACTCAATGTTACGACTCAGTACGCTTGTGACCCGAGACGGTGTGAACGCGATGTGTAAGCGATACGCCTTTTAGACGGTGTGAAACGGAACAGGCACCTTTTATTTGAGTCGCGTATGCTCACAGGTACGGTCATCCGACGATCTGACCGCTAATTCACGTGGCCCAGCGAAATCATCGTTTCCCCGTAACTTTTGACTTGTGAGCTGCGCCATTAGCAAAAGTCTTTTTTTGATTGGACAAGAATTAATGACGTCAAGTGGAATAAGTGGCCCAATGGCTGCTGAAGGAATGACGGGGCCTGTGTGTGAGCAGTAGAAAGCACCGTCCATTTCGAGTGGTTCTCTCGATTTGTTAGTGATGGATGGTCAGATAACGTGCCGAAGTAGTAAAGAAGACTATTGGGTGATATCTATAGAGGACAGCTCATACGTTTTTAGATTTGCAGTCCTTTTTATGACAAAGTTCGGGCCGTGTTACGATGGTTTTGAAAATATTTAGCACGTAGACGGTGGTGCCGGCTATGTCACGCACAATATATGCACAACTAGTTGTACTTCGCCGGAGAAAAAAATATCCTGCGCACCTCGAATAACCAACTAGCTTCGAAAGCTACGAGCGAACAATCAGTTGAGACGAGTACGATGACATCGCACCAACATAAAACTCATGTCTATTCACACTGGGGATATTTCTCCGCGACCGTAGGCAGTGACCTGTTCGTTGTTACAGGGATCGGCCATTGCAATGTAATGTGAAAGGCATACATGTGCCAAGATTCCAAAAAATCCCAGTATGGTATCCCTAAGATCTGGATTCCGGATCTTCTGGGATCTGCTTTTGAAATATTGTCGATGAATCCATTTGATTTATGGACCTTTCTTGAAAAGTTCTCAAAGGATACTTTGGGACCCTGGATCTTTCATGCAGTTTTATCGAATCTGTTATGTATATAAAACTTATCGTCTGAAGCTCTGGATTATCTTTAGCTCTTCCAGATGATCTTATGGCATCTTGGATTTTTGAAGCTTTTTCTGGAGGACTCCCTAGAGTTTTCTAGAGGACTCCCTGGAGGACTCCCTAGAGTTTTCTAGACGACTCCCTGGAGGACTCCTAGAGTTAGCTTTGAATATTGCCAAGGAATCTGTCCAGATCGACTTGTACAGCTGTGCTCATTGTTTTGGATATGTATGAAAGCCATATCACTTTTTGGCAAGGTTACTTTAAGTTCATTTTTCGAACCTCAACTTGTGTCACTGCTATAACCATGGTGAAATGTTAAGACTTTCCCCTGCCTATTGACATCCTGATACCTTATTGACAATCAAATCACGTCTCATCAGAACAAATATGTGCAAGTTCAGTGATGCTAAAGTCAAAGAATATCAAGGGTCCGGGGTACCAAAGGATCCAGTCTTCAATATTGTATAACGTAACTGCAAACCTTTCACCTTGGTTAGCAAGATGGAGAGGCAAAGAGCAGCACATGCAATTGATCAATATTGATTGCATTTTTGAATACTCATTATTGATGAAAGCAGGTATCCTGTTCCTAGTTCCCGTTAGTTCCATCGACAAAACAGAACCCTGAATCCTGCTTCCCACTGATTGTTTCAACAAAACAAAATCCGGAATCCTGGTTCCCGTCAATTCTGTCGACAAACCAAGACTATGCATCTTGATTTCCACTGTTTTCTTCGACTGAAAACCCTGGGTGCTGGCTGTCACTGTTTTTCGATAAGCACAAAGCACTTACTTCTGGGTCTTAGCCACAAAGTCATACAAATAACAGAATAGGTCACATATTTTTGTTCTCACAATAGTAAAATGTCAAACGCCAAAAACAAGTAACACCCCGCAGGCAAGTCAAACCATCAGAATGCCCTTATGTCGCCATTACAGCTAAACAAGTTGTACTGTTAGTTGGAGGTTATTCCCTACAGCTTAGAAGTGAATGCCAGACAGCTGACACTATGATATTGCATTACCCACATATATATGCTCTCAAAGCAGTTAAAAGTACTAAATCACAGGCATGGGAACGGACAGCACGTCCTAAAACCACCACTGCAACAAATAAAGCCTTGCCACTAGTTGAAGATCTTTGCCTAACATGTACAGTTGAGTATCTGACAGCTGACAAATTATGCAAATCATTCTAGGATAGTATGGGTGTCGATTATCATTGGTACATTAATCAGCCACATTAGGATACGACAGTACGCCATTAGATTCCAAGGCGATAGAGCACTGTCACAATGTCATCCATCTAACCATCAGGGTCTCCCTAGAATAGTGCCAGCGTTGCAGCTGTCAAGGCTGGAAGAGGCTTTTCGCAAAAGCTTTTGCATTTGCCGTCTAGCGGGGACGTAGTGACTGGGGGAGCCAGGTGGGAGAGGGGGGGGGGGGGGCTAAGACGTGGCGACTAGGGGAGGGGGCAGGAAGGGCTGAAACGTGGCAACTGGGGGAACCAGGAGGGGCTAAGGTGTGGCGACTGGGGAATCCAGGAAAGGCTATGACGTGGCGACTGGGGGGGGGGGGGGGGGGAAGGGAGGAAGGGCTAAGACGTGGCGACTGGGGAGCCAGGAGGGGCTAAGACGTAATTGCTGGGAGAGCTGGGGTGGGTTAAGACGTGGCGGCTGGGGGGGAGGAGGGGCAGGTGGGGCTAAGGTTTCTGACTTTTGAAAAGTTGTATATTGGCCCTTTTAAGGCAGGGTCAGTGTTACCTGAAGGGCCAAATATGACTTTTCGTTAACTGGAAAGCAATGACAAAAGTAGATCATTCACTCCAAGCCGTAAGAAGCTTCCATTGTTAAATTTCATTGACAAAAATTCACGGGAAAATGTGGCTCCTGTTATCTGCGATGAGGCTGCCGAAAAAAAGAACAAAAAACAAAACGAGACGGAGCCGAAGGCCTTCGGGATCCCGTTAATGAGCGCCAGCGACTGCAAGAGACATACTAGCGCTCAGGGACCATGACGTGGCCGGGTTTCAAGCACTGGCCACTCATGTGGCAGTGACAGGCGCTGACCATCCGGCGGTCATTACGCCCACGAAACGAATAGATCGTCATCTCGTGTATCTGAAACTTTTGCACCTGTGTATACTTGGTCACTCCAGTATTCAACCACATGTGTCAAGAGACACACGCAGTTTTGTCATTTGTTTTTCATGTCATGTCATGGCATTTGTCATTGTCATCATGTCATTCAGTTTTGTCACGCGCAACGTTCTGCGTATTCAAAAAGTGACCTAAATAGGCTTTCACCAATAAGCATTTTAAGCATGCGCGCTTTAAACACACCTAGCAGAAAGAAAACTGACGCTTAGTCTTGTAGTCTCCTTGAACCTTGCGGCAGGAGCAGAGCAACTACCACTTCATGTGATGCACAGGTAGGCAAAAACGACCGCGTGTCGGAAAACGGTACTTTTGAATGTTCTGTCAAATGAAATTATGAGCGTGTAGAATGCATCGGGATAGTACATTTGACCTTTGCGATTTTCAGATTTATTTCGGAACGGACTAGCTCAAACGGCATCACGGACTTATAACGCAATAACGTTATCTCCATTGCTCGTGTTGTAATTGCTAATTTCATGCAGAGAATCAACCTCGAAATCGCACAGGTGAAAACGTTTGGTCAGGGGCTGAAGGGACTTGCCGTCCCAGCCCAGAGCACCCAGCAGCTGCCATTATGGCGATGCGGGAACCCTCAGATGAATACATTACACACATAACATTGATCTCATTCGTGATACGGCAGACCCTCTGACCTGAGCTTCTGGAACAATAGGGGACGCAGAGATCGTCACTGGGATCACTGGGATCATCGTCACATAAGGATCATTGATCCATGCAGGGAGTTCAATAACCGACACCGGAACACCAACGCGGCTTGTCGGCCCCTGATTGGAAAGGTGTTGATCGCCCCTCGTTCGGTACTGGGAACTCTGGCAGGTCACTGTCTCATTGTGAGTACGAACCCTTGCGTCGTTGTTTTTCATGTCTCCTTTCATTTTTAGGGGGATCATGACCACCACAAAAGGCCTTTTGGCATTTGAGCTCCCGCCCGTGTCACTGTCCAGCAAATTTGCGTCTGGCCGACTTTGGGTCCATTTCCGGCATGGGATCACCTCTTCAGCACCGGAAGCACCTGATCAGCCCGCGGGCCTTTCACCGTTTTAGGGGCCCGATTAACACAAGAGATTTATGATTAACGTTTCCAGGCCTTTGTCCTGCCTCCGTTTGGGAAAGATTGGTATCGATGTCGTGCGATGTCGTACTACTACGATGTCGCACTTGTTTCTCAATGGTTAACTATCACATTATCTCTGGACCCTGTGACCATGAATCACTTCCGACGCTCGTAGTACATGAGCTGTAC
The DNA here is from genome assembly GCF_011947565.3 of Pollicipes pollicipes. Taxonomy (NCBI): domain Eukaryota; kingdom Metazoa; phylum Arthropoda; class Thecostraca; order Pollicipedomorpha; family Pollicipedidae; genus Pollicipes; species Pollicipes pollicipes. The sequence continues at coordinate 19,600,503 of NW_023596746.1, forward strand.
CATTGGTGACCGTGTAGGCTCATACTCACTCTGGGCTAGAAGGAGCAAGACCGTTGTTGGTTGTATAGGTAGTCAATATGGTGTGAGCGTTGGTGAGTGCAAGTAACTAAAAAATGAATATGTAATTTATCAATACCTCTCATTCACTGACTCACGAGCTCAAGTCTGGCACGAGCGAGGCCTACATTAGTATAACCATCACGCAAGCAGTCTAAAAGCTGCTACACTTGGTGAGCAAGGCGGGGAGCTGCGGACAGTGAGGGGCGCTACACTAGCAACTTCCAAATTAGAGTCAAAATGAGCGAAGACTTAGATAGGCTAAGTGGTAATAATTCAGGTGTACGTTGTTCAGTGCATTGGCGAGGAACATTAGTCACGCAAATAAGACAGCAGTATCAGCCTTATTCCTCCGAAAAACCGGGAGAATGGAAATATAGTTAGGTTGATATTTCGTCAATGTGCCTTTCGTGACTTCTGCTATTGTTGCGAAAAAGGCATGTTGCCGAAATATCAATCTAACTATTTCCATTCTCCTGGTTCGTTCGAGGAATGAGGCTAATGCTACTGTCTTATCTGAATAATTCAGGTGAGAAGAGAAACTCATGACATGAGGGAGACAACGTCTGATCTTTTCCGTTTGACGCATGTGAATCTCAAACGTGCGATTGACGTGTGTGCAGTTGTGAAATCAGTGGCAAGAGAAAAAGCTCAAAGTCCGCACCTGCGCACACAGACGCACACTGCCGGATGGTCTTGTCGTCGACGGTGATACGGTAGCACCATATAACGCGTAAATCAGCCAAAACGTACACGAATCAATACCGAACGACGCGCGCCCAAAATGAAGAGCTACTTTGTTATAGAAATTACATAACATATTTTGCAAGCATGGCTGTGGGATGAAAGCATTTGATGGAACATTTTGTTGCAATAACCCTGACTCAGCGACATCAGACGTGCAATACCACTTTCAAGGACAACAGTTGCTTACGACAGGTCCTAGTACAACACGAAACTTCATGACACAATCCCGTGCCAGCCTGATCCTGTTTGTGGACCAGCCACCAATCGACCGTCATTGAAGAATCAAACAGGCGCAGTTGCTGGGACGCATTGTGACATGCCCACCGCACGGTGGTCAGACCCTTGTTGCTCTGCCGACAATGTAATGTTATCAGTGCCGAATTGCTCCTTCACGCTACGAAGCAACCGCCCCTTCCAGGCAGTGCTGTTCTTCATCCCTCCCTCCATCACCGCACACCATACTTTGGCAGGTGAAAGGCGATCTGAAGATGATGGAGACGTTCGTGCTAGACGCTGCCCACGATTACCAGTACGACGGCACCAATAACTGGAAGTACGACTGGACGCTGCCTAAGGCCTTACTCTTCACCATCAGCATCATGACCACCATCGGCTACGGCCACATCGCGCCCAGAACCAGCAGGGGCCAAATCTTTACGATCTTCTACGCCCTGATCGCGACACCGCTATTGCTCGTTTTCCTGACCAAAATCGGCGACAGCATGGCGACGGGCTTCACGACAGTCTACAGGTCAGATGGTCAGGTCTACATGTCTACAGGTCTACAGGTCAGATGTTTTCGCAGTATGTGCAGAGTTTTACGGAAGGTTTTTACAGCATGCCTACGTGGTTGCGACCTGTCATCCGTCTCGAACTACTTCCAAGAGATCTTGCAGACCGTTTGGTGACTGTTAACGAAATCCGCATGCGGTTTACCGTGAGAAGGCCTTCATAAATTTGGGTTGGGGGGTAGAGGGTCCGCCTGTCCGGGAAACTTAAGAATAGCGTAGCGCAGTAGTTGTCAACATCTTGGGTGCCCATTTTCCCTGACAATGCATGCAATTATTTGTTTTCCGTCCCAAAAACAAACAGTAAAACACAGTTAGCGTATGTCATGCTCCCGTTAAAAGCACAGTTTACCTCTTAGCTTTCCTTTCGTAGCAATATTAATCGAAATAGCCATGGGCGTAATTTGATACGAAATATACAAGACAGAGAGAATAGCACAAACAGACCGGAGAACCCATGGTTTGTCGCGAGGTCTATCAAAATTGCCTTTAAACGTCACCCCGGAAACGTTTTGTTTCGTCGTGTGGTACTAATTTGTCGTTTTACTTCTGCAGGTTTAGACCCCGTGAAACTGAATCATTGCTACAGCAAGGATGGCAGCTTAATATCAATGCGATCTTCCGTTAGTTTCCAAGGTTATATCAGGACTCTGGGAAAGTTTCAGGCTGTTAGAAGGCGGATACTTGGGGTTCATGAGCTGAGTACAGTCGTTTCATAGCGGGACTGTCTGATGCGTTCCAAGAATCCATGCATATATGTCTACTTGCCCGCATATAGAGCATCCTAACTCACCTGCCCAACGCTAACTGCCATGTAATGGCAGTTGACTTTAATATATGTATATATATATATATATATATATATATACGTTTGATTAAAAACAACTGCTGACTCAGCATTGACGAGCTTTTTGACGCATCGTTCTAGTTTCTGGGCCTTTGACGAGACTCAACAAACTCAAGACTAAGCTTAACAAACTAGTCACTGCTGCCAATGTCGCTGTTCATGGCATACACTTTTCTAAGATAACGGGTGAATTTGCGCCTATTTGTGTTTATGGATCTGCAAAAACTCACAAAAAAACACCCTTTCGTCTAATAATTTCACAGATCCCTTCACCAACGTATAGAATTGCACAACGTCTTAATGGTCTTCTGCACCCATATCTTCCGATGTCCTACAGCTTATTGTCAACGGATGAGCTTATTGATATAGTGCGATCTCGTCAACCTAAGGGTCTTCTAGCCTCTCTAGATGTTGAAAATCTATTTAAAAACGTGCCCATTGAAAGAACCATATGCATCATCCTTGAACGCATCTACAATCATCCCGAAATTCCTCTCCTCAAAATATCATAGCGCCTTCTTGAACAATTACAAACAGCCTGTACGTCAGAAATTCCTTTCCGCGCGTCTGATGGCCGAATGTATTGCCAAATTGAGGGTGTTGCGATGGGCTCACCTCTAGGACCTCTATTCGCTAATTTCCTTATAGGACACGTAGAAGCCGACACACTACAAAATGACGACATAAGACCGGACATTTACCGCCGCTACGTAGACGATATCTTTGTGGAAGTTAGCGACATTGACGAAATAGGACGTTTCAAAAACACCTTTGTAGAGCAGTCTGGCTTAAAATTCACAACAGAGCTAACTGTGCAAAACGTAGTAACCTTTCTTAACGTGGATGTCGATGGACAAGGACAACAATTCAAAACGACTGTTTACCGAAAACAGGCTAACAACGGACGAACAACGGACGGTGCTTAAATGCTGGCGGTGAGTGTCCTCGACGCTACAAAATTAGCGTTATAAGGTCCTTCATTAGACGAGCATTTAATCACTGCTCTGATTGGACAGGACTACATCCAGAATTAATAACAATCAGGCAGATCTTAGTGAACAACGGTTTTTCAAACTCTGACGTTGAAAACGAAATAAAACGACATATTACAAGGCACTTTCACAGCAAACCAGACAAGACATCCAACCAACCGTCAAACTGTATGCTCAAAATCAAATGGCATCTGCCCATAAACAAGACGAAAAAGCTTTACGGGATAGTATCTCCCGGCATGTTAAAGGCGAAACGACCACAAAATAGACATCTTCATTTATTATCGCAATAAAAATTATCTAACTTTCCTTTGAGAAACAGCCCAGACAAACCCGACAAACTAAAATGCACCCATGTAGTGCATCAATTCAAATGCAACATCGAAGGCTGCAAACTTCGCTCCATACACTACATTGGTGTGACCTCAACGACACTGTCACGACGCCTGACAATGCACTTGGTGACGGGGCACCTCTAGACCACATGCGACACGAACACGACATGACATTGACACGACAACAACTGACAGACGACACTGACATTTTACGGACGTGCAATGACGGAAGACGCCTTCAAATTTGGGAAAGCATATTCATTAACGAAATCTCTACGGTCCTAAGCAGACAGACAAATTCTTGCACAACTCTTGAACTACTAGGTGATGAGCGGTGAGCACTATTGATGTGATTGCGGCAATAGTGTTCTCATTGCGTCTTTGTGGTGTTTCCATTATGAGTGTTTCTTGTACGCATCAGAGTGAAAATAGGATTCTGTCTTACTTCAATCAGTTATGCTTCATTTATGTTCTCCGTACCAAAAGATGTTTTCCAACAATAGTGCACAACTTTTGATCCTTTAAACTCAAAACTTATTTCCTGTGCCATTCAGTCTTCTCCGACGATGAGGTAGGCTCTCGAAACGTTAGAGTGTAGGGAGCGATGAATATATGAGTAATTTTGTGCGAACTACCTTTAACCTAGGTGATGATGCCAAGTCAAAGGCCCGGAAACTTGAACGATGCGTCAAAAAGCTCGTCAATGCTGAGTCAATAATTATTTTTAATCAAGCATGTATAAAAGAAAAGATTCTGCCAAAATATTCCAACATATACATATATATATATATATATATATATATATATATATATGTATAAAACATATAAATACATATATACATATATATGTACACATATGCAATGTCGTTTTGATCCGAGGGCCACACGTTCCAAGCGTCACAAATCACCACACGTAACTTATTTGCCGTAGCACGGACATCTCTATTCCCATCATCAGATGTGACATGCTTTGACATCGTGTGATTAAATGCACGAGCACGATTTCTCCCAATTCAGGCTTCATGACTCTTTCTCTTAACAGTACACATGATATGCATGACATCAAGGCAGTGTTCACGTTTGGATATATCGAACAAATTATCAAATGCGATGAAATAAGTTCACTCATAGCTATAAGTACACTGCTTTCGACAACGAGTGCATTTTTTCCAGCTTTGGTTCCTGGTTACCATTGGTTCCCTGACAAAACAAAACCCTGGATCCTTGTTCTCACTGGTTCCTTCAAAAAAGCCAAATCCCAGGACCCGGCTCACTCTGAATCTTCAGCAGGCTATGAACTTCGTTGCTGGTTCCTATTGGTTCTTTTGAAAATACTGTACCTTTATTGCTGGATGTCACTGATTTTGCACAAGGACAAGACCCAGATTCATTGGTTTCATCCACAAAGGCGAGCAACTCACGGGATAACCCACACATTTCTGCTCTCATACCACATAAAAGTCGTACGCCACAGGCGAGTAAAACAACCAGCATTCCCTCATGCCACTACTGCGACTAACCACCACTGCGCCGCAACTGGAATGTATGACATTTGCAGATATTAAACCAGGCATCATATTTGGTGAAATAGGCTCACTTATAATTGTTGGTATGCTTTCAACTCGAGAAGACTGGTCTAGGCAACACAATTTCGTTAGTCAGTAAGCATGTTGCTCAATACATAATTGTCTGATTATGTCGTGGAACGTTTGCACCACGTTAGAAGTGCTGTCAAGCTGACCGTGCGAAATTGCCACCTTAGCAATCTCTTAAAGTGCTTCAACTTGGCGAGAGGCAGCGGGGGAAGTGATAGACGCGTTTGCTGTTGCAATTTTCTTACATATCTGTCTGTGAGTTTGTCTTGTCAGCTCGTTTTCACATGCGTGCAGCACAAAACGTGGTATGTGTTTAAAACTTGCACTGCCTATAAATATTGAGTGAGAACCAATTGAAGTAGGCTATATCTGGAAACCGTGCTCACGGACGCCAGACGTAAACGAATCGGTGCTTACAATTTTCCTAGCCTTAATCGCCGCATGGCCAATAGGGTGGCATTATTTGCGTGACGTTTTGTGGCGCCATGCTTGCCTGAGTGGCCTAGGAATAGTATGCACAAACTGGTCTGTATATATCTGCGACTGTGTATCTCCGTATATTTGTAGGTGTGTAGCTTTTCCACTTCAAAATGTACTAGTTGCTGTAAGTAACTTATTTCACCATGCCTGATGCTTGCATCAATATGTTCAATTGAGGATCATTCCGTTTAATAAATTGTTTACCGCAGTCGAATCTGCTGCCGCTGGTGCAGAAGTCGACGCTACAAGGCTGAGGCGTTGTTTGGGAAAAAGGTCAAGCGTGTATCGGACGACGTCGTCGGACAGGAAGAATACATGCCCACGAAAAATGTGAGTGAATCCTTTTTCTTTCGAACCATTTATGGAACGAAAACTTTCTTCGAGTGCCTTCTCCAGCTCAGCTGCATGGATGCGTCCAGGTGAACAGAACAAAGCGACGTAGCGCCAAAAAATCGCCGCTGCTAACGACGCTGGCAATGAAAATGGTCCGCTACAAGTGGTCTAAGTGAATCATGTACTTCTGGTCGCCATGACATTCCATGTTTGGCGGTTGCCTTAGTTAACTCTCTCTCGCTCTCTCCTCGCTCTCTCTCTCGCTCTCTCTCTCACTCTTTCCCTTTTCATCGCATTTTCTCTCCTCTCTCTATCTCGCTCTCTCTCTCCCTCTCGCTTTCGCTCCCCCTCGCTCTCTGCCCTCGCTTTCGGCTTCCATTTCTTCGCTTCTCGATCTCGCTGTTCGCCCACTCGCTCGCTCCTCTCAAATCAAATTAGCATTACCCGTTTTCGAAAAAAATAAATTAGACAAACATTTGATTCCAAAAGACATACCTTTAGATATGCCACGGCATTTTGCAGTGGTAGTGGTGATTCCGACGCAATTCGCGGCCGTGCAATTTTGAAATTTAACTCCTAGCAACCTAGCAGTCCTGAGGCTTGATATTCATCATGCATGAGTCCCGCATTGCCCAATAGTTAAGTCAAGACCTCACAATTGAGGCTGGCACGCCGAAGTCGTCCTGCGCGTGTCGAACGCGGATGCTCGTGTGCGACAGGTGCATGTGCCGACCACGGTACTGCTGGTGGTGCTGATGCTGTACCTATGGCTCGGTGCCGAGATCTTCTCCAACTGGGAGGGCTGGAACCGGGTCGCCGCTGGATACTTCAGCTTCGTCACGTTGGGCACCATCGGCTTCGGCGACCTCGTACCCGGTCACAGGTACGTGCAGATGCACGTCCAGCGCACTCAGAGTGCGAAGGTGGGCAGGAAGTTAAGCGGATCCAGCCTGCGACACAGTTTTATGAGTTTTTTTGTGACCGCAGTAAAGGAGCAGGTCATCAATTCCGATAGATTCTGGCCAGCTGAAATCCTGCAAATTTTGCGTAGTTACAAAACTTCACGTAACGAATTACAGACGGTGGGGCTTGAACATACCATTTATCGAGCCTAGGGTTGAATGGTAGCATGGGACCTGTGATGTTGGGGAGGGGCAGTATGTGATGGCCCTTTTGTTGTGGTGACGTTTTGGTCTATAACGTTGCAGCCGTAGACGAAAAATAAGAATGCCAATCAGTTTGTGAAAGTTCAGGCTGTCATTGGGCGTAAAGCTGCCCTTTGCTCCGAATTGCTGGTCGTTTTACAAAAAAATAATTCAGATTTCCTGGTGATGAGTGCAGCTCTTGACACCTGCCATCACGACTATACAGCGACCCGTTGGAGAACCATAGTTGCATGGCGGCGGATGAAAGCAAGGAAATAGTTGCCGTAGTGGTTCCGACGTCATGAAATGCAAACGACACTGCAAACGGCAGAATACCATCGGTTGTAGGTAACCATCGATCCCTCCATTCGGTAGTATCGCTCGTGATGCACAATCATTTTATCACTCGCAGTCAAAACAATGATTTTTGTGCGTGAATTAAGCCGTCGCAGATTGCACTTCAGATTTGCAGGAGATTCTTACGTCTGATAGGTTTGTTAGCAGCAAAAGCATGCAGTATTTTTTCGAAATCCAAGTCCAAAGATTGGTATTCTGCTGACGGAATTGTCTATTTCACTCAATAATGAACAAAACTATTCCTAACAGCAGAGTTGCAAATGCTATGATTTCTAGAACGATAAAATAGTGGTGAGCATTTTACAGACAAGCACTTTTTCCACAGCAACAAAAAGAGGACGACAGACATGCTGCCATGCCTATTTTTTCAGCTAAAAAAGCCGTAACGCTACCTCCTAAGTATTGCCGTAATTCTAATGACACTTCGTATAGAGCCTAGCCTGGCCTAGCCTGGTGCTAGCCAGTGCTAGGTCAATGCTAGCTATTACCGTAGCACTAGCCTTATGTTAAGACCAAACTTCTCAAAACATTGCAGCTTAAAACCCGAAACCCGTCAGAAAAGGAAATACTATATACCGCAGGAGATGTCACAACTTAATACACATACGTTCACAAATGGCGATATTTCGATGGGCTCAATCGTTGCAATAAGGCGATCTTAATTTTTCAGCTTTCTTGGCTACACAGACGACTTCGCATCGGCCGTGGAGATGCTTGTTACCTCCATGTACTGCCTGTTTGGTAAGGATTTAAAAAACACAGCTGCATTTTCCGTATGGATTTAGAGCGTATGTACTACATGTTTTGGTACTTAAACTTATCAAGCAGCATGAGCTGTGAAGTTGCCCAGACAGCAGAAGCGACGCTGATCAACACACACATTATGCGTGCATAGCTATCGTTTAATATGAATATATATGGGCACAAAAACAATCTCGCTTGAAAATAATGTGGGATTTAAACCGGCTAGAGTGAACTTAATCTGGCATAAGCCCAGAAATGTATGCCCAGCACATTTCGTGCTCACAAACAAACCATATTTGCCCTGCAGCCATATTTCTCAGCAGCATGTGTATCTCACACTCACATAGAAAGCATGAACTCTCTTTTGTCCCGCAGGCATGGCTCTCATCAGCATGTGTATTCAGATGATGCAAGAGGAGATGATGACCAAGGCCAAGTGGATGGCCGAGGAGTTCGGTTTGGCTGAAGACGGCCGGGATGCTCGCGTCCCTTACCGTGTCAGCCGCACAGACACCGTGTGGAAGACGCCTAACGGCGCCGAGGGTAACACCCGGCAATCCACGGCACGACAGGAGAAGCTGCCGGAACAGGTGACGAAGAGGAAGAGGAAGGAGCGTCGAAAACGCGGAACTGAGGCGGGACGCCTTGATGGAGCCGCCGCACCAGAGGCGATTCAAGAGAAACCCGTTGGATCTGAAGGAGAATCCGATGGAAAGGCAAATGAAACGACCCGGATGGAAGAAGGAAAGTATCCAATGATGGAAGACCCACCTGAGAAAGAGAGCAACGCGGAATTTGATATTTAAGATGCTAATTGAGCACGTAGAAGGTTACCTGACCTCTGGATTAATCGATGCCTTATATAGGCGAGGAACAACGAAATGAAATGCGTAAAGGAGTAGATTGGGATACATTATTTGAGAGGAGGAGGCGGTGGCAATCTCATCAGAGGAGAGCTGAGATGAACAACCTGGAAAATATGCGCCATTGCAGTGTAGAAGGTCTGAGCATAGGGGAAGGAGCAGTAATGGATAGGCTGACAGATACTGTCACCCTAGTGCGAAAGACCTGGCTGAGGAAGACAGAGATATAAGTGATATGTAAGCAGGAGACCACTAAAATAACGTTTCTCCTAATGAAGTGGATGGGAAAAGGACAAAAATACTATAAAAGGGAACTTTGAAAACAAGCGAAATGGAAGTGCAAAACAAGTGCAAGTGCAAAACAAAGCCGTCGATAGAAGCGCAGTACATGGATATTTGATTCACTTGTGGAGCAGAAGCTTGACGCGCAAAGAGAGACATCATTGTCCCACAAGAAGAGTGCATGTGTGCCACTGCTTGCTTAAAATACCGTTGGGTGAAGACGTGGACAGGAAGCTCGTGGAAGATAGAAACACCTGAAATTCTGATAATTATTAAGAACACAACGAAAATATGCCAGAAATGACGCAAAAAAATCGGGAGAAATGAAATGAGAGAGAGAGAGAGAGAGAGAGAGAGAGAGAGAGAGATGAGAGAAGAAGAGAAAGAGAGAGAGAGAGAGAGAGAGAGAG